>NC_138027.1:105775613-106341917 GCF_964106645.2 Podarcis pityusensis | reverse complement strand
ATCCTAGTCATTAATCACAAAAATATTGTAATTTTAGATTTTTACATATTAATAAACCCTTTTTTCATATTCCCTTGTAACCTTTCAGCTAAAGACCACTTAGTTTCTATCCAACATCATTCTAGCATTCATTAATTTTACAATATTTCTGTAGATAATCTTTGAACTTTTTCCAATCTTCCTCCATTGACTCTTCTCCCTGGTCTCGGATTCTGCCAGTCATTTCCGCCAATTCCATATAGTCCATCACCTTCATCTGCCATTCTTCCAAGGTGGGTAGGTCTTGTGTCTTCCAATACTTTGCAATAAGTATTCTTGCTGCTGTTGTGGCATACATAAAGAAAGTTCTGTCCCTCTTTGGCACCAATTGGCCGACTATGCCCAGGAGAAAGGCCTCTGGTTTCTTCAAGAAGGTATATTTAAATACCTTTTTCAATTCATATATATCATTTCCCAGAAAGCCTTAATCTTTGGGCACGTCCACCAAAGGTGAAAGAAAGTACCTTCATTTTCTTTACATTTCCAACATTTGTTATTGGGCGCATGGTAAATTTTTGTAAGCTTGACTGGTGTCATGTACCACCTGTATATCATTTTCATAATATTCTCTCTTAGGGCATTACATACCTGTGGTCCGCAACTGTTCCCAGTCAGCAAACATAATATTATATCCTAGATCTTGTGCAGATCCTAGATCATAGCAGATTTCACGGTTTCATCCTGAGTATTCCATTTCAACAACAAGTTATACATTCTTGACAAAATCTTAGTATTGGGTTCTAACAATTCTATTTCCAATTTTGATTTTTCCACCTGGAAGCCAATTTTCTTATCCAAATTATATGCCTCCATTATCTGATAATAATGAAGCCAGTCCCGCACTTTATCTTTTAATTTTTCAAAGCTCTGCAATTTCAATTTGTCTCCTTCTTGTTCCAAAATTTCCCAATATTTCGGCCATTTGGCCTCCATATTGAGCCTTTTCTGAGCCTTTGCTTCCATCGGTGACAACCACCTAGGGGTTTTATTTTCTAGTAAGTCCTTGTATCTTATTCAGACATTTAACAATGCTTTTCTGACAATATGGTTTTTAAATGCTTTATGTGCTTTAACCTTGTCATACCACAAATATGCATGCCACCCAAAAACATTGTTGAAACCTTCTAAATCCAAAATGTCTGTGTTCTCAAGAAGCAGCCATTCTTTCAACCAGCAGAATGCTGCTGATTCATAATAAAGTTTAAGGTCTGGCAGGGCAAATCCACCTCTATCCTTTGCATCGGTTAATATTTTAAATTTTATTCTAGGCTTTTTGCCCTGCCAGACAAATCTAGAAATATCTTTCTGCCACCTCTTGAAACAATCCATTTTGTCCACAATTTGCAAAGTTTGAAACAAAAACAACATTCTAGGCAATACATTCATTTTTACCGCGGCAATACGGCCCAGCAGTGAAAGCTTCAAATTTGACCAAATTTCTAGATCTTTTTTCACTTCAGCCCAACATTTTTCATAGTTATCTTTAAATAGATTCCCATTTTTTGCTGTCATGTTAATCCCCAGGTATTTAACTTTCTTAACCACTGTTAAACCTTAATCAGGCAGGATAGATTTGAGCATTGTCTGGGTCCTAGTGCCCCTACCGCTTTTTTGTGCTCCATTCTATTGCTGCTGGTGGCTGCTTATCACTCAAACTGAACCTGATACCAGTAGCCACGTGTACAAACAAAGTAGAAGGCTGCAAGGAGGAGCGCTTTTACACAGCTAATAGCAAATCCCCTGCAATCCAAGTCCTCCTCACTTGCTCAAATCTATTCTGCTTCAAAACAAGGAGCGGAAGGAACAGGCTGCAAACTGTTAAATGGAAAAAACCCCAGGCACAGGGCAAATACCTTAAGTATACCTTTAAAGCAACAGTGCTCTTTCCCTCCCTCCTCCCCACTCAGCTCCCCGAAAAGCTCCTTCAGTGTGGTGTAGTGGTTAAGAGCGGTAGTCTCGTAATCTGGGTAACCGGGTTCGCGTCTCCGCTCCTCCACATGCAGCTGCTGGGTGACCTTGGGCCAGTCACACTTCTCTGAAGTCTCTCAGCCCCACTCACCTCACAGAGTGTTTGTTGTGGGGGAGGAAGGGAAAGGAGAATGTTAGCCGCTTTGAGACTCCTGAAGGGGAGTGAAAGGCGGGATTTCAAATCCAATCTCCTCCTCCTCTTCTTCTTCTTCTTCTTCTCCTCCTCCTCCTCCTCCTCCTCCTCCTCCTCCTCCTCCTCCTCCTTCTCCACACACCCCACGCGTGCTCCTTGTCCCTTGAGTGCTTTTCCTTCCCTCCCCACTTAAAACGTGGTTACAAAGCACCACATGGATCCTCAGGATTTTTGCACTGGGTCACCCCAAATTCACCATCAGATCACATAGCATGTCCATGACTACAGCCTGCACCAAAACACACACACGCACCCACTGTTTCATGGGGCCGCAATGGCGCAAAAACGTGGTTACAAAGCATGGATCCACATGGATCCTCAGGATTTTTGCATTGGGCTACCCCAAACTCACCGTCAGCTCACATGTCTGTGGCCACAGCATGAACCACAAAAATCATGCATCCACTGTTTCGTTTAGAATTTTTTTTTCTTGTTTTCCTCCTCTAAAAACTACGTGCGTGTTATGGTCAGGTGCGTGTTATAGAGCGAAAAATACGGCACTTAAAAGAAATATTTCTGGTCTTTTTTAAAATGTTATTTTAAATATTTTTTTAAATTCTTGTATACATTATTCAAAAATTCTCAAATTTCTACACAGTTCCACCACATGTGTAAATAAGACCCATTTTCCTTATTGCATCTCCAACATAGGGGTGACCTGTTTTTATACATTTTGGCAAGTTGTACGGATGTTTGATGCCACCTGTACATCGCCTTCATAGTATTTTCCCTAAGATTATAACAGGCCGTAAACTTAATGTCTTCTTGCCATAGTTTTTCCCATTGTTCCAAAAGAATGTTGTAACCTAGGTCTTGCACCCATCTTACCATCACGGTCTTTACCTGTTCTTCTTTTAATTCCCATTCTAATAATAGGTCATAGACTCGTGAGATATATTTTCCTTTACTTTGTATTAGTTCTTTTTCAAATTTTGATGTTTCTTTTGCAATACCTATTTTCCTGTCAATAATTAATCTTTGATTTACTTGAAAATATTGCAGCCTGTCTTGTCAGATATTCCTAAATTTCTTCATACTTTTTTAGGGTTGTCTCTGCCTGTTTTTCTTCTAACATTACTCAGTATGTGGCCCATACCCCCTCCATGTTCTTTTTCTTAACTGCCATTGCTTCTGTTGGCAACGTCCACAGAGGTATTTTTGGTTCCAATATTCCAATATATTTTATCCAGATCTTATATAATGATTTCCTTATTAGATGATTCAGGAAACCCCTATCGACCTTCACCTTCTCATAAATTTGATAGGCATACCACCCATATCGATTATTATATCCCTCCAAATCCAACGCATCTGAATCCAAAGACTGGATGTTGAGCCATAGAAGACCTGTGGCTGCATGGTATTGTTCTAAATCTGGAAGTGCAAAGCCTCCTCTCTCTTTTTTATCTGTTAATAATTGGTATTTTATTCTCGGTTCTCTCCCCCCCCCTTTCCATGTGAATCTTGCCATATTTCTTTTCAATACCTGAAAACACTTCATCCCTCCCAGTATCAGAATTGTTTGAAATAAAAAGATCATTTTGGGAAATATATTCATCTTAACTACTGAGATTCTGCCCCATAGAGAGAGTTGTAATCTTGCCCAGTTTTCCATATTTTCCTTAACCTCTTTCCATACTTCCAGTTACAGATAGGTAGCCGTGTTGGTCTGCCATAATCAAAATAAAAAAAATCCTTCCAGTAGCACCTTTAAGACCAACTAAGTTAGTTCTTGGTATGAGCTTTCGTGTGTAAGCACACTTCGTGTGTAAGCACACTTCTGAAGAAGTGTGCTTACACACGAAAGCTCATACCAAGAACTAACTTAGTTGGTCTTAAAGGTGCTACTGGAAGGATTCTCTTTCCATACTTCGGTGTAGTTATCTTCATAAAGTTTAATACCCTTTGTTGATATACAGATTCCTAGATATTTTACCTTGCCTTTAATCTCTGTAAGCTGTTGTATTTCTTTTCGCCCCCCTCCGTATTTAGATTTTTAGTTAATATCTTAGTTTTTTGGTAGTTTACCTTCAGGCCCACCACTTTTCCATATGCTTTACTTCCAGCACTGCTGAGATACTTTCTTTTGGTTCTTGTGTTGTTATTATCAAGTCGTCTGCAAATGCTCTAACTCTATATGGTTCCCCCCCCCCCCAATTGTAATTCTTTTTATCTTTTCAAACAGGGGGCAAGAATTGAAAATTCTTCAGTCAGGTTTCCATTTATAATTAACCTTGCTTTTTGTTGTTGGTATATCGCTTCTATTGCCTTTCCCACTTGCCCTTCTACTCCCAATATTTCTAGCTGTTTTTTTCATAAAATGCCAGGAGACATTATCAAATGCTTTTTCTGCATCCAGCAGCAAAAGTGCTGCTTTTTTATCAGTTTTAAATTCTAAATATTCCAAAATATCTACAATATTTCTGGTGATACTCGAAATTTGTCGACCTGGTAAGAAACCCACTTGATTGGGGTGTATTAATTCTTTTAATATCTCTTTTAATCCAGCAAAAAGTTTATAGTCACAATTTAGTAAAGATATTGGTCTGTAGTTGGGCATTAGTTCAAGATCTTTGTCTGCTTTGGGTATTAATGTAACATATGCTTCAGTCCAGGATCTTGGTATTTTCCCATTTTCAAAAGTTTGGTTCATTATTTCCTGTAGTGGGGCTAGTAATATGTAATGGCTTGGCTCTCCCACAGAAGCAAGACACCGGCAGTAATTATCTCAGGTTTATTGCTCAAACACATAAATCACTCCGGAGCTCCTTCACTCAGTGTCTGACTCCAAGTTAGCAGTTGCCGAGTCTAAACTCCACCCCTTCCTCTTCTTCCAACAGTGGAAAAAACCCTTTCACTTCGGGGGGGCCACTGGGGGGGCGCATCAGAAGATGGCTGACAATAACATCTCTCCGACCCACACGAGGTAATTTGGAGGCTATGATGGGAGTAATTAGCCTCCCTACCCCCCCAGGATGGTGGGGGGGACTGCCCTTGCCTGCTGTGTCCCATACCACCCCCAAATTTGTGGGGATGGGGGCACTACGCACAAAGCCCTCCTGTGGGATTTCGGCGCTCCTGGACGCCGCCTCTGATTCGCGCCACTAGCTGCAAGAACTTCAAAAGAAACAATTTGGATGAAGGAATGCACATATTTCGAGGAAGGAGGGGGAGCAAAGACTGCTAACAGAAGAGATCTCTGATAAATTAAGACGAGTCAGAGGAACAAGCATAGATTATGAGAAGATACGCCAAGACTCGGTATGGCAAAGGGGCTGATGGGAGAGGGGGAAAAAAACTTTCCTTTCTTTCTTTTATGTGATTAAACAAGAATCCCCCCCCCCTCACAAGTCAGGAATGTCGATTTAAGGACTTAAGCTGTGGATTTAAGGCTGTGTGGAGATAAACTTTCAAACCAAAGCATGTTTTAAGAAGAGCGTGGACTGTATAAGGGCTTTGGAATGACGCAGTTAAAAATATCGTCGCCATATTGGGAAGTTCTGTCGGAGGACTTAAGTCTGAGAGGAGAAATAGAGAAATAGAGCTGTTTTTATATTGTGGATGAAACTCCTCAGAGGGACTTAAGATCGACAGTTCTGTAATTAATGATGGAAAGAGCGATGTTATCTATGAAGGCGATGTTATATGGAAACCATCTCGATTTGAGGATTGGAAAAACGGAAAAATTCACACAGGATTATTATTGGTGTTTATCGGTTTAAGGAGACTATCAGAAGAGATCATAAAGAAAAAAGAGAAAATATATGAACAAGATGTGATGTGGAAACAGCAAGATAAGACTGGATAGAATTATGAACTCTGTTTGGACTGATTTGGACTGATTTGGACATTAACGCAGTAGCAAGAAGATGATCAGAATCCCCCTTCGGATCTTGAAATATGGGTCCCCTCAACAAAAATTTGAAATTTGGCTTTGTAATTCGGAATTTATGTGATGTGATTTAATTTGATTTGATTGGCCGGTTAATAATTTTTTTTTTTTTAAAAAAACCCTTTCACTTCCGCTCTTTCCCCCTCCTCTCACTGACCTTTTCGCCCTTCGAGTTTTTGGGCTAGCTATTCCCCTTCTGTCTCTGAGCTATCTGCTCCTTGCTCTCTGATGTTTTCTGAAGCTATGCCACTCGGCTTCCCCTCCTCCCTCTCACATTCCAGTTCACATTCCAGTGTCCTTATTTCCCTTGGCTTGCTCAGATTCCCAGCCTCTGTCAGCTCCGGAACGAAGCTGACATAATATTTCTTCTAACTTTTTTGTAATATTCTATTGGCAGTTCATCAGGGCCAGGTGTTTTACTTGGTTTCGTTTTTTTCATTACATTTCTGATTTCTTGTATGGTTATTGGGGTATTTAACTTTTTTATTTTTTATTTTATATTGGCCACTATTTGATGTCTTTTAAGATATTGTTCTATATCATCTTTATTTTTTCCTTTTGCTTGTATAACTCTTCATAATATTTCACAAATTTCTGCCTTATTGTCTTTGGATCGTCTATAATTTTTTCTCCTATTTTTAGCCTATTTATTCATTTTTCATTTTCTTTAATTTCCAAGCCAAATATTTGCCAGGTTTATTAGCAAATTCAAAATTATTTTGCATCCAAATTTTTGAATTCCAATCCATTTCCTGTTCAATTTTTGTTTCGTATTCCAATTTTAATAATTTAATTTCCTTTTTTATATTTTCATTTTTTGGATTTTTATTTAATTCTCTTTTTTTTATTCATTCAATATTCTATTTTTTGCCTCCTCTTTTTCTTTTCTTTGTATAGCATTTTTTAAAATGAAATATCCTCTGATGACTGCTTTACTAGTATCCCAAATTATTCTCAAATCTGTATCTTTTTTGCTATTGGATTTAAATAATTCTTGCAAAGTTTCTTTTGCACCTTCTAGTATCTTCTCATCATACAATAATGATTCATTTAATTTCCATCTTCTTATTCCTACTTCCCATTCTGGTTTTAATTGAAGTAAAATCGGATTGTGGTCCCAAACTGTCTTTGTTAGGATCTGTGTCTCATGTATTCTCCCCAATAAATCTGTAGATTGACATATGGCATCACTCCTACTTGCCTTTTTTTTTTAATTCTGAGAAATAGGTGTATTCTCTTTTTAACTCATGTTTGAACCTTCAGGAGTCTTTCAGATCCAAACTTTCCACCAGTTTAAAAAGGTTACTGGGTAATTTCCCTTGTTTTTCCCTGTTTCCTGATCTGTCCAGTTGCGGATTCACAACCCCATTCAAATCTCCAATTAATATCATTTTTCTTCTGTATATTCCAGCATCTTAGTTTCAATTTTTTAATCCCCCCCCATTGGGTGCATAGATTCCTATTATGTAGATTGTTTCCCCTTGATATTTTATTTTGAGTATTACTGGTCTCCCATCTGGGTCTGTAAATAATTATTCTGGTTCGAGGTGGGGCTTAACGTAAACCACCACTCCTCTTTTTTTTAACTTTGTCAGCTGCAATGAATTCTTATTTTGGGTTTATCAATACTCTTGATGTTCTTTCGTGATCTGTGTTTCCTGTAAACAAATCATGTTGAACTGTTTTAGCAGAATATGTTTTAGCAGAATAGGTTGTGTTTTATTTCTTTTCTTTAATTGTTTGATCCATTTATATTCCAAGTAAGTATTCTAAGATTCGTTTTATTATTTAAAAAGAAAACCTTCAGGTGTGGTGACTCTATTTACTCTCTGGATTGTGATCTTAATGTGAGGTTTTTGGACTGAGATTTCTGTCTGTTTGTTGTTTCTTGACTCCTAGTTTGTTCCTTTATGTTCTAGCGAAAAATTCTGCCTCTTCTACAGTTTTGAATTTCCTTCTTTTCCCTTTAAAATTAAAGGACAGTCCTTCAGGAAATCCTTATGTCAGGGGTTCAGGGACAGAGGCACAGGATAGGCAGGAGATGGAGAGCGATGGGGATGAATCCCAGGACAGCGAGGAAGAGGAGGACAATGACTCAAGAGATTCCATGAGTCTTTCCAGCGAATCAGAGGATTCCCAGAAGGGGGCACCGGTGGTCAAGGCCAGGGGAGCCCCAGGGGGAACGTGTCAGGAGCAGGGGGCCAGCGGGGGATCCCAAAGTGGCAGCTGGGCGTCAGGACCAGCCTCCCCGCCAGAGTGCAGCGAAGGGGGTGGAGGTTCCAGTGTATCAGGGGAAGCAGCTCCGGCAGCAGAGAAGGGAGGGAGGTCGGAGCAAGCCACCCTCCCGGAAGGGGAGGGGAGTAGTGAAGCGAGTAGTGTAGCTGTCAAAAGGAAGGTTAGAGGTTGGGCGCGCGCGCCAAGTTCAAATGTGAAGGCGCGCGGAAGTACAGGGAGCCCGGAGGAGGGGCCAGGTCCCAAAGCCCACAGGAGGGGGGAAGAGCAAGCTGGGGATTCCGCGTCAGGGGAATCCAGGAGGGACGAAACCCCAGCGGGCAGGAAGACCCTGAGGAAAAGGAAAGAGAGAAAGAGGTGGAGCAGAGCAAGCCTCTTAAACTGGTGCAGGGGAGGGACTGACTCAGAGGGGACTTCAACGGTCTAAGCGTAACAGACGTGGGGCTGCGCGCCTCGGATGTGAAGCAAACAATGAACTGCAATAAACACTTTTGTATATAAGAAGAGATTGGCGTTGGTCTTTTGTGAGCTGAGACCTGAGGCAGCCTTGACAGTAAGTCCCCTCTCAAAAAACCGCAAATTTTTTTTTTGCAAAGCTCACGAAGTTTGGCTGACATGACTACTGAGGAGCAGATAACGTCCCTGCAAAACGAAGTCGCCGAACTCTCCGCTGCAGTAGTGGTCTCTCAGAAGACAGTTGCCGAAGCAGAAGCGCGATGCCAGGATCTGCAAGCCAGGTGGGATCATGCGTGCAAAGAGGGGTTCCCGGGGTCCAGATCAGAGGGAATCGGACTCGGACGGAGGGGGGGCAATTTAGTAGCCCACTTCGATGGGAACCTGAAGCACTATCCCAGTTTCAGAGCAGACGTCGTATACGCGCTGCATTTGCTTCGGAAGGACTTCAAAGATGAGGAGGAGAAAGTAGGCTTTATTGTGTCCCATTTGCATGGTGTCAGAGCTGCTTCCAGATCCTAGCTCACAGAGGATCACGCTAGCCAGCGATCATTAAATAAAAGTCTTTATTGAGTTACAGTTTCCATTCTCAAGCTGCTGCGTGCAACTCTACGTCTCATGGTTAGATCGGCGAAGCTCCATCTGAGTCTCCGCCCCTTGTACACCAACTTAATATCCTAGCCTTGCTCCACCTTTTCCGCCTGACTGTTCTTCTCTGGGTCCCTCTGCCCCCCGGGGTCTCTTCCTTCCGGGATTCCTCTGACGCTGACGCTGACCCCCCTGACTCTTCTCCCTCCTTTCGGCGGGCTTTAGGACCTGGCTCCCTTTCCGGGCTGCCTACTGCGCCACCTTCCTGTGCATTTGAACTTGGCACGCGCGCCCAACCTTCCACCTTCCGTCTGACCGTTTCTTCGCTCCCCGATGGAGGTGTGGCCACTCCTGACTCGTGCCCTCCCCCCTGTTGTGAGCTGCCAGCGCTTGATCCCTGGCGCCCTTCCTCTTCCCTGCTCTCTGGCGGTGACGCTGGTCCTGATTTCCAACTGCTCCCCTCTGAGTCCCCTCTGGCTCTATCTTCCTGGGGTGTCCCCCTAGGCTCCCCCCTTGCCCTGGCCACTGGTGCTCCTTTCTGTGAATCTTCTGATTCACTGGAAAGACTCGGAGATCTCGGGTCGTCGTCATCACTCATCTTTTCTTCTGCCTCCTCTCCCTCGCTCTCTGTTTCCTCCCTTGCCCTTGCCTCTGCTCCTGAACCCCTGACATCCATCCCCCCCTCGAAGCCCCCTCTTCCCCCCTCCCCTCCTTCCGGTGCGGGATCTGGGTGCTGCCGTGTCAGGGGGACGAATGTCGGATACAGTTCGCTTCCCGTGGCGGGCCGCCATCCGAAGTCTTCCGGTTCTTCCTCCCTGCTCTCGTTGACGACGGTCACCTCCGCTTCCATCTCTGTGCCGCCGTGCTCGAAACCCGGGTCGTCCCCGAAAACGTCCATGTCCGTCTCTCCCTCGTTGCCTTCTGGAGACGTTGCTCGTCCTGGACCCTCCAGCCACCTTCTGCGGAACTGCTCCTCTGGTCGATCATCCCACCAATACGAGGGTTCTGAAGCAGATCCCGAGGGTGACCCCTCTGGGGAACGGGCGTCTCGTGTCGGTTCCTCGTCCGAGTCGAACCCCCGGAACGTGCTGGCTGAAAGCGTGGGCGTGAAAAGCCAGTCGTCGAAAAAGTCTGCTGGCATTGGCCTATGTGGGAAGAGGGCATGAAACTCGTCTTTGAGCAGAGGTTCGTCTAAAGCGTAGCCCGGCACCCAGCTGTTGGCACTGGCCGGGGTGCCCTCCTTGGCGAGAAGGTATTCTACCCCCTCTTCCCCCCATCTGGAGTCCAAAATCTCCGTGACTTCGTTGATGCGCTCCTCCTGTGCCACTCCCCCTTGCCCGGTTCTCTCTCGGAGCGGACCCGGTGCCGTTCCTGGTTCCTGAAACCTGTGAGGTGCCTTGTAGGGAGTGAGCACCGATCTGTGGAACACCGGATGCATTCTGGAACCCTCCGGAAGAGCCAGCCTGAAAGCCACCGGGTTGACCTGTTCGTCGACTTGGTAGGGCCCCAGTTGTTTATGCCCTAGTTTCTTCTTCGCCAACGACCTGGCCGGCACTGCGTGGGCTGCTAACCAGACCCAGTCTCCCACATGGATCTCTTCGCCAACCCTTCTGTGTTTGTCCGCTTGTACCTTGTATGCGTGTTTAGCCAGCTCCAGGTGCCGCCGCAGCTGATCGTGGACCTCCTGCAACTCCGACGCGAACGCATCTGCTGTCTGCGGCTCCCCCTCCCCCATTCTTTCCAGTCCCGGGAAGGTTCTAGGGTGCCTCCCGTTGTTGGCGAAGAACGGCGTGACCCCCGTGGACACGTGCTTCGTGTTGTTGTAGGCGAACTCAGCGAGAGGCAGGTAATCCACCCACGTCGCAGGCTGTTGATTCGCATAACATCTCAGGTACTGCTGCATGATGGCATTGACCCGCTCCGCTTGCCCGTTGGTCTGCGGGTGTCTAGCCGACGCCAGGTTGATCTTGACGTTCAGGAAGCCCATCAGCCTCTGCCAGAAATTTGAGATGAACTGTCGCCCTCGGTCGGACAGAATAGACCGCGGCAGACCGTGAACCTTGAACACGTGGTCTATGAACAGTTTGGCGGTTTGTTCCGCCGTGGCCACCTTCGCACACGGAATGAAATGTGCCATCTTGGAGAACAAATCCACCACCACCAGCACAGCCGTCTTGCCCCTCGAGCTGGGCAGATCCGTGACAAAGTCCAGGGCCACTCTCTCCCATGGCTCGAACGGAGTTTGCAGCGGTTCCAGCAGTCCGGCCGGCGGTCTGTGCACTGGTTTGGCCCTCTGGCAGGTGTCACACCTCGCCACGTAGTCCGCGACTTCCCCTCTCATTCCGGGCCACCAGAAGTCTCTGGCTACTAATTCCACCGTCTTCTCCTTGCCAAAGTGCCCGGCAGTGGGCGCGTCGTGCAGCTGCTGCAGTACCTTGGCGCGAAGTTCGTCTCCCGGCACGTAGATGGCCCCTTTACGGATGAGCAAACCATCTCGCAGCTGGAACTCGTCGGTCGCTGCCGTGCCCCTGTGCACCTCTGCCATCTTTGCTTGCGCGAAGGAGTCATCCTGCAACGCTCGTCGCACCGCATCCAGGTCAACTGTTGCCGCCGCGCACGCCCACACTGTCGGTGCGAAGATGTGCATGGCGGCCGCTGGCGTTGCCTCCTCCAGATACTGTGGCTTACGGGAGAGAGCATCCGCCATGATGTTGGTGTCCCCCGGGACATACTCTATTCGGAAGTCGAAATTCGCAAAGAACTCAGCCCAACGTATCTGCCTCTGGTTCAGGAACTGTGCCGTGCGCCAGTGCTCTAGATTCTTGTGGTCCGTGCAGACCTGCACCGTGTGCTTGGCGCCAATCAGGAAGTGCCTCCACGCTTTGAACGCTGCATGAATGGCCAGCAACTCCCTGTCCCAGATGGTGTAGTTCTGTTCGGACTTGCTGAGCTTCCTTGAGTAAAACGCTCCCGGCCTCCAAACCCCCTGCGGGTCTTTCTGCAGCAGGACTGCTCCCACGGCTCTGTCCGAAGCGTCTGTCTCCACCCTCATCGGCCTGCTGGGGTTGACATGAAGCAGCTGCTCTTCCGACGCGAAGAGACGCTTGAGTGCCTGAAAGGACTGCTCCGCCTGCTCTGTCCAGATGAACTTCTTTTTCTTGGAGCTGAGCGTGTCCGTGATGGCCGCTGCCTGCATCGCAAAGCCTTTGATAAACTTGCGATAGAAGTTCGCGAAGCCGACAAACCGTTGGACCTCCTTCCGGTTGCGTGGGCTTTTCCAATCCAACACTGCTCAGACCTTGGCGCTGTCCATGGCGAGCCCTTTATCAGACAACTTGTAGCCCAGGAAATCCACCTCGGTCACGTCGAATTGGCACTTCTCCAGCTTGGCGTAAAGCCTATGTTGCTGTAGCCTGCTCAGCACTTCCTTGACGTGTCTGTCATGCTCCTGCTGCGATTCCGAAAAGATCAGGATGTCATCCAAGAAACAGACGCACGTCTTGTAGAGGAGCCCCGCCAACACGTGATGCATGAAAGCTTGAAAAACGTGGGAGCCATTTTGCAATCCAAAAGGCATAACTCTATATTCGTAGGTGCCCAGGGGCGTGAACATGGCTGTCTTCCACTCATCTCCCTCCCGCATGCGAATGAGGTTGTATGCCCCTCGCAGGTCCAACTTGGTGAACACTCTGCCCTTCCGTACCTTTGCGAGGAGGTCGTCGATTCGGGGCATGGGGAAGTCCGATGGCTTGGTCACACTGTTCAAGATGCGAAAGTCCACTACAAGTCTTTTTTGGGGCGTGTCCCGCTTCTTAACAAAGAATACCGGACTGCCCCCCGCTGCCTTGGACTCTCGGATGAAACTGCGCTCCAAATTATGATCTATGAACTCTTTGAGTTCCTGCAGTTCGTCCTCAGACATGGAATACAGCTTCCCTTTGGGCAGCGCCGCCCCCGGCAGCAGGTCAATTTTGCAGTCATATGGTCTGTGGGGGGGTAGCCTGTCTGCCTCTTTCTCGCAGAAAACCTCCAAAAATTCTGCGTACTTGTGGGGAACCGCTTGCAGCGTGCCTAGCTGCAGCTGTGACTCCTCTTCCCCTCCTTCCTGCCTGGGCACGATGCAGTGTTCAGCGCAAAAGGAAGAGCCGAAGGTCAGCTGCCTCTGGTACCAAGCCAGCGTCGGGCTGTGCTTGTCCAGCCAACTCATGCCCAATACAATGGGCGTGTCCGATAGTTGAGTGACATTGAAGCTGATGATTTCCCTGTGATTCCCAAGTCGCATCACCATTGGTGGCGTCTGCTTCACCACTTGCCCCCCTAGCAGCTCCCTGCCATCCACCGTGACAACCTGCAGGGGCAGCGTGGCAGGCAGCAACTGTATAGCGTGCCGGTCGACAAAGTCCTGCCCTATAAAGTCCGCATTGCTTCCGGAGTCAATGGTGATTGGCACGTCCATGGTGATTCCATTGGGCAGCTGGAGCGACGCGGTGAGCTTCACTACCGGTTTGGGCAGGAGGGGGTCCATGGGCTGTAAAATCTCTGGGGACTGCTTCACTGACACGTCTGGCTGGGCCCCAGTGCCTCTTCCTCCAACCAGACTCCTTCGTTTCCCTGCTGTGGTTGTCCTTGCTGCGTTGCTGCAGTTACCATTGCTGAGGCTGCAGTGTGCTTGTGGAGCCTCTGGGGACACTCTTTCGCCATATGCTGTGGATCATCGCAGATGTAACACTTCCTGTTCCCTCTAGGAGGCTTCGCTTTCACTGCTGCCGGTGCTAGGGCTCTGGCTGCTGACTGAGCCCTTGCACCTCCAACCTCCATAGGTTCCGCTCCTCCTCCTGGCGGAGGCGTGGATTGCGCACGCGCTGCTTCTCTGGGAAGGAAGGAGGAGCCCCTGGCTGGTTCGCGCCCTCCACGCCCTTCGTCCCTGCTCCACGGACGTCCTTCCAGCCGCACCCCCACCGCCAGCGCCCTCTGAACGATCTCCTGCGTGGTCCGGGGTCTCTCCCCCCTCGCAATTTCATCTTTAACCGAGCCGTGCAATCCCTCCCAAAACAGGTCTCTTACAGGAGCCGAATCTCTGTCCCATTCCAGGGCACTGACCAAAGCGAAAAAGCGGGCATGGTACTGCCTTACGCTGGCCCTCCCTTGCTTCAGTCCATGTATCTCCTGCCGAGCAAGATCCACGTCAATGCTTGATAAAAAGCACCCATCCATCGCTTTAATAAAGGCATCCGCATTTTGGAGCGCCGGATCCTTATCTCTCCACAAATTGCGCAGCCATGCTTTAGCATCTCCATGCAAATGGGACATGATGAATCCCACCTTCTCTTGCTCATCTCTAAAGTCTTTGTTCAGCAGTTGCAGTGCACACATTACATCTGCTCTAAAGTTGGGGTACTGTTGCAAATTCCCATCGAAGTGAGAGACCAGACCGCCTGTTCGTCTCCCCAACCCAATCCCCTCCGGTTTGGGTGTCAGTTGCCCTTGCTTCGTAAGCACTTCCAACCTGACCTGGAGATCCCTGTAGGCGGCAGCTGCGTCCTCCTCTCTCTTCCTGGATGCAAGAGCCTCGGCATTCAGTCGTGTCACTGCTTCTCTGAGTTCCACTATCTGCTGTTCGGCCGTCATGTTGTCTGCCGTTCGTGAGCTCGCTAGTAGGCACCCGCTTTCTCTCCTCTCCGTGAGGACGTAGATGCCCACAATCTAGGGATGGAGCTTACTGTCAGAGCTGCTTCCAGATCCTAGCTCACAGAGGATCACGCTAGCCAGCGATCATTAAATAAAAGTCTTTATTGAGTTACAGTTTCCATTCTCAAGCTGCTGCGTGCAACTCTACGTCTCATGGTTAGATCGGCGAAGCTCCATCTGAGTCTCCGCCCCTTGTACACCAACTTAATATCCTAGCCTTGCTCCACCTTTTCCGCCTGACTGTTCTTCTCTGGGTCCCTCTGCCCCCCGGGGTCTCTTCCTTCCGGGATTCCTCTGACGCTGACGCTGACCCCCCTGACTCTTCTCCCTCCTTTCGGCGGGCTTTAGGACCTGGCTCCCTTTCCGGGCTGCCTACTGCGCCACCTTCCTGTGCATTTGAACTTGGCACGCGCGCCCAACCTTCCACCTTCCGTCTGACCGTTTCTTCGCTCCCCGATGGAGGTGTGGCCACTCCTGACTCGTGCCCTCCCCCCTGTTGTGAGCTGCCAGCGCTTGATCCCTGGCGCCCTTCCTCTTCCCTGCTCTCTGGCGGTGACGCTGGTCCTGATTTCCAACTGCTCCCCTCTGAGTCCCCTCTGGCTCTATCTTCCTGGGGTGTCCCCCTAGGCTCCCCCCTTGCCCTGGCCACTGGTGCTCCTTTCTGTGAATCTTCTGATTCACTGGAAAGACTCGGAGATCTCGGGTCGTCGTCATCACTCATCTTTTCTTCTGCCTCCTCTCCCTCGCTCTCTGTTTCCTCCCTTGCCCTTGCCTCTGCTCCTGAACCCCTGACACATGGGGAGGCTAGAGCCTGGTTACGCAATTTGTGGCGCGAAGATGGTCCTGCCCGCAGGAACTCTGACGAATTTATCAAAGCCATGGACGCTTGCTTCCAATCTACTGTTGATGTTGATGTGGCGCGACGGGAGATGCATGGATTGCGGCAGGGCAAGGCTACAGTGCGTCAGTACCATTCTCGCTTTTTTGCATTGCTGGATGTGCTGGGCTGGGAAAAGGACTCCCTGGCAGTGAGAGACTTGTTCTGGGAGGGGCTCCATGGCTGCGTAAAGGATGAGTTGGCCAGGGGGGACAGACCTCAAACCCTAGCAGACGTCGTGCAGAGGGCACTCACGATAGGAGTGCGCCACGAAGAACGCCCTTGGCACAGTGAGGAGGGGCACCAAGTCCGCGCACCAGCTAGAGCGCCTCCTTTTCTTCCCAGGGACCTGGGACGTATGCATCCCTCGCCTTCGCTGAGGGAGGGGGAGGAACCAATGGAACTTGGTGGTGCAAAGGCTCAGACAGCTGCCGGAGCCTCAGCGTCCGGAGCAGTCAAGGCGAAGCCTCCTAGAGGGACCAGGAAGTGTTACATCTGTGACAGTGCACAGCACATGGCTAAAGAGTGTCCCCAGAGGCTCCAGAAGCACACTGCAGCTTTAGCGACAGTAACAGGGGAAGCGCTCCAAGGAGAGCAGTTTCAGGGAAACGACAATGCCTGGCTGGAAGCAGACATGCTGGGGCTCAGCCAGGCAAGTCAGTGAAGCAGTCCCCAGCGCTTTTGCAGCCTACAAACCCCTTACCACCCAAGCCAGTGGTGCAGCTCACTGCTACTCTCCAGCTACCTAATGGACTCACCCTGGAAGTCCCCATTACAATTGACTCAGGGAGCAACACAGACTTCGTGGGGATGCAGTTCATCAAGCAGCATCGCATAGCGCTTCTACCAGCCACGCTGCCTCTGAACGTCGTCACGGTAGATGGCAGGAGAGTTGCTGGGCGGGCAAGTGGTACAACAGACGCCACCCATGCTGCTGAAAATTGGGAATCATCGCGAGGTCATCAGTTTCAACGTCACCCGACTGTCAGACACGCTTATAGTGTTAGGTATGAGTTGGCTGGATAGACACAGCCCATCATTAGCGTGGTACCAGCGGCAGCTCACCTTTGGCTCGTCCTACTGCGCACAACATTGCATCCAGACCGGCCAGGAGGAGGAGGGCCAGGAGGAAGGGCAACAGGTGCATCTAGGCATGGTGCAGGCAGTGCCCCACAAGTACAAGGGGTTTTTGGAGGTCTTCTGCGAAAAGGAAGCTGACCAATTACCACCCCACCGGCCCTACGACTGTGCAATTGACCTCTTACCAGGGGCGACGCTGCCGACTGCGAAGCTGTATTCCATGTCTGAAGATGAGATGCAGGAACTCCGGGAGTTCATAGATCACAATTTGAAGCGGGGATTCATCCGAGAATCCAAGGCAGTGGGGGGCAGTCCTGTGTTTTTCGTGAAGAAGAAGGACACACCTCAAAAAAGGCTCATTGTGGACTATAGGGCCATAAACTCGATGACAAAGCCCAAGGCCTTCCCCATGCCCAAAATTGACGACCTGCTCGCGACGGTGAGGAAGGGGAGGATCTTCACCAAGTTGGATCTACGCGGAGCATACAATCTAATACGCATGAGGGAAGGTGACGAGTTATGCCGTTTGGTCTCCAAAATGGCTCCCACTGTTTCCAAGCCTTCATGCACCACGTGCTAGCGGGACTCCTCTACAAAAAGTGCGTATGCTTCCTCGACGACATTCTGATCTTCTCAGAATCGCAGGAGACTCACGAGAGAGACGTAAAGGAGGTCCTGCAGAGGCTACGGGAGCACAGACTCTACGCCAAACTGGAGAAGTGCCAGTTCGACGTGACGGAGGTGGATTTCCTGGGCTACCAGCTGTCCGACAAGGGACTAGCCATGGACAGCGCCAAGGTCCGTGCGGTGTTGGACTGGAATAGCCCGCGCAATCGGAAGGAAGTCCAGAGGTTCGTCGGCTTCGCCAACTTTTACCGCAAGTTCATCAGGGGTTTCGCGAAAGAGACGGCAGCTATCACGGACACCCTCAGTTCCAAGAAGAAAAAGTTCACCTGGACGGACCAGGCGGAGCAGTCCTTCAGGAGACTTAAGAGCCTCTTCGCGTCCGAAGAACAGCTGCTACACTTGAATCCCGGCAGGCCCATGCGGGTTGAGACTGACGCATCTGACAGAGCAGTGGGGGCCGTCCTCTTGCAGGAAGATCCGCAAGGGAACTGGAGGCCCTGCGCTTTCTATTCCCGGAAGCTCAGCAAGTCGGAACAGAACTACACCATCTGGGACAGAGAGTTGTTGGCCATCCACACGGCTTTCAAGGCGTGGCGGCACTTCCTCATCGGAGCCAAGCACACCGTGCAAGTCCGCACGGACCACAAGAACCTAGAGTATTGGCGCACGGCGAAGCTCCAGAGCCAGAGGCACATGAGATGGGCGGAGTTCTTTGCGGATTTCGATTTCCGGATAGAGTATATCCCGGGAGACAACAACGTCATAGCGGATGCGCTCTCCAGGAAACCGCAGTATCTCGAGGAAGCGGCACCAGTGGCAGCCAGGCACATTTTCGCACCGCAGGCGTGGGCGTGCGCTTCTGCCGCCGTGGACCTGGACGCGGTACGACGCGCGCTACAGATGGATCCGTTCGCACAATCCAAGATGGAGGAGGTGCACAGAGGGACAGCAAAGGACGACGAATTCCAGATACGCGACGGCCTGCTAACCCGCAAAGGTGCTCTCTACGTGCCGGGAGACGATCTCCGCGCGAAGGTTCTACAGCAGTTACACGACGCACCCAGCGCTGGTCACTTCGGCAAAGAAAAGACGGCGGACTTAGTAGCCAGGGACTTTTGGTGGCCCCAGATGCGGGGAGAGGTCGCGGATTACGTCGCCAGGTGTGACACTTGTCAGAGGTCCAAGCCAGTGCACAAGAAGCCAGCGGGATTGCTGGAACTGCTGGAGACGCCACTACAGCCGTGGGAAAGGGTGGCGCTGGACTTTGTTACTGATCTGCCCAGTTCGCGAGGCAAGACGGCGGTGCTTGTGGTTGTAGACCTGTTCACCAAGATGGCGCACTTCATTCCTTGCGCGAAGGTGGCAACAGCGGAACAGACCGCCAAGCTGTTCATAGACCACGTGTTCCGGGTGCACGGCTTACCACGGTCCATCCTGTCCGACCGGGGTCGCCAATTCATTTCCAGTTTCTGACAGAAGCTCCTGGGCATCCTGAATGTCAAGATCAACTTAGCGTCGGCGAGACACCCGCAAACCAACGGCCAAGCGGAGAGGGTCAACGCCATCATGCAGCAGTACCTGCGATGTTACGCCAATCAAAAGCCTGCAACTTGGGTGGACTACTTACCGATGGCCGAGTTTGCCTACAACAACACGAAGCATGCGTCAACGGGGGTGACACCGTTCTTCGCTAACAATGGGCGACATCCCAGAACCTTCCCGGTGTTGGAGACAACGACGCAGGGGGAGTCGCAGGGAGCTGAGCATTTAGCAGCAGAATTGCAGGAGGTCCACGAGGAGCTACGACGGCACTTGGAACTAGCTAAACACGCCTACAAAGTGCAGGCAGACAGGCACAGGAGGGCAGGAGAAGACATCCAGGTGGGGGACTGGGTATGGTTAGCAGCCCAGGCGGTGCCGGCCAAGTCGTTAGCTAAGAAGAAGCTAGGACACAAACAGTTAGGGCCATACCAAGTTGAGGGCAGGATCAATCCCGTAGCTTTTCGGTTGACCCTCCCAGAAGCTTCCAGAATGCACCCGGTCTTTCATAGGTCGGTGCTTACACCCTACAAGGCCCCACACAGATTTCAGGAGCCAGGGACGGCACCAGACCCACGTAGAAAGTCACCGGGGGGGGGGAAGTCACCGAGGACCCCGACACTCAACGAGGTCACGGAAATTCTGGACTCGAGATGGGGGGAGGAGGGAGTAGAATACCTCCTCACCAGGGAAGGTACCCCGGCCAGCGCCAACAGTTGGGTGCCAGATTATGCTCTGGAGGAACCTCTTCTTAAAGACGAGTTCCATGCACTCTTCCCACACAGGCCCATGCCAGCGGAGTATTTTGACGACTGGCTTTTTACGCCCACGCTTTCAGACAGCACCTTCCGGGGGTTCTCCTCCGCAGAGGAGACCACGCCAGAATCGAGCCCTCCAAGGGGATCGTGCTCGGGGGTGGACACGGACCGCTCTTACTGGTGGGACAATCGACCAGAAGAGGAGTGGCGCAGGGGGTGGCTAAGGGGGCCTTGGCAAGCAGCATCGCCTGAAGTAACAGGGGGAGGGGAGGACATGGATGTGTTGGGGGAGGACCCCGGTTTCGAGCACTCATACACTGAACTGGAAGCAGAGGAGATCGACGTCGACAGACTGTATCCAGCATCTACCCCCGCTACAACGGAGCTCCCGGAACCTGCGCCCGAGCAGCGGGAGGGGGGAAGGAGGGGCTTCGAGGGGGGGATGGATGTCAGGGGTTCAGGGACAGAGGCACAGGATACGCAGGAGATGGAGAGCGATGGGGATGAATCCCAGGACAGCAAGGAAGAGGATGACAATGACTCAAGAGATTCCATGAGTCTTTCCAGCGAATCAGAGGATTCCCAGAAGGGGGCACCGGTGGTCAAGGCCAGGGGAGCCCCAGGGGGAACGTGTCAGGAGCAGGGGGCCAGCAGGGAATCCCAAAGTGGCAGCTGGGCGTCAGGACCAGCCTCCCCGCCAGAGTGCAGCGAAGGGGGTGGAGGTTCCAGTGTATCAGGGGAAGCAGCTCCGGCAGCAGAGAAGGGAAGGAGGTCGGAGCAAGCCACCCTCCCGGAAGGGGAGGGGAGTAGTGAAGCGAGTAGTGTAGCTGTCAAAAGGAAGGTTAGAGGTTGGGCGCGCGCGCCAAGTTCAAATGTGAAGGCTCGCGGAAGTATAGGGAGCCCGGAGGAGGGGCCAGGTTCCAAAGCCCGCAGGAGGGGGGAAGAGCAAGCTGGGGATTCCGCGTCAGGGGAATCCAGGAGGGGCGAAACCCCAGCGGGCAGGAAGACCCTGAGGAAAAGGAAAGAGAAAAAGAGGTGGAGCAGAGCAAGCCTCTTAAACTGGTGCAGGGGAGGGACTGACTCAGAGGGGACTTCAACGGTCTAAGCGTAACAGACGTGGGGCTGCGCGCCTCGGATGTGAAGCAAACAATGAACTGCAATAAACACTTTTGTATATAAGGAGAGATTGGCGTTGGTCTTTTGTGAGCTGAGACCTGAGGCAGCCTTGACACCTTATTTATAAAATATTGATTTTGCTTTTAGGGCTCTAGGCAGAAAGTGGTATTTGTCTCTTTTTCTTAGTGAACATGGTGGGACTTCTTTCATTATTATGATCTCTTCTCTTTCAATTCTGAATTTCTTTTTCCTTCTTGTTTGTAGGATCTTGTTTCTTAATTTATTTGTAATGAATGTGATCAGGCAATCCCCTGGCCAATTATTCTCTTTTGCTTTTTTTGAATTTACTTTGAACACAGATTCTATATTTTCCAAAATTTCTTCTTCATTTATTTATAGCCATGTGGCTAGTTCTTTCAAGATAATTTTTTGTAAATTTCCTTCCAGAATCTCCGGAATTCCTCTTAATCTGAGAGTTTTATCTCTAGATTGCATCTGCAAAATTGACATGGCGTCCCATGTGGCTTCCTGTGTTATTTTGAAACCCTCTCTCTCTTTTTTAGCCTTCTCACATTCCTTCTTACATTCTTTTAATTCTTTTGAGAGTTGTTTGGCCATATCCTCAAAATGCTGTGACTTATTTTTAAGTTCTTGTATCGATTTTTTAAGTTGCTCATTTTTCTTGGAGAGATCATTCACTTGTAGTTTCAGTTCTGTTATTGTATTATCTTCAATTCTACCACGCATTTTATATAGTTTTTATCTATTCCTTTCATTTTATTATTCATCTCCATTTTTAAGTCATTCAATTCTTTTTTCATCTCCCCTATATCACCCTTCAAACTCCAAATTAATTCTTTAACATCCATATCTAAATCCTGACCTGAATATCTCCTTCCTTATTGGTTAAAAGTCACACTTTGATTATATTAAATTAATAATCACCTCCTCCCCAAAGTTCAATCAGTCCCCCTTTCATAATTACACAATAGTCTACAATAGTTTTTCCTCTGCAGCTTCAACTTTTCCCCTTTGTTTCCTTAATATCAGTTCAAAAAGTAGCTGCAATTTTGCTTCTGACCACTTGATGTTTGTCTCCTTAATATCAGTTCAAAAAGTGGCTGCAATTCTACATCTGGCCACTTGGTGTTTGTCTCCTTAATATCAATTCAAAAGTTGGCTGCAATTCTACTTCTGGCCACCTGGTATTTGTCTCTTTGCTATCAGTTCAAAATCCTCCTTTTTAATTACATATGTTTACTGTGTTATCAAGCTGGGAACCTGGACTCCTGACTCTAGCTGGACTAGAAAAATACCATGGTCAATGATATCAAAAGTCACTGAGAGATCCAGCAGAACTAGGAAACAGCTTTCATCTTTGTCCCTAGTCTGCTGGAGATCACTGAACAATGAGACCAAGGCAGTTTCAGTCCCATGATGAGGCCTGAATCCCATTTGGAAGGGATCCAAATGGTCTGCATCCTCCAGGGATGCCTGGATCTTGTTTAGCTATCGACCACTCAATCACCTTGCCCGAGAATGGAAGATTTGAGACTGGGTCATAGTGACCGGGTATAAAGATGGTTTTTAAGAAGTGGTTTAATAGCTGCTGCTTTCAGTGGATCTGGGAAGACTCCCTCACAGAGGAAAGCATTCACACCCCTTGAAGCCTATTGCCCAGACTTTCCTGGCTCACTCTTATGAACCAGGATGGGCAAGGATCAAGGAGACAGGTGGCCTGTCCACATCCTCAGAGGTAACAGATTGGAATTGATCCCACGCAACTTGACCAGTCAGAACTCTAGCACTCTCCCACCCCTGGCCTGCTCACACGGTGGAGCGACTCTGGGTGACTTTCTCTGCAAAAATGTTTACAAAATCATTGCAGGAGATCTTGGGGTCTCCACCAGGCCCCAATGGCAAAGGTGGTTCACTTAGATCTAATGGAAACCACCTGGAAGAATCTCCTGCTACCCTTTCCCACAGATTTAACAGAAGATCCACTTTGCCGCTGCTATTGCCACTTGGTAGGCTAAACATTGATCTCTAATCCATGTTCGGCCTGATTCAGAATAAGTTTTCCACCACTGGCACTCTAGCCGTTTCATCTCTCTCATTAATCTCTGATTCCCATCTCTCTCATTAATCTAGATGAGAAGCAAAGTTCTGCCATCCAGTTCTGCTAAAGATAGGAATGATTTATCCATATTTTATGCATTCTTATAAGCATTATTGCCCACATATGTACGATATCATTTGAATATAAACTCCAAGACTCCTAAAGTAACCAACACATAAACAGTAACATACAGCAATGCCTACAACTGTAGAAAATATGTGTATATTAAAATACAATGCTGGACAAATATAATATAGTAAATAACGTGACTCTATATGTACTATATGTATTTTTTTTGCATGTTATTGTGTGCATAAACTTTCATATAATTAGCTGAGACTTTTAAAAAGAAATCTGACAATGCACAAGCTGCTCAGAAGTGGGTGCTTGATGTGGTCTGATGCAAGCAAAGCTCAGTTGGGTCAGAACACCAAATCCTATTTAAAATAGGTTCTGTCTCCATTTCTACACTGTATTACCCCATTACAGCTCTCATCCGTTTGTAGTCAATATGTTTAGTTCCATTCTGCCCCATTGACCTTTGGCTGCAGAATTAAATACAATGGTTCCAGAGCCCCATTCGCATCCTGAAGCGAACGCAACCTGCGTCCGCACATCACGATTTGCCGCTTCCGCGCATGCATGTGACATCATTTTGATGGTCTGCACATGCACGAGCGGCAAAACCCAACAGTAACGCATTCCGTTACTTCCGGGTCGCCGCAGCGCACAACCCGAAAATACTCATCCCGGAGCTACTTTAACCCGAGGTATGACTGTACTCCTCTGACCAGAAGGAGATCGTCTTTTTATGCAACTGGGTCCAGTGACTCATACTGCCCCAAGCTCTACAGCTTAAGGAATGTAGGTTCTCAGAGACCAGAGTTACAGCCTTGGGTTGTTAATTAATTGGAAGACAGTTGACTGATCAATTAAACTGCCTTCATTTTAATTGACTGCAGATCCAAAAGAAAGCAAAGTACTCCCAAGCCTGTTTCTGTTCATCAGTCACGGTCGTCAGCCCAGCAGCCGACATCGTATTGTAAAGACAAAAATGAGCCGCGAGCTTTTCACGCTCAGACTACAGATCGTAAAAGAATTAAAGTTGTCAAGTGGAATTCTTTTAATGTGGACTCAGGTGCGTCCCAGCACATTTGCAACGATAGAAGCTTGTTTATTTCTTTCGAAGAGGAAATTGGTAATGTACATTTAGCCAATTCACAAGTCCTGCAGTCGCTTGGCAGGGGTACTGTTAAACTTGACTCTTTAAACATTACGATAGTGAACTGCATTTACTGCCCGTCAGTGGACAATTTATTATCAGTAAGGTGCTTTGCTCGTCAAGGCATAACTGTGCGTTTCTTAAAGTCAATGTGTGAGTTTTTTGATGGGAACAAACATCTATTGTATGCCCGGGACTCTGATGGTTTATATAGACTGTATTTTCACACCTACTCACAATCACCTATAAATTGCAGAGCAGCACAGTGAAACCAGGGGTTGAGGAATGTAAGGCCACATTCTGGGTGTGTCCATGAGGCGCACAGAGTTCTAGGACATCTGAATTTTGCTGATGTAATTAAGACAAAGAATATTGTTAATGGCCTCAACTTAAAACCATGTAAATTCTTTTTGCAATGTCTATCCTGTTGCAAGCATAAGATTAAGGTTGCAAGCAAGGGTAGGTGCTCAGATAGGAAAGTAACTGAGCCATTTGAGCGTGTACATTGTGATTTAGTTGGGCCACTCCCACCATCATTAGGAGGTTCTAAGTACTGGCTTACCCTGATAGACCAGTATAGTAGATATTGTTGGACTTATGCAATAGCTGAAAAGTCCCAAGCATTTGAGAAGTACAAAGTTTTTTGCAACCGGGTAAAAACGCACTTCAACAAACCTATTAAGAACCTGTTTTCTGACCGGGGCGGGGAATTTGTTTCTGAGGATTTTCAGAATTTCCTGGAAGTGCAGGGGACTACTCATGAGTTATCTTGCCCCCGAAGTCCCTGGCAAAATGGGCTTGTTGAAGTTGAGCAGCGTGACCTGCAGGCAGGGGTTAAAACTTATCTGCACGATGCTAATCTGCCCAAAGTCTTTTGGGCTGAAGCGCTCCATGCCTTTTGTTATGTTAGAAATCGCAGTTGTCAGAGCTGCTTCCAGATCCTAGCTCACAGAGGATCACGCTAGCCAGCGATCATTAAATAAAAGTCTTTATTGAGTTACAGTTTCCATTCTCAAGCTGCTGCGTGCAACTCTACGTCTCATGGTTAGATCGGCGAAGCCCCATCTGAGTCTCCGCCCCTTGTACACCAACTTAATATCCTAGCCTTGCTCCACCTTTTCCGCCTGACTGTTCTTCTCTGGGTCCCTCTGCCCCCCGGGGTCTCTTCCTTCCGGGATTCCTCTGACGCTGACGCTGACCCCCCTGACTCTTCTCCCTCCTTTCGGCGGGCTTTAGGACCTGGCTCCCTTTCCGGGCTGCCTACTGCGCCACCTTCCTGTGCATTTGAACTTGGCACGCGCGCCCAACCTTCCACCTTCCGTCTGACCGTTTCTTCGCTCCCCGATGGAGGTGTGGCCACTCCTGACTCGTGCCCTCCCCCCTGTTGTGAGCTGCCAGCGCTTGATCCCTGGCGCCCTTCCTCTTCCCTGCTCTCTGGCGGTGACGCTGGTCCTGATTTCCAACTGCTCCCCTCTGAGTCCCCTCTGGCTCTATCTTCCTGGGGTGTCCCCCTAGGCTCCCCCCTTGCCCTGGCCACTGGTGCTCCTTTCTGTGAATCTTCTGATTCACTGGAAAGACTCGGAGATCTCGGGTCGTCGTCATCACTCATCTTTTCTTCTGCCTCCTCTCCCTCGCTCTCTGTTTCCTCCCTTGCCCTTGCCTCTGCTCCTGAACCCCTGACATCCATCCCCCCCTCGAAGCCCCCTCTTCCCCCCTCCCCTCCTTCCGGTGCGGGATCTGGGTGCTGCCGTGTCAGGGGGACGAATGTCGGATACAGTTCGCTTCCCGTGGCGGGCCGCCATCCGAAGTCTTCCGGTTCTTCCTCCCTGCTCTCGTTGACGACGGTCACCTCCGCTTCCATCTCTGTGCCGCCGTGCTCGAAACCCGGGTCGTCCCCGAAAACGTCCATGTCCGTCTCTCCTTCGTTGCCTTCAGGAGACGTTGCTCGTCCTGGACCCTCCAGCCACCTTCTGCGGAACTGCTCCTCTGGTCGATCATCCCACCAATACGAGGGTTCTGAAGCAGATCCCGAGGGTGACCCCTCTGGGGAACGGGCGTCTCGTGTCGGTTCCTCGTCCGAGTCGAACCCCCGGAACGTGCTGGCTGAAAGCGTGGGCGTGAAAAGCCAGTCGTCGAAAAAGTCTGCTGGCATTGGCCTATGTGGGAAGAGGGCATGAAACTCTTCTTTGAGCAGAGGTTCGTCTAAAGCGTAGCCCGGCACCCAGCTTTTGGCACTGGCCGGGGTGCCCTCCTTGGCGAGAAGGTATTCTACCCCCTCTTCCCCCCATCTGGAGTCCAAAATCTCCGTGACTTCGTTGATGCGCTCCTCCTGTGCCACTCCCCCTTGCCCGGTTCTCTCTCGGAGCGGACCCGGTGCCGTTCCTGGTTCCTGAAACCTGTGAGGTGCCTTGTAGGGAGTGAGCACCGATCTGTGGAACACCGGATGCATTCTGGAACCCTCCGGAAGAGCCAGCCTGAAAGCCACCGGGTTGACCTGTTCGTCGACTTGGTAGGGCCCCAGTTGTTTATGCCCTAGTTTCTTCTTCGCCAACGACCTGGCCGGCACTGCGTGGGCTGCTAACCAGACCCAGTCTCCCACATGGATCTCTTCGCCAACCCTTCTGTGTTTGTCCGCTTGTACCTTGTATGCGTGTTTAGCCAGCTCCAGGTGCCGCCGCAGCTGATCGTGGACCTCCTGCAACTCCGACGCGAACGCATCTGCTGTCTGCGGCTCCCCCTCCCCCATTCTTTCCAGTCCCGGGAAGGTTCTAGGGTGCCTCCCGTTGTTGGCGAAGAACGGCGTGACCCCCGTGGACACGTGCTTCGTGTTGTTGTAGGCGAACTCGGCGAGAGGCAGGTAATCCACCCACGTCGCAGGCTGTTGATTCGCATAACATCTCAGGTACTGCTGCATGATGGCATTGACCCGCTCCGCTTGCCCGTTGGTCTGCGGGTGTCTAGCCGACGCCAGGTTGATCTTGACGTTCAGGAAGCCCATCAGCCTCTGCCAGAAGTTTGAGATGAACTGTCGCCCTCGGTCGGACAGAATAGACCGCGGCAGACCGTGAACCTTGAACACGTGGTCTATGAACAGTTTGGCGGTTTGTTCCGCCGTGGCCACCTTCGCACACGGAATGAAATGTGCCATCTTGGAGAACAAATCCACCACCACCAGCACAGCCGTCTTGCCCCTCGAGCTGGGCAGATCCGTGACAAAGTCCAGGGCCACTCTCTCCCATGGCTCGAACGGAGTTTGCAGCGGTTCCAGCAGTCCGGCCGGCGGTCTGTGCACTGGTTTGGACCTCTGGCAGGTGTCACACCTCGCCACGTAGTCCGCGACTTCCCCTCTCATTCCGGGCCACCAGAAGTCTCTGGCTACTAATTCCACCGTCTTCTCCTTGCCAAAGTGCCCGGCAGTGGGCGCGTCGTGCAGCTGCTGCAGTACCTTGGCGCGAAGTTCGTCTCCCGGCACGTAGATGGCCCCTTTACGGATGAGCAAACCATCTCGCAGCTGGAACTCGTCGGTCGCTGCCGTGCCCCTGTGCACCTCTGCCATCTTTGCTTGCGCGAAGGAGTCATCCTGCAACGCTCGTCGCACCGCATCCAGGTCAACTGTTGCCGCCGCGCACGCCCACACTGTCGGTGCGAAGATGTGCATGGCGGCCGCTGGCGTTGCCTCCTCCAGATACTGTGGCTTACGGGAGAGAGCATCCGCCATGATGTTGGTGTCCCCCGGGACATACTCTATTCGGAAGTCGAAATTCGCAAAGAACTCAGCCCAACGTATCTGCCTCTGGTTCAGGAACTGTGCCGTGCGCCAGTGCTCTAGATTCTTGTGGTCCGTGCAGACCTGCACCGTGTGCTTGGCGCCGATCAGGAAGTGCCTCCACGCTTTGAACGCTGCATGAATGGCCAGCAACTCCCTGTCCCAGATGGTGTAGTTCTGTTCGGACTTGCTGAGCTTCCTTGAGTAAAACGCTCCCGGCCTCCAAACCCCCTGCGGGTCTTTCTGCAGCAGGACTGCTCCCACGGCTCTGTCCGAAGCGTCTGTCTCCACCCTCATCGGCCTGCTGGGGTTGACATGAAGCAGCTGCTCTTCCGACGCGAAGAGACGCTTGAGTGCCTGAAAGGACTGCTCCGCCTGCTCTGTCCAGATGAACTTCTTTTTCTTGGAGCTGAGCGTGTCCGTGATGGCCGCTGTCTGCATCGCAAAGCCTTTGATAAACTTGCGATAGAAGTTCGCGAAGCCGACAAACCGTTGGACCTCCTTCCGGTTGCGTGGGCTTTTCCAATCCAACACTGCTCGGACCTTGGCGCTGTCCATGGCGAGCCCTTTATCAGACAACTTGTAGCCCAGGAAATCCACCTCGGTCACGTCGAATTGGCACTTCTCCAGCTTGGCGTAAAGCCTATGTTGCTGTAGCCTGCTCAGCACTTCCTTGACGTGTCTGTCATGCTCCTGCTGCGATTCCGAAAAGATCAGGATGTCATCCAAGAAACAGACGCACGTCTTGTAGAGGAGCCCCGCCAACACGTGATGCATGAAAGCTTGAAAAACGTGGGAGCCATTTTGCAATCCAAAAGGCATAACTCTATATTCGTAGGTGCCCAGGGGCGTGAACATGGCTGTCTTCCACTCATCTCCCTCCCGCATGCGAATGAGGTTGTATGCCCCTCGCAGGTCCAACTTGGTGAACACTCTGCCCTTCCGTACCTTTGCGAGGAGGTCGTCGATTCGGGGCATGGGGAAGTCCGATGGCTTGGTCACACTGTTCAAGATGCGAAAGTCCACTACAAGTCTTTTTTGGGGCGTGTCCCGCTTCTTAACAAAGAATACCGGACTGCCCCCCGCTGCCTTGGACTCTCGGATGAAACCGCGCTCCAAATTATGATCTATGAACTCTTTGAGTTCCTGCAGTTCGTCCTCAGACATGGAATACAGCTTCCCTTTGGGTAGCGCCGCCCCCGGCAGCAGGTCAATTTTGCAGTCATATGGTCTGTGGGGGGGTAGCCTGTCTGCCTCTTTCTCGCAGAAAACCTCCAAAAATTCTGCGTACTTGTGGGGGACCGCTTGCAGCGTGCCTAGCTGCAGCTGTGACTCCTCTTCCCCTCCTTCCTGCCTGGGCACGATGCAGTGTTCAGCGCAAAAGGAAGAGCCGAAGGTCAGCCGCCTCTGGTACCAAGCCAGCGTCGGGCTGTGCTTGTCCAGCCAACTCATGCCCAATACAATGGGCGTGTCCGATAGTTGAGTGACATTGAAGCTGATGATTTCCCTGTGATTCCCAAGTCGCATCACCATTGGTGGCGTCTGCTTCACCACTTGCCCCCCTAGCAGCTCCCTGCCATCCACCGTGACAACCTGCAGGGGCAGCGTGGCAGGCAGCAACTGTATAGCGTGCCGGTCGACAAAGTCCTGCCCTATAAAGTCCGCATTGCTTCCGGAGTCAATGGTGATTGGCACGTCCATGGTGATTCCATTGGGCAGCTGGAGCGACGCGGTGAGCTTCACTACCGGTTTGGGCGGGAGGGGGTCCATGGGCTGTAAAATCTCTGGGGACTGCTTCACTGACACGTCTGGTTGGGCCCCAGTGCCTCTTCCTCCAACCAGACTCCTTCGTTTCCCTGCTGTGGTTGTCCTTGCTGCGTTGCTGCAGTTACCATTGCTGAGGCTGCAGTGTGCTTGTGGAGCCTCTGGGGACACTCTTTCGCCATATGCTGTGGATCATCGCAGATGTAACACTTCCTGTTCCCTCTAGGAGGCTTCGCTTTCACTGCTGCCGGTGCTAGGGCTCTGGCTGCTGACTGAGCCCTTGCACCTCCAACCTCCATAGGTTCCGCTCCTCCTCCTGGCGGAGGCGTGGATTGCGCACGCGCTGCTTCTCTGGGAAGGAAGGAGGAGCCCCTGGCTGGTTCGCGCCCTCCACGCCCTTCGTCCCTGCTCCACGGACGTCCTTCCAGCCGCACCCCCACCGCCAGCGCCCTCTGAACGATCTCCTGCGTGGTCCGGGGTCTCTCCCCCCTCGCAATTTCATCTTTAACCGAGCCGTGCAATCCCTCCCAAAACAGGTCTCTTACAGGAGCCGAATCTCTGTCCCATTCCAGGGCACTGACCAAAGCGAAAAAGCAGGCATGGTACTGCCTTACGCTGGCCCTCCCTTGCTTCAGTCCATGTATCTCCTGCCGAGCAAGATCCACGTCAATGCTTGATAAAAAGCACCCATCCATCGCTTTAATAAAGGCATCCGCATTTTGGAGCGCTGGATCATTATCTCTCCACAAATTGCGCAGCCATGCTTTAGCATCTCCATGCAAATGGGACATGATGAATCCCACCTTCTCTTGCTCATCTCTAAAGTCTTTGTTCACCAGTTGCAGTGCACACATTACATCTGCTCTAAAGTTGGGGTACTGTTGCAAATTCCCATCGAAGTGAGAGACCAGACCGCCTGTTCGTCTCCCCAACCCAATCCCCTCCGGTTTGGGTGTCAGTTGCCCTTGCTTCGTAAGCACTTCCAACCTGACCTGGAGATCCCTGTAGGCGGCAGCTGCGTCCTCCTCTCTCTTCCTGGATGCAAGAGCCTCGGCATTCAGTCGTGTCACTGCTTCTCTGAGTTCCACTATCTGCTGTTCGGCCGTCATGTTGTCTGCCGTTCGTGAGCTCGCTAGTAGGCACCCGCTTTCTCTCCTCTCCTCGAGGACGTAGATGCCCACAATCTTGTGATGGGGCTTACTGTCAGAGCTGCTTCCAGATCCTAGCTCACAGAGGATCACGCTAGCCAGCGATCATTAAATAAAAGTCTTTATTGAGTTACAGTTTCCATTCTCAAGCTGCTGCGTGCAACTCTACGTCTCATGGTTAGATCGGCGAAGCCCCATCTGAGTCTCCGCCCCTTGTACACCAACTTAATATCCTAGCCTTGCTCCACCTTTTCCGCCTGACTGTTCTTCTCTGGGTCCCTCTGCCCCCCGGGGTCTCTTCCTTCCGGGATTCCTCTGACGCTGACGCTGACCCCCCTGACTCTTCTCCCTCCTTTCGGCGGGCTTTAGGACCTGGCTCCCTTTCCGGGCTGCCTACTGCGCCACCTTCCTGTGCATTTGAACTTGGCACGCGCGCCCAACCTTCCACCTTCCGTCTGACCGTTTCTTCGCTCCCCGATGGAGGTGTGGCCACTCCTGACTCGTGCCCTCCCCCCTGTTGTGAGCTGCCAGCGCTTGATCCCTGGCGCCCTTCCTCTTCCCTGCTCTCTGGCGGTGACGCTGGTCCTGATTTCCAACTGCTCCCCTCTGAGTCCCCTCTGGCTCTATCTTCCTGGGGTGTCCCCCTAGGCTCCCCCCTTGCCCTGGCCACTGGTGCTCCTTTCTGTGAATCTTCTGATTCACTGGAAAGACTCGGAGATCTCGGGTCGTCGTCATCACTCATCTTTTCTTCTGCCTCCTCTCCCTCGCTCTCTGTTTCCTCCCTTGCCCTTGCCTCTGCTCCTGAACCCCTGACAGCAGTTATCATTCTGGTTTAGATGTCACCCCCTATGAGAAGCTGTTTAAAAAATGCCCTAATCTGAAATACCTACGCATTTGGGGTTCAGATGTAATTATGCATTATCCCGCTAAGCAGAAATTGGGTGAGCGTAGTGTTCAGGGAAAATTAATGGGCTACCAGCAGGGGGCGTACAGAATTTACGTACCAGCAACTGACAAATTTCATATTACCAGAAGCATGATACAAACTGTAAATTGGAATGGCGTTGCTGTTTTCCAATATACCAACGGTATAAATGATACTGAGGAAGAAGAGGAAGCAGCAGCAGCAGGAAATGGTGCTTCTGAATTAATGGAACAAGACAAAAAGCCTGTTGCATCTGATAATTTGTTTGATGATTTAAAGTCACAGGCACCCGAGGGGAGGTTAGATTCTCTTGAGTTTTCTGACCGTGAGCTTAGCCAACAGGCATCTCTTCAGTCTGACAATGATGATTTACAACCTGAAACTAGTAGTTCACTTAGTCCCATTAAGTCTGAGGAGTCTGACTCTCCTTCCGGACTGAGATGTTCAGATAGAAAGAGACAGAAGCCACAATGTTTTGCAGATGAACATTTAAATACTGTGTATGCCAATAAGGCGGTTTTTGAGCCAAAAAGCTACAATGATGTTCAGAATTTACCTAAGCACCAAGCTGTAAATTGGTATAAAACTATGAACTCTGAGATAGTTTCTTTAAAAGAGCATAACACTTGGTCTCTTGTACCACAAACCCCAAATATGAGACTTATTGATTCAAAATGGGTTTATAGAGTTAAAATGAATGACAAAAATGAAGTTGTAAGGTACAAGCCTAGATTAGTTGCTAGGGGGTTTTAACAAATTCCAGGCGAAGATTATGATTTCTGTTATTCACCAAGTGTAAAATATGAAACAGTTAAGCATTTGTTAAAAGATGCATCACAATGTGAAAAAGCCCACTATGCAATGTTTCTCTGCTCTTAAGAGAGTGGTAATGTACCTTAAACATACCAAACATTATAGGTTGCAGTTTACATCAAGTATTGACAAAGGTTTTGAAATTTTCTGCGATGCATCTCGTGCAGTGGAACAAAATAATTGCAGGGGTGTGTCTGGTATGGTGTTTTGTTATAACGGTTGTCCTTTTGAATGGAAGTCCCAGACACAAACCATTATTTGTCTCTCCACAGCAGAGAGTGAATTATGTGCATGCGTTCAGGCTACTCATGATGTAGAATGTTATCTGCAAGTATTTGCAGACCTACAGATGCAAGTAACACTACCAGTAAAAGTTTACCTTGATTCCCAGAGTGGACTCACTATCCTATGTTCAGAAACCAATACGCAGTGCACTAGAGTCTTAAGATTACGTTTACAGTTTGTACAGAAACTAATTGCTGACGAAATGATTGTATTCCAATATGTTCCAGGTGACAATCAAATTGCAAACATTTTTACAAAAGCACTTCCAAAGGTTACACATGAAAGACATGTACAAAATATGCTTTATGTTTTTGTTCCACAATGATGAACCACAGGGGAAATGTTGAATTGCTTCTTTAAATGTAAAGGTTCATCATTGTTCCACCCGTGTGTATGTCTTTAAGGGGCCAGAGCAAGGGCCAGAGCAAAATAACGAGACCCAGCTTTACAGCTGTGAAACATAGCAGGTGCTGCTGAGTTGTCTTGATTAAGCTGTGTCAGCAATTGGGTGTAGTATATAAGGAGCAGCACCTAGCTCTCCCATTACCCTGGGGGATGGGTTGGTGGTTGGGTCATGTTTATTTGTTGATGTATTTAGTGTAAATGGAGTTTTTCTTTTTCTTATTAAAACCTTGTTTAAGTACTTTTTGAGTCCCTTTCTAATGCATGGTCTCCCCAGCAATCTCTCTGCAGCGCTACTAAACTGCAAAGAGGCAACAATTCCTTCTCTCTTGTTCAACCTCTTCCTTCCTTCCTTCCTGCCTGCCTTCCTGCCTTCCTGCCTTCTCGCTCTCTCCAGCCTCTCTCTGTCTCTCTCTCTCTCTCCCCTACTCTCTCTCTCTTTCTCTCTCTCATCCTCTCTCTCCCTCTCCTTCTCTATCCTTCCTTCCTTCCTTCTCTCTCTCTATCCTTTTCCTTCCTACCTACCTTCCTTCCTTCCGACTCTTTTTCTTTCTATCAGTCTCTCTCTCACCCATTTCTTCTCTTTCTCTCAATCCCATCCTCTCTCCCTCCCTCCCTTCCTTCCTCCCCCTTCTCTGTCTCTCTTTCCCCTACTCTCTCTTTTCTCTTTCTCTCTCTCTCCCTCTCTTTCCTTCCTTCCTTCCTTCCTTCCTTCCTTCCTTCCTTCCTTCCTTCCCTCTATCCATATATATCTTTCCCTCCTTCTCTCTCTCTCTTCCTGGTCCCTTCCTTCCTTCCTTCCTTCCTTCCTTCCTTCCTTCCTTCCCGCCCTTTCACTCTTTTTCTCTCTTTTGTTTTCCTCTCTCTCTCACCCATTCCTTCTCTCTCTCTCTCTCTCTCTCTCCCTTCCTTCCTTCCTTCCTTCCTTCCTTCCTTCCTTCCTTCCTTCCTTTCTTTCCTCTTTCCATATTTTCCTCTGTCCTTCTCTCTCTTTTCCGTCTTCCTTCCTTCGTTCCTTCCTTCCCCCCTCTTTTTCTCTCTTTCTCTCTGTCTCTCTCACCCATTCCTTCTGTCTGTCTCTCAACCCCTCCTTCCCTCTTTCCATACTTCTCTATCTCTTTTCCCTGTCTGTCCTTCCTTCCTTCCATCCCTATCTCTCTTTTTCTCTCTTTCTCTCTGTCTCTCTCTCACCCATTCCTTCTCTCTCTCTCTCTCAACCCTTTCCTTCCTTCCTTCCTTTTTAAAAAATGATATTTATTATAAGTTTATGAATTACAGAAAAACGAAAAAAAGAAAACAGCAAAAAATTTGACAAAACATACATTACAATACATAAAAAGAAAAGCATAAAAAACAATACAACAATACAGCAAAAAAACAAAAAAACAATAACATTAAAACATACATCCAATGTTCCATATCTTTATCTTTCATTTACTTGTTTCATTGACCTCCTCACACCTCCCTTTTTGTATTCTAATTTAATTGTTTCAGCAAATTCTTTCCATCTTTCTCAATTTTTTTATATAATTTATCTTAACAATCTAACCTTTTAATTAACTCAACAAATCCTTTCCATCTTTCACTATATTCTGTCATTCAATTTATCTTAATTTATTTAACCTTATCTTACCATATAAAAAAAAAACCTTAAACCTTAAAACTTAATACTTATTTGTACATAACTCCTTATATCATTTCTACTAAGGCCAAATAGTTTCATTCCAACAATTTTCCTAATACTCATTAATTTTACACTAATTCTCAAAATATTTTTTTTAAAAACTTTCTTCCAATCTTCATCCAACGTCTCTTCCTCCTTGTCTCAGGTTTCCTTCCTTCCTTCCTTCCTTCCTTCCTTCCTTCCTTCCTTCCTTCCTTCCCTCACTCTTTCCATATTTCTCTTTTTCCCTGTCTGTCCTTCCTTCCTTCCTTCCTTCCTTCCTTCCTTCCTTCCTTCCTTCCTTCTCTCTCTCTCTCTCTCTCTCTCTCTCTCTCTCTCTCTCTCTCTCCCATTCCTTCTCTCTCTCTCTCTCTCTCTCTCTCTCTCTCTCTCTCCCTCTCTCTCTCCCTTCCTTCCTTCCCTCTTTCCATATCTCTCTCTCCTCTCTCTCTTTTCCCTGTCTGTCCTTCCTTCCTTCCTTTTTTGCTTTTCTTGCTTGCTTGCTTCCTTTCCTCTTTCCATATTTCTCTCCCTCTCTCTCTTTTCCCTTTCTGTCCCTCCTTCCTTCCCCCTCTCTCTTTTTCTCTCTTTCACTTTGTCTCTCTCTCACCCATTCCTTCTCTCTGTCTCTCAACCCCTTCCTTCCTTCCCTCCTTCCTTCCCTTTCCATATTTCTCTCGCTCTCCTCCCCTCTCTCTTTTCCCTGTCTGTCCTTCCTTCCTTCCATCCACCCCTATCTCTTTTTCTCTCTTTCTCTCTTTCTCTCTTTCTCTCTCTCTCTCACCCATTCCTCTCTCTCTCTCTCTCTCTCTTCCTTCCTTCCTTCCTTCCTTCCTTCCTTCCTTCCTTCCTTCCTTCCTTCCTTCCCTTTCTCTCTTTTTCTCTCCTTTTATGTCTCTCTCTCACCCATTCCTTTCTCTCTCTCTCTCTCTCTCTCTCTCTCTCTCTCTCTCTCTCTCTTCCTTCCTTCTTTGCTTGCTTGCTTCCTTTCCTTTCCTCTTTCCATACTTCTCTCTCTCTCTCATCCCTGTGTATCCTTCCTTCCTTCCTTCCTTCCTTCCTTCCTTCCTTCCTTCCTTCCCTCCCTTTCTTTTTTTCTCTTTCTCTCTCTCTCTCTCTCTCTCTCTCTACACCTTCCTTCCTTCCTTCCTTCCTTCCTTCCTTCCTTCCTTCCTTATATATCTGTCCCCCCGTCTCTCTCTCTCTTCCTGGTCCTTCCTTCCTCTTGGAAGATTTGAAACTGGGCAGTAATTGGATAGGTCTAAAGGATCTAGTGAAGTTTTCTTTAAGAGCGGACACACTACTGCTTCCTTCAGCTCCCCTGGGAATGTCCCTGTGCCAAGGGACAAATGGATAATTTCTACCAGGGGGGTCCTTGCGATATCTGGGCACGCCCTAATCAGCCAAGATGGGCACGGATCAAGGAGGCAGGTGGTGGGCCTACCAGCTTGGAAGAATCTATCCACATCAGCAGTGAGTATCTGATCGAAATGGTCCAACACTGGACCTGAAGACAGTCGAGGGGCCTCCAGTTTTTTCACTGTATCTAAATTGGCAGGGAGGTCACGGCGGAGCAACAGGACTTTCTCAGCAAAAAAGCTCGCAAATGCCTCACAACTGTGGGTTGAATTTGTGCTTAAATTTGGCTGTCCTCCTGAGGACGCTATCGACCTAATTATTCTAAAAAGTTGTGCCAGGCGAGAGTTAGTGGATGCAATGGAAGCTGCGAAGTAAGATTTCTTAGCAGCTTTAATAGCCATCTCATAGGCTTTCATAAGCGTCCTATAAGATGTTCTTGAAGCTCCTTCTCGAGTCCGTTGCCATACTTGCTCTAGCCTTCTGAGATCCCGCTTCATTTTCAGGAGCTCCTCAGTAAACCAAGGGGCCCGGTTTCGATGGGGTCGCAGAGGGCGCTTAGGCGCGATCTCATTGAAGGCCGCCAAAAGCCGGTTATTCCAGTCCTCAACAAGGTCATCTAATGAGTCGCCAGGAGGAGCAGGGTCCCGCAAGGCCTGACGGAATCTATCAGGATCCATCAGCCTTCGTGGGTGAGCCCAAATAGGCTCGCCACCCGAGCAGGGGAGGAGCAGGAAGTCAATCATGGCTTTCAGAGCGTAGTGATCAGACCATGGCATGTCCACAGGGGGGAGCATGATCACATCTATGCCAGCACCAAAGATCAGATCCAGCGTGTGGCCTGCTTGATGAGTTTGCCCAAAACAAACTGGGAGAGCCCTAGTGTTGCCATGGAAGTCACTAGGTCCAGAGCCTGTGAGGAGGGGGCGGCATCGGCATGGACGTTGAAGTCTCCCAAAACCACTAGGCTTGGGAACTCCAAGGCCCAGCCCACTGCCACCTCCAGCAGGTCTGACAGGGTGGCTGCCAGTGCACTGGGTGGTCGGTACACCAGCCAGACAGCCAAGCTCTCCTTGGTGCCCCACACAAGACCAACACATTCAATGCCGGAGATCGCCGGTGCTGGCAGACCTCTGAAAGAGCAATCCTCCCGGATTAACAACGCTACTCCTCCCCCCCCGACCCACAGAATATTGATGGAGTACAGAGAAACCTGGGGGTGTTATCTCATGTAGGGAGACTACTTCGCCTTCCTGTACCCAGGTCTCCGTCATGCAAGCCAGGTCAGTCCCCTGTGAGACAAAAAAGTCACGCATGGTGGCAGTTTTGTTGCCTATGGACCTGGCATTGCACAACACCAATGACGAAGGTGGGTAATCCTGCTCACCCTACCCTCGTTCCTTGGGAGAGGGCATAGATTGGAAGGGGTTCAAGCATCACTGCATCTCAAAACCCTTCGCCGATAGTGATATCTAGCCCCACCCCCATTCCTCCCTAGCCCTTCAACAGTGGGAATCCCAGACCCCATACTAGCCTCCCCAACAGAGGGGTAACATCCTCTCACTAACATCTCTGGGCCAGGACTCCTGGGTCAAAATGTTATGGGGAAGAGGTGAAGGTTTGATAGGGTAAGTATCCCTGGAAGATAAAACTCAACCAACCGCACCCCAAGTGGGGAGGGCGGTCCCACGGTGTTTAGTTAGCTGTCAATCCCCCTCTGCCTCCTGGATTGATTGGAGGATTGTTGAATCTATCTGTAGCTGTGGGAGTATTAATGAGGCATGTGCTATAAAATGGGGATCACTGGCCAACAACGAGCCAGCTTCGAATTCAGAAGATCTGTCCATCCTGTCTCGCCAGGAGTACAGTAGAGAAGGTTGATCATTTTTGGAGCATTAGGCAAAGATCCAGATATAGATTGGATGCTGGATTTCTCCAGACTGTCAGCAACATAGAGCTCTTTAGGTGTTGTAAGTGCTGCAACTGGCTTTTTTATGCTGAATTGCATAATGTACTGGATTTGTGACCATTATGCTTATTTGCCTTCAGTAGCACTCTGCTGAATGAAGTACAATTGCCTCAGGTCTATTTTTGGGAACTCTGCTATGTGTTTAAGTTTTTTCCTCCTCAGAAGAAGCTGGGGGTGACAGTAACTGCATGGGCTGTCTCCTGAAGCTTCCGGGACAATTACCCTATTACACCAAAGTTTGCATTCTCTTCCAGACTACTTTTTATGGGCCCATATGCCCAGAGGTGGACACAGTCAGAACCACAGGTGGTTGGAGAAAAAAATATTTTCCCTACTGCTACAGCATTGTGTCTAGTTTGTACACACAATGCTACAATGCTAGCGAAATCAGGAAGACATTATTACCTTAAACATTTGTAAAAATAAAGCTGAGGATATCTCAGCTTTATTTTGCTTTGATCTGGCATGGTTTCATACAGCAGCTGACAACAGGGACTGCATTGGCTTGCACAGTGATTTGAAGTGCCTACCCCAGAGAGATGAGTGCCATGTAAATCAGCCCTCACTTTGTCCTGTTTAAGATTTGTAAATTAAATCTTCTAGACCTGTCAGCAGCCTTCGACATGGTCGATCACGAACTCCTGGACCACCGCCTTGCCGACGTGGGGATCCAGGGCACAGTCCTTCAATGGCTGCGCTCGTTTCTCTCTGGTCGGGGACAGAGGGTGGCGCTTGGGGGGGAACTGTCATCCCGCCACTCCTTGGTGTGTGGAGTGCCCCAGGGTGCGATACTCTCCCCGATGCTTTTTAACATCTTTATGCGCCCCCTCGCCCAGCTTGTCCGGAGTTTTGGGCTGGGCTGCCATCAGTATGCTGATGACACCCAACTCTATCTGTTGATGGATGGCCATCCTGACTCGGCCCCAGACACACTGATCAGATGCTTGGAAGCTGTGGCTGGATGGTTACGTGGGAGCCGGTTGAAGTTAAATCCTTCGAAGACAGAGGTCCTCTGGCTGGGACGGGACGATATGGGATTGAGGGGGCAACTCCCATCTCTTGCAGGGGTGCAATTAGTGCCAGCACCGTCCGTTAAGAGTTTGGGTGTAATCTTCGATACCTCCCTCTCCATGGAGGCGCAGATTCCAGCTATAACAAAGGCGGCATTTTTTTCATCTCCGCCAAGCTAAGCAGTTGGCTCCTTACCTCTCTCGCCCTGACCTAGCCACTGTGATCCACGCGACGGTCACCTCCAGACTGGATTATTGTAACTCGCTCTACGTGGGGCTGCCCCTGAGACTGACCCAGAAACTCCAGCGGGTGCAGAATGCCGCAGCGAGACTCCTTACGGGGTCTTCGCTGCGGGATCACATTCATCCGGTGCTATACCAGCTGCACTGGCTCCCGGTGGAGTACAGGATCAGGTTTAAGTTGCTGGTTTTAACCTTCAAAGCCCTATACGGCCTAGGACCCTCGTATCTACGGGACCGCCTCTCCTGGTATGCCCCACAGAGGAACTTACGGTCTTCAAATAAAAACATCTTGAAGGTCCCAGGCCTCAGAGAGGTTAGGCTGGCCTCAACTAGAGCCAGGGCTTTTTCGGCTGCGGCTCCATCCTGGTGGAACGCTCTGTCACAAGAGACAAGGGCCCTCCAGGACTTGACATCTTTCTGCAGGGCCTGCAAGACAGAGCTGTTCCACCAGGCCTTTGGTCAGGGCGCAGCCTGACTCCCTCCTTTGGCAATCTTTACAATACTTTAGTTTATGGTTGCCATCAATTTTGATTTTAATTAATTCTTTGATGTTTTTATAATGTTGCACTATTTTAGTGTTGTTAGCCGCCCTGAGCCCGGCTTCGGCTGGGGAGGGCGGGATATAAATAAAATTTATTATTATTATTATTATTATATTCCAACTTATCACACTAAAACTGTCATTGAAACCCTCTTCTCAAACTCTGTTAATATACATTTTAAAATTTTGATATGTGTTTCTCCACATAGCCACTGGATGGCAGCAGCCTTGTATACCTGACCATCTAGAAAGAAAACCTGCCCAGACGAGCAGTATTGCCACAAGGTGTCAGCCTTGACATATTTATGAAAAGCAGCATCACTGTCATGGAAACTTGTTTGTCTTATTCTAGAGATTTCTATAGAAAGATCTTTTAAAAGAAGTATATGTATAAGGGATGTGGGTGGCGTTGTGGGTGCCACAGAGCCTAGGACTTAGAATCATAGAATCATAGAATCATAGAGTTGGAAGAGACCACAAGGGCCATCGAGTCCAACCCCCTGCCAAGCAGGAAACACCACCAGAGCACTCCTGACATATGGTTGTCAAGCCTCTGCTTAAAGACCTCCAATGAAGGAGACTCCACCACACTCCTTGGCAGCAAATTCCACTGTCGAACAGCTCTTACTGTCAGGAAGTTCTTCCTGATGTTTAGGTGGAATCTTCTTTCTTGTAGTTTGGATCCATTGCTCCGTGTCCGCTTCTCTGGAGCAGCAGAAAACAACCTTTCTCCCTCCTCTATGTGACATCCTTTTATATATTTGAACATGGCTATCATATCACCCCTTAACCTCCTCTTCTCCAGGCTAAACATGCCCAGCTCCCTTAGCTGTTCCTCATAAGGCATAGTTTCCAGGCCTTTGACCATTTTGGTTGGCCTCCTCTGGACACGTTCCAGTTTGTCAGTATCCTTCTTGAACTGTGGTGCCCAGAACTGGACCCAGTACTCCAGGTGAGGTCTGACCAGAGCAGAATACAGTGGCACTATTACTTCCCTTGATCTAGATGCTATACTCCTATTGATGCAGCCCAGAATTGCATTGGCTTTTTTAGCTGCCGCGTCACACTGTTGGCTCATGTCAAGTTTGTGGTCAACCAAGACTCCTAGATCCTTTTCACATGTACTGCTCTCAAGCCAGGTGTCCCCCATCTTGTATTTGTGCCTCTCATTTTTTTTGCCCAAGTGCAATACTTTACATTTCTCCCTGTTCAAATTCATCTTGTTTGTTTTGGCCCAGTTCTCTAATCTGTCAAGGTCGTTTTGAAGTGTGATCCTGTCCTCTGGGGTGTTAGCCACCCCTCCCAGTTTGGTGTCATCTGCAAATTTGATCAGGATGCCCTTGAGTCCATCATCCAAGTCGTTGATAAAGATGTTGAATAAGACCGGGCCCAAGACAGAGCCCTGTGGCACCCCACTAGTCACTCTTCTCCAGGATGAAGAGGAACCATTGATGAGCACCCTTTGGGTTCGGTCAGTCAGCCAGTTACAAATCCACTGAGTGGTAGCATAGTCAAGACCGCATTTTACCAGCTTCTTTACAAGAATATCATGGGGCACCTTGTCAAATGCCTTGCTGAAATCAAGGTAGGCCACATCCACTGCGTTCCCTTCATCTACCAGGCTTGTAATTCTGTCAAAAAACGAGATCAGGTTAGTCTGACATGACATATTTTTCAGAAATCCATGCTGACTATTGGTGATCACAGCATTCCTTTCTAGGTGCTCACAGACTGTTTGCTTAATGATCTGCTCCAGAATCTTCCCTGGTATTGATGTCAGACTAACTGGGCGGTAATTATTTGGGTCCTCTCTTTCCCCCTTTTTGAAAATAGGAACAACATTTGCCCTCCTCCAGTCTGCTGGGACTTCGCCTGTTCTCCAGGAATTCTCAAAGATGACTGCCAGTGGTTCTGAGATCACATCTGCCAGTTCTTTTGGATGCAGTTCATCTGGCCCTGGAGACTTGAATACATCTAAACTAGCCAAGTATTCTTGTACTATGTCCTTAGTTATTCTGGGCTGTGTTTCCTTTGCTGAATCATTTGCTCCAAATTCTTCAGTCGGGCACTGTTTTCTTTATCGGAGAAGACTTAGGCAAAGAAGGCATTGAGGAGTTCAGCCCTTTCTGTGTCCCCTGTTTGCATTTCACCATCTTCTCCTCTGAGTGACCCCACTGTTTCTTTGTTCTTCCTTTTGCTACGAACATACCCATAAAAGCCTTTTTTGTTGCTCTCTAGCAAGCCTGAGTTCATTCTGTGCTTTAGCTTTTCTGACTTTGTGTCTACACGTGCTGGCTATTTGTTTGAATTCCGCTTTGGTGGTTTACCCCCTTTTCCATTTTTTTGTACACATCCTTTTTTAATCTTAACTCAGTTAAAAGTTCTTTAGATTGCCACCCCTGGCCTCGGATCTCTCCATTTGTATTATTTGAGGTGCAACCACAACCTCCTCCATTATCTTCTGCACTTGCACTTGCCCAATCAATACAGGTTCCTGAGTTGGTCCCTGAATGGTTTCTGTATCAGTATTCCCTGTTTGTACACAGTTATTGACCACAACAGTCATCAAATCCGTTTTCTCATTCATCAAATCCATCTTCTCATGCATCTGTTCCAACAAAACTTCCTCCCAGCACATTTTATCCAAGGTCAAAGGGACTGGTCCCACGATCTTAATCTCACAGCTGTCTAGTCCTCAAGTAGACTGCAGCAACAATTTAACAAGCTCCCTCTAGAGAAGACAATTTCTATTTGTATCCAACTTTTTAAGGCAAGTCCAACAAAGGAAAATTACTTTCATTTTTCAGATATTTTGTTTCTTTAGAATGCAAAAGGCAACATTGGAATCAGTTTATTTCTCTTTTTTAGCTATCTGTCAAAGTGTTCCATTCACAGTCAATGAACACCTCCAACAATTTCTGTCTCTGACACCCCGTTCCCAGATTTGAGACGGTGGAAACTTGTCTTTCTTTACTCCCTCTCCCTCCTGCAGGCTTAAACAAAGTCCCCCCCCCTTTTCTCCTGCTTCCAAGGGGGTTTTAGTGGTTTTAGTGGTTATAAATGAAGGAAATTTAGACTTTTATAAACGACTTTCCAGGCTTTAGCTTACAAGGTTTTTGCTTCAGTCTATATACAAAAAGTGGAAGGCGGACTTCCTGTTTTGAACCTTCCCGCTTCGGTGCCAAATTAGGATATTTCTTGATCCAATTTTCCGTTTCTACTCACGGGTACTTGTTTTAAATCCAATTGTCCACAGGAAAAAGTCAGCGCTCTCCGGCAATGGCTATGCGGCTTCACTCCGTGAAAGTAGCAATCAGTTCGCAGCACCGCGCCGCTCACCCCACTTCACTCCGGACCCCCGAAATGGGGTTCCCCGTGAGTAGGGGAGGCGCTCCTGGTGCCCTGCCGAACCCCACGTTCCCAGGCTTCCTCCGCCTGGGATTTCTAGCAGGCCCCCACCTTCGCCGCGGCAGGAAGACCCAGTTTCCACGGAGCCAGTCGGAGGAACTCCGCCATTCGCCGATGGCGCTAACCCGGACTTTTTTTTTTCTGGCAGCAACTGAGGGTAAGGAGAGGTTAAAGAAAGACAGACTGGACTATTTTCTCTACTATATATAGTTTAAAGGGTATTTGCTGAAGATATAAGAACTTTAAAAAGATTCAGCTGAACTAGGAAACAGCTTTCACCTTTGTCCCTAGCCCACTGGAGATCATTGACCAGCGTGACCAAGGAGGTTTCAGTCCCATGATGAGGCCCGAATTGGAAGGGATCTAAATGGTCTGCATCCTTCAGGCGTACCTTGAGTTGTTCAGCAACCACCCGCTCAATCACCTTGCCCAAGAATGGAAGATTTGAGACTGGGTGATAGTTGGCCATATCAGTCGGGTCTAAAGATGGTTTTTTAAGAAGCAGTTTAATGACCGCCTCTTTCACCGGGTCTGGCAAGGCTCCCTCACAGAGGGAAGCATTCACCACCCTGAAGAGTCCATCACCCAGCCCTTCCCGGCTTGCTTTTATTAGCCAGCAAGGAGACAGGTGGTTGGTTTCACTCATCCAAGCAGCCTGTTCATATCCTGATCCCATGCAACTTGACCAGACAGGACTCTAACACTCTCCTGCCCCGGCCCTCCTCCCATGGTGGAGTCTACCTCTTTCCAAATTTGAGTTACTTTATCTGCAAAAAACTTTGCAAAATCATTGCAGGAGATTTTGGGGTCCTTACTGGGCCCTAATAGCAAAGGTAGTTCCACTAAATTGCAAACCACCTGAAAGAGTCTCCTGCTGTTGTTTTCTGCAGATGCAATAGAGGTGGTGAAGAAGGTCCTCTTTGCCATTGCTATTGCCAATTGGTAGGCTCAACGTTGAGCTCTAATCTGTGTCTGGTCCTATTCAGAATGTTTTCCTCCACCGGCACTCTAGCCATCTCAACAATTGTTTCATCGCCCTCAGCTCCGGGGAGAACCACAGGGCTGCCTGGGCTCCATGCAATCAGAGAGGGTGCTTCGGAGACAGACAGTCAATAGCCCTGGTTAAGTCTGCATTCTAGTGGGACACCAGGGAATCAGCTGAAAGGTCATCAATGTGGGATAAAACACCCCCTACCACTCTCTGGAAACCATTTGGATCCATTAAGTGGTGGGGGCAGACCATCCGAATCGGCAGAGGGGAGGGGTTGCGGAGAAGTCCAGTTGCACCAGGAAGTGATCTGACCATGGCACTTCTTTTGTTTCACTTTTGTGTCAGATCACCCATATCCATAGAGGTGAGCACCAGGTCTAAGGCATGTCCATGACTATGAGCTGGGCCAAACTTATTCAGGGACAGCCTTATGGAGGCCATGCTTTCCATGAAGTCACGAGCGGCTCCTTGTAAGGTTGTGTCAGCATGGATGTTAAAATCCCCTAGGACAACCAAACTAGGTGTCTCCAAGAGAACATCCACCACAACCTGAAGCAGCTCGGCCAGGGAATCCTTGGTGCAGCGGGGAGGTTGGTACACCAAAAGGAATCCTGTGAATCATTGAGGTCATGCGGGTCTCCCTTGTTGATTGCAGTATCCTTCCGGTCAAGACCAGACCCGGAGGCAGGGATAGTCCTCAAACAATGTCTGAACCTGCCTCCTTAGTAATGACATGGTCTGGTCTCAGCGTTACTCCTCCCCTGGCCTGTGATCACTGAGATCGGATGGTACAATGATTTACCAAGGAGAAGCAGCAGAACATTAAGTTTATCACTGCTACATAGGGGATATATGGAAACATTTCCTTCTATGGACATAAATGATGGGGCAATTATTGTCCCCTTAATTCCTATAAATCGGGTTGCCATTAAAGATAAATTAATGGAACCAGCAAAAACAGTGGTAACCTTACTAGGGCACAGAGGCTTAACCTAAGACCTGCTATTCAGTCATGCAGGCAATCAACTGTCTGTTCCGGCATTAGTTTGCACTGCTTTAGAAAAGTCTATTAACGTCCCATGATCTATGCTGCCACAAAACATACAAGTAATTCACAATGTTTGTGTGTATGCCTTAGGACCTCAAAGTTGGGATAGGACAAGCTGTGTGATCACTTGAGACTTCTGCTCTTTCAGAAACCCTGACTGGACACTTGGTTGAATAAAGGAGTTACTCTATTCTTCTTGTTTTCTGGGCAAGTGCCCAGAGCAAACAGACAAATCCTGTTTCCATGCTACAGAATAGCAATGAAGGGGGTAATAGGTGGCAGTTGCTCCTCCTCATAATATTGCCATTAATTTTCTTAATTATTGTGAGTGGGTCTTCCACTATGATTTTTCCAACTTAGTAACTAGCAGGTGATGAGAGGCTTAACAAAAAGAAGCTTGATGGTCCTGGAATCTTTGCTCAGCCTTTGGGATATCAGAGCAACAACAATTCTCAGTTCCTAGTGTACATTTGGACACTAAAAGAGCAATCCAATGGGAGCTGTGGAAGAATAATAATCACTAAATCCAGAGCCCTGATGGCCTCATGCTAGTCTGGGTGGAAGGTGAGAGAGGTGCGGGGAGGGGAAACTTGGTTATGATATCCAGGACAAGTGTATTTTCCCTCCCTTTTTGGGATGTATGTTGGGAATACTATCTCAGTGAACCCCAAACATGTCCTGAATATGTCCATTTTTCTTTCCTACTGCAATCTGAGCACTAAATCTTATGTATATATATATTATTAAGGTGATTTCAGTTACAAGAAATAAAGTGATACAGAAAAAAGAAGAAGTGAGAGGAAGAAAAACAACAACGAAGTGAAAATATGCAAAAAAGAGGAATATACGATATTCCCATACATTCATGTATAAATTGATATAGTGTTATTGTCCTAGTACTTATGTAAATGCTAATAGCCTACAACATTTGTATAAACTCATTCCAAATGTTATCGTATTCATCCATACAGAGTCTGCACCTCTAAGCAGTCTGTTCATAAATTGTCAGTGATGTCATATCGTCAGTCCACTGATTGAAGGGTATCATATCTTTATTTTTCCAATTCCTCAATATCAGTCTCTTGCAATCTGAGCACTTGACAGCAAAGTCATGGAGGTTTGCTACCACAGCCAAGAGGTCTCTGTGGTTGGACCTTCTGGCGTCATCACATCTGATATGCATCTTCCCTGAAACACTAAAGGGAAGATACTTCAATAAAGGAGAAAGAGACAAAAGTCACTGTAAACATTTTTCAGACCCAGCAGATGAATCATGTCAGGCAACCTCATTGTAACCCCACGATAATATCCTGCTACTGAAAAAATAGGGTGCAGTCAGGGTGCATCAATGGTTCTATAATGCAAGATATGGAGTTATCCCTTGGGAAGGGCTGTGCATCCTGAGACTGTACTCAACTCAACCTCAAAACTTCACAGAATTAGTAGGTCAAACAGAAGTGTGTCTAAAAATACAAACAGTAAGTCTCTTGGAGTATTAACCAAATTTGTTATTGGAAAGTTTGTTATTGGAAAAATAAAGTGACATCTCATGTCACTTTACTGTCAAAACTTCCCAAATCCGGGAGGTCGCAAGAAGAGTTTAGAGACAATGTGACATGTTGGCTTACCTGCATATGTTTTTATAGCCATCACACACACAGCTGTCTCTATATGTGTACCTTTTGTCTGATGCTCTGTTCATTCCACAGCCACCATCTCTACTAAATTAATTCAAATTTGTGCTGTGGTTTTCAGTGGGTACAATGCTAGATTTCAAAACTGTCTTTACCACAAAGCAGTTGCTTTATGTAGCAAATTATGTGCTGTGTGGGTGTGTAAATATCATTTATCTGTCTCTAGTCTTCATGTCTGTGTGTGACATCATAAAATTTTGATTTCAGATACAAAAATGCCAGAGGATTGACATGGCTAGAAATTCTAAATGCTTCCCTTTTCCAGACATAACACTATTTTACATTACTTTGGTCAGGGATAGTTGTGAGGTTAGTTTGATAAACTTGCTTTTGATAAACATAGATCCATAACTAGCTACCATTAGAAATTATATTTCCCCAATCAGAAGCTGCTTGAGAGTGATCTTGTCCCAAATGCCAACATTCCACCTTGTCAGTGCTTTAGCTTTTTCTGGGTGAAATATACTCAGAGTCGCAAAGTGATTTCATGCTCTTTATTCAGCTCATAGTGGTGAGGAGGAATGAATAAATGTCCCCTCACAGTATCTGCTTTATATACATTATTTACACAATGGGCTGCACATGATTGGCTAATTCTGGAATTCTACTGTAAGCCAATCAGGTTGTGGATTCACTTCTATCTGGAGCAGGATTGGGTGGTTCCTGCCAACCAATCATACTGCTGCATTGTTCTAGGACCAATCAGACTGCTGCATTCTGAATCCTATTGTTCTAGGACCAATCAGACTGCTGCCTTTTGGATCCTATTGTTCTAGGACCAATCAGACTGCTACAGTTTGGATCCTATTCAACTCAGTACATAACACCCCTCCCCTCTAAGTTCCAGTCCTGCCCGGGAGGTCGCATTCATAGTCCTCAAGGTATGCCGGCGGCCTACGTGTGCGTTGTGGCCTGGGGTGTTCCCTGGTCCGGGCTCCGGGTTCTGGCTCGTGTTCCAAGGATGCTGGCTGTGATGCGGCTGTTTGGTCTGGTGCAACCGGCTCGCTCAGTCGTGGTTCTGGTTCCGGTGTCCTTTCGGCCTCACGGGTCCTCTCTGTATTTACTGATTCTGCCTCTCCTGCTGGCCCCTCCTGCTCTATGGGCCTCACTGCCCCGCTGTTCCCTTGGGACTCCTCTGACCTGTCCTCCTCCTGGTTTTCTCCCGGGAATCGTCGCCGTATCTGGTCGCAGTGGCGGCGCCAGCATTGCCCCCCATCCGTTAGCACCTCGTACGACACGGGGCCAGTGACCCTGGTGATTGTGGCGGGTACCCATGCTGGGCCTGCCCCAAAATTCTTTGCGTACACTGGGTCCTGGGCCTCGAAGGTCCGGGGGTTCCTGCCTTCCCCCACCACTACCTCATCCTGAGCTCTATCGGGGTGAAGGCGGTCCAATCTGATTGCAAGGCGCCGACCCATTAGTAGTTCAGCGGGGCTCCGGCCAGTCGTTGAGCTGGGGGTGCTGTGCTGTGCTAGAAGGAATGTGGCAAGGCGGTACTCCCAGTCCCCTTGCGTCATGCGGCGAAGGGTGTCCTTGGTGGTCCGCACCATGCGTTCTGCTTGGCCATTGGTGGCAGGGTGGAACGGCGCCGAACGGATGTGGCGGATGGCGTTCTGCGCTGTGAAGGTTTGGAATTCTCCTGACGTAAATGCAGTCCCGTTGTCTGAGACGAGAGTGTCAGGGAGCCCGTGGGTTGCAAACAGCCTGCGTAGTACCCGGATGGCTGCGGACGTGGAAGTGGACGGTACCAGTGCGACTTCCAGCCATTTGGTGTAGGAGTCCACCACTATGAAGAATGTTTTCCCCTGAAAGGGGCCAGCGAAATCCACATGCAGGCGTGACCATGGTGCTCGGGCGGACTCCCAGGACTGGACTGGGGCCCTTGGGGGGTCTGGGCGGGATTCTTGGCAGGCCTGGCAGTGTTTGACCCAGGCCTCTATCTCTCCATCGATCCCCGGCCACCACACATAACTCCTGGCAAGGGCCTTCATTCTTACTACCCCTGGATGTGTCTCGTGTAGGGCTGTGAGGACCCTTTTGCAGAGGGGCTGGGGAACAACGACTCTGCTTCCCCATAACAGGCACCCCTTGTGGGCCGACAGTTCATGTTTGCGGGTTGTGTAGCCGGCGAATTCTGGCCCGGGGCTGCTGCTGGGCCATCCCCTCCACACCCAGTCCAGGACCCGGGAGATGACCCTATCTTTCTTGGAATGGTGTGCAACTTCTTGTGCCTGAATGGGGCGGTCGGGAAGCAGCTCCAGGCTCATAACCTCTTGTGCAGGTGCCGGGTCAGGGCCTGTTTCCGGTAGTGGTAGCCTGCTGAGGGCGTCCGCATGGCCCATCGCCTTCCCAGGTCGGTGAATCAGTGCATACTGGTAGCTGGCAAGGAAAATTGACCACCTGAGGACGCGAGGAGACAGCACTTGGGGGGTCTGCTTTTCGGGGGCAAACAAGCCAAGCAACGGCTTGTGGTCAGTCACCACGGTGAAGGGCCGCCCGTACAAGAAATCATGGAATTTTTTTACTCCCTTTACGATTGCCAGACCCTCCTTGTCGATTTGCGAGTAGTTCCGCTCGGTTGTGTTGAGTGTCTGGGAAAAGTACGCCACCGGTACCTCTCTTCCATCCGGGAGTTGGTGCCCCAGGACAGCTCCAATGCCATAGGGTGAGGCGTCGCATGCTAGCACCACCGGCAGCCTCTCGTCGAAGTGTGCCAAGACCGAGTTTGAGACAAGCAAGTCCTTGACTGCCTGGAATGCGGCCTCCTGGCGCTGGCCCCACACCCAAGGGGCCCGCTTGTCCAGGAGTCTGTGTAGGGGCTCCGCTACCGCCGCCTTGTGGGGAAGGAAGGAATGGTAAAAGTTCAATAGTCCCAAGAAGGCCTGAAGTTCAGTCTTGCTCTTGGGCGCTGGGGCATCACAAATGGCCCGTACCTTGTCCCCAGTCGGGTGGACCCCTTCTGCGTCCACCATAAATCCCAGAAAGTCCACCTGAGGCACTCCTAGTAGACATTTTTCCCGCTTCACCTTGAGACCCGCCGTCTGGAAACGGTGCAGAACGGTGCGGAGGCGGTCCTCAAACTCCTCTGGTGTGGGGCCGGCAATCAACACATCATCGAAGAAGGGGGTGACGCCAGGAATCCCTTTAAGGAGAGAGTCCATTATATTCTGGAATATGCCTGGTGCCACGCTGACACCGAATTGCAGCCGCTTTACCCTGAACGCTCCTCTGTGCGTCACAATCGTCTGTGCCTCTGCTGTGGCCTCATCTACTGGCAGCTGTTGATATGCTTGGGCCAAGTCCAGCTTGCCAAAAATTTTCGACCCAGCCAGGGTGGCAAGGACATGGCTGACCACTGGCACTGGGTATGCGTGGGCCGTGAGGGCCTTGTTTATGGTACATTTGTAGTCTGCGCAGATGCGGACCGAACCATTAGGCTTGACGGGTGTGACGATTGGGGTTTCCCAGGGAGCATTAGGCACCGGCTCCAGCACTCCTTGCTCTACGAGTCGGTCCAATTCCTCGTCTATACGGGGTTTCAAGGCGAACGGGACCCGGCGGGCCTTGAGCCTGACCGGTCGTACTGCGGGGTCAAGCTGTAGCGCAATGGGGGGGCCCGTATACTGTCCCAATTTCCCATCGAAAACCCCTGGAAATTCCTTGCATATGGCGTCCACGTCCACTTGTAAGCTAGTGTGGTTCACCCCGGTGACAGCTAGCCCCAGTGGTCCAAACCATGCCAATCCCAGTAAGCTAATGTAGGGGCCCTTGACCACAAGCAAGTCCAGTTGCCGCGTCCGCCCTCGGTATTGCACCCTGAAGGTCCCCACCCCCATTGTGGGGACCTTACGTTTCTGGAAGTCCCGGAGGGTGAATGGGGCCGGCCTGAGTTTGGGACCCCCAGTGGGACACAGTTTCCTTAAGGTCCTTGCCGAGATTATGGATAGAGTTGAACCCGTGTCAAGCTCCATGCGGCATGGGGCCCCCTCTATCTGTACCTCTACATAAATTTTCTCTACGTTGGGGTGGGGCAACTGGTATACCTGGAAGTCCGTGAGCTCCGTCGAGTTGCCTTGGTGCGTTGGGCCCCGGGACCTGGGGCTCTTGGATTGGTCATCTGATGCCTGGTGTCGGGTGGGCCGAGCCCGACACACCCGGGCGATGTGTCCCGATTTTCTGCACTGCCTGCACTCTGCGTTGCGGAAACGGCAGGTCCTCCTCTCGTGACTCTCCCCGCAGCTTGCGCAGTTCCCTCCTTCTCGTCGAGGCAGCTGTGGTCTGTGCGCTGCTTGAGTGCGCTGCTGTACTCGGTGCACCTCCTCCCTGTCGGATCCTGAGTCGTCGGTGAGGTCTTCATGGTGGACCCTCGGTTGGGATGGCAGACTCGGCCGTGCCTCTTGGGTCGACCTCTCGGCAGCTTCTGTTGCCAGGGCCTCCTCCAGAGCGACCTGGAACGTTAGGTCCTTCTTAGCGTAGAGGCGTCGTTGCAGCTTCTCATCCTTCAGGCCACCGACGAGGCGGTCACGAAGCATGTTCTCCAGCTCTGAGAAGTTGCAGAACCGGGCGGCTTGGCGGAGAGAGGTCACAAACCCAGTTATGGTTTCCCCAGGGGCTTGCCGCTTTGCGTAGAAGGCATTTCGACGAGCCACCACTGAGGGCTGCGGCGAAAAGTGCCCCTTCAGCTGTTCCATTATTGTTTTGTATGGAACAGTAGCGACGTCTTCAGGCGCAAGGAGAGCCCGGGCGATTTCAAACGTCTCCTCTCCGCAGACGCTGAAGAATATCGCCCTCTTCTTGGCGTCTTCTTCGTCGGTGACCCCTTTGGCTTCTAGGAGGAAGGTGAAACGGGAGGCGTACGCTTCCCAGTCTCCAGATGCTGGGTTGAATGGCGAGAAGCTGCTGTTGGCTGCCATTCTGAGTTCCTTGTGCCCCGGAGCTGAAGCCTGGATACACGGTGCGAGGCAGCGGTGCGGCAGTTGGCGGTGCTGCGGTGCTGTGTGTGGCAGTCAGCTCAGCGGGATCCCACCCTCGTCGCCAGTGAAATATACTCAGAGTCGCAAAGTGATTTCATGCTCTTTATTCAGCTCATAGTGGTGAGGAGGAATGAATAAATGTCCCCTCACAGTATCTGCTTTATATACATTATTTACACAATGGGCTGCACATGATTGGCTAATTCTGGAATTCTACTGTAAGCCAATCAGGTTGTGGATTCACTTCTATCTGGAGCAGGATTGGGTGGTTCCTGCCAACCAATCATACTGCTGCATTGTTCTAGGACCAATCAGACTGCTGCATTCTGAATCCTATTGTTCTAGGACCAATCAGACTGCTGCCTTTTGGATCCTATTGTTCTAGGACCAATCAGACTGCTACAGTTTGGATCCTATTCAACTCAGTACATAACACTGGGCTAGAGAACTGACATCACATGTGGGATTCCTCTTCTTGAAGAATCAGGACTAAGGTGGATGGACACCTCTGTCAGATTCCATCACAATCCTAGGCGGCTCCTTCATGGAACAGCCACAGGGGCCTTCTTGGGCTGACATAGCATGATGACCTTGTTGGGTTTCCATGGGCAGGGGTACACCTGAAGGCCTCTGTGTCCATTTGTGCAAAGTCCTTTTCTTCCTTTGCACAAATAGCCAAAGCCAGTGGGGTGTTAAATTCACAGCTTTTATGAGGAGTTAAGAGCTGCAGCACATCAAAGCAGCCTTCCTGAAAGGGGTTCTAGATAGTCCATCCACAAGATAGCCAGTGGTCTCATACAAGAGCACTTTGACATCCAGTGAAAAGAGTCCAGCTGTTCCTTCCCTACTGGCTTCCTCCATCTTGCTCTTCCTTTCCACAACTGGGAGGACTCTCCTGAAGGAGCACTGTGGCTATGCTTACCCCCTTCAGGCAATGCCAGATTTAGGGCAGCACAGGCAGTTTCCCTGCAAAGGACGGCAAGATCCAGAACTGAAAAGATCCATTTGAGGGTGCCAAATAAACAATAAATATATATAAAATAACACAAGCCATCCTGTAGATTTAAGTATCTGTCCATAGCTGCCTACTTGTTATCAGAGGCCCAGAATCCACATTCCTTTGTAAGAAAATATGAAATAACATAAAACCATTTTTGCAGGCAAAAAAATATATATCAAAAAAATCAATGTGTGTGTGGGGGGGGGGGGGTGACAAGAAATTTTCCGCACCGGGTACCACCTGGCCTTCCTACGCCTCTGTCATCTCTCCCTCCTGCATTATAAGGTGTTCTGAAGCATCATGTCTCGCAATTGTGTCTCCTTCCAGCTGTTTCTTCTCTGCCTTATAAGGAGGAGAAGCATCCTGTCTTGTCCGCCAAGTAAGCTGAGTTGACTGGGGCCCCCATCCTGCCTCTAAGCAGGTTGGAAACACAAGGTGTAGATGGGTGACAATATCATGAGGCACCCGTGCAAAAGTCCTCACCATGTAAGGCCTGCTGTCACCAGAGACAGAAGGTTCCAGGGCTTAGGGATCTCAGCAATACTGAGGGCTTCAGAAGGAGATAACCAGAAGGTATGTGCTATGCATGTGTTTGGCAGACAGAGATAAATTAAGGTCAGCTTAATTGTTGAACTGGATGGTTCCCCATGTCTGCAGAGCCAGCTGGAGTGTTGGTTGCCATTATGAGCAGCGGCGGAGCAAGCCGATTTGGTACCTGAGGTGGCACGCTTGCCCTGTGCCCAGGGGTGGGGCAGCCGCCTGCGGGGCAGGGCAAGCCGGGGCATAATGCTTTGCGGGGAGCCTCCAAGGAGTCGAGCTGCCTCCTCCCACTCAGCCGTCCTACAGCTGAGAGGGAGGTGGCAGGTGGACCGTTTGGGGCAGCACGGAGCCTGCTGGTGCCCTAGCCACCACGTCACTCCTAGGAGAGAGGTGTGGCTCGAGCGTGTTGCAGGCCCCACAGTGAGTGCTGCCTGGCATTTTGTCACCCCCTCAGTGGTGACACCTGGGGTGACTCGTCCCCACCGCACCCCCTTCCTCCGCCCCTGATTATGAGGTCCATAATTTGAAGAGATGAAAGGATGTCCAGTCTTTTGAATTACCTTGTGATCAAGATAATCTTGTTTATTTTTAGCATGTTTGGTACTTTTAAATGGTTAGAAGCTAGATCAGGGGTCGGCAAAGTTTGCCTTGCCTGGGCTGGTTCACTCCAGCGGAGAGCCCTCTGTTGGCCGAATTGCGTGTGTGCACGTGCCTGCAATTTCCAGTGTCTGCGTCTGCGCAGGCACAATTTTCAGCATCTGCACATGCGCAGACACAATTTCTGGTGCCATGGAAGCAAGTCCCCGCACTGCACTGGTTTAGTGCAGCGCACAGGGACTCGCTGAGCGGGTGGCTCGGTTCAGGGGTGGCTTGTGGGATGGTTAAATGACCCTCATGGGCCGCTTGTGTTGTCTATCCCTGAGCTAGATCAATTGCATTTAAACTTCTCTGTCCTTTCATGTGCAGAAAGTGTCCCTGACAAATGTATGTTGGCACTGACACAGGACTCCGATCACACCTCTAACCTTGTTGCATTTCTTAATGCTTCATTTGTTCTGCACCTGTAAAATGCAATTGGCTGATAATTGCACTAATCACATTCTAGTGAAAGTATTAGGAGCATTTTCAAGCTGCTTATAATAATGAGGGTGCCACTGCCCTTCATAGTGTTAACAAGATTGCTATTATATGTTTATGATTAATAAGTGTAAAACTTGGATGTGAGGAACATGAACTAATGTAGCTGTGCAGGTTGTTAATCATGGCTTAAATTTTCTATGCCCTTTGATTTTATGGTGGAACAGGCAAAAATGAGGCATTGTTTGTCAGCTGGTTCTGTGTAGGAAGAACATGGCAGAAATTGCTTGTTGAAAATGCATATATGCATTCCAAAATATTGGCTGTGTGCATACCACACATTTACAGCACCCTGTAAGAATCCTGGGAGCTGTAGTTTGTTAGGGGTGCTGGGAGTTATAGCTTTGTGAGAGGTAAACTACAGTTCCCATTATTCTTTTTGTTGTTGTAGGAGGGGGCTGTGCTTTCAACGCATAGTGTTTGTATAGACATGCTTCTATCTACTCCGAAAATATTTGAATGACTTCAGAAAAGTCAGGACCAAATTATATGTGATGGGGACACCTACATTTGTTTTTGCTTTTTTGGCACATCTGCCCACTTTGTGCATAGCTAATGTTATGAGTTTGTGGGTGCCCTGAGTCCCCTAATTTTCTGGGTCTATTGGTTGTGGGAGTTTAATCAATGCTTGGAATATTAAGATGGGATGCCAGGCACTGAATTTAGCAGTATGAAAGTACAGGCCAGCCTAATAATGACTGCTAAGTGTGAGCCATTAACATGAGAACAAAGATGGGGGTGGGGGTGGATAAGCCATCAACAAAGCTAAGACTACATGCCAGCCAACAAATGAGTGGAGCCCTGGCCTGGGCTCTGGGAAGTTAACAGAAGACAATGCCAGAGTTTTTAGGAGGGAGTTTCAGGAGTGGAGCTGGGGATGATGTAAACTGCAGGGAAAATATTTACAGTTTGCCATCACTGCAAACTGGGGTTGTGTGTGGTCAGAGCCCAAAGTGGGCTAACGTTTAGATACAAGGCTGCAGAAATGGGAGAAACAGAACCCACTTGGAGTGTAATGCTTTGAACTCCTCAATCACAGGCTCAGATTGTAAATAAACTTTATATCATAATGACACTGCAGTTTGTCCTGGCCTTATTGTCCAAAAGGAAACAGACCCAGGAAAGCACAGTTGGAACTCCTGGGCATCTTGAACTGCTGTGGAGATTGGGGTGTCATGTAACAGCTACCCTGGGAATGCTGATTGCCTACTGACTTTCAGAAACAATGTACATCAAAAAAGCCTCATTAATGAGGAGAGCTCAGCTCTTTCCCACCTTACTTCCCTATGTTCAAATGCTTCAGAAAGTTTTCTGCCCAACCAGAGCCGTAACTAGGTGATCTTGCGCCCTGGCAAAACTGTCCAGATTGCGCCCCCTAGCCACTGACAAATTAGCTCTTCTTTCCACCTCTCCTCCAACCCATCCCCATTCAATTCACCCTCTATTTAAAACCTTATGAGGCAATAATCAATATTTTTATTATAGACATATTTATGGACATATTTTTAGCCGATTTTGCACCCCCCCATCACCTGCGCCCCTGGCGGGGGCCCACCTCATCACTCCCTAGCTACAGCCCTGTCCCCAACAGCTCAATCCTGGTGTAAGTCCCAGAAGCCTAAGAGAGAAAAGTACATGAAGTGATGGGAAAAGTGAGTAGGGAGGGAGCCCAAGTCTCCTCAATGGCATGCCACATTTCCCAGTAAAATTAGACACCCTGCCTGTTAATTAATGTTTGTGGAAAATGACTGTGGAGGCAAAACAAGGGTCCTGTTGAATTTCTTAATAAACTTTAGGCTAACATGCATGCATAACATGACTCTCATTTCTCCTGTAGCGACTGCATCACTACCATTGCCTTTTCCAAAGGCTGGGCAGGAGAGCCATCTTAATGGCACCAGGCAGTCTTCCTCACTCACTAGTCCAGAATAGCATTAGTCTTCAATACTATGCTATTCTGAAGCAGCCGCTATAAGGATTGGACTCGGTGGCACTTCCAATTGTTGGATGAGGCAAGAGGCTGGTGCCCTATAGAAAATCAGGGGCAAAGCATGGGAAGAAGAACAAATATGAGAAACACTTTGGGATCAAATAGGCCACAAATTTATTGATTACAGATGTCAGTAGGCATAGGCATAGGCATAGGCATAGGCATAGGCATAGGCATAGGCATAGGCATAGGCATTAGAGGTGTATCCTGAATTAGCCAATCCATCTGCTGGCTGATTATTTTCAAACCTGGGCTAAGGATCACTCTATGATGTATATTCCTCCAGGAGACCATTTGGGGAGTTTCTATGGTCCATCAGTCCCCATCTGGGCATCCAGACAGAAGCACCTTCACTGGACTTCTTTAACAGGGTTCCCGGGACCCCACTTCATTGGATCCAATCTAATGCCTTATCTGCCAGCAAGCTGTGACAGTTGGTATGAGGTAGGCAAAACCTCCAGAAAGGCCCAATTTGTCTGCAGACAAATTCCTCCTTAGCCCCAAATATGGCAACCAATTAATTCCATAGCAAGGTCTCAAGCATGCCTTGCCCATTCAGCTTTGGGCAGGGCCATAACCTGTTGCATAAGGTGGGAAGGTGGGAAGTCCATTGCTGACTGCACTGCCAAATGAAGACATGGCCCATTTAAATGTGTTGGAAATGGACCTGAGTGAAGCCAGGCAGGGGTAGACTTCAGCCAGGTCTACTCCAGAGGACATGCCCACCTACCCACAATTGAGCCGCAGTAGCTCATGCAGCCAATGCAGGAGGGCATGACTTCATCTGCTGGCTGCGTGGGAACTGGAAGTTCTCCCCTGACTCTGTCTTGCAGCTGCACTACAATTGCTCCTTGCTGCAAGATGATTGGTGTTAAGCGGTACTTCCTTTTCAAAGAAAGTAGCAGCAATGACTCCTTCATGGATCACTGCCTTGTCATGGCTAAGGGGCTTGAATAACTCAGAGAAGCTATGAGCTATGCTGTGCAGGGCCACCCAAGACGGGTGACAGGTCATAGTGGAGAGTTTTGACTAAATGTGATCCACCTGGAGCAGGAACCGGCAAGCCACTCCAGTATCGGTGCCAAGAAAACTCCATGGAGAAAAGCAACAGGCATATAAAAGTTATGACGCTGGAAGATGAGCCCCTCAGGTCGGAAGGCGTCCAACATGCTACTGAGGAAGAGCAGAGGACAAGTACAAGTAGATTCAGAGTTGATGAAGCGGCTGGGCCAAAGCCGAAAGATCGATCAGTTGCGGATGTGCCTGGAAGTGAAAGGAAAGTCCAATGCTGTAAAGAAAAACATTGCACAGGAACCTAGAATGTAAGAACCATGAACCTTGGTGTAATGGCTTGGCTCTCCCACAGAAGCGAGACACCGGCAGTAATTATCTCATGGTTTATTGCTCAAACACATAAATCACTCCGGAGCTCCTTCACTCCGTGTCTGACTCCAAGTTTGCAGTTGCTGAGTCTAAACTCCACCCCTTCCTCTTCTTCCAACAGGGGAAAAAACCCTTTCGCTTCCGCTCTTTTCCCCTCCTCTCACTGACCTTTTCGTGCCTTTGAGTTTTTGGACTAGCTATTCCTGGCCTGTCCCCTTCTGTCTCTGAGCTAAGATTGGTATCTGGTGCTTGCTTTCTGTTCTCTGAAGCTATGCCACTTGGCTGCCCCTCCTCCCTCTCACATTCCAGCTCACATTCCAGTGTCCTTTTCCCTCTTTGCCTACTTTGATTCCCAGCCTCTGTCAGCTCCGGAATGAAGCTGACACTTGGTAAACTGGATGTGGTCAAAAATGAGATGGCAAGAATAAATATTGATATCCAGGGCATCAGTGAACTAAAATGGATGGGAATGGGTGAATTCAGTTTGGATAACCATCATATCTACTACTGTGGGCAAGATTTCCGTAGAAGAAATGGAGTGGCCCTCATAGTCAACAAAAGAGTGGCGAAAACTGTACTGGGATGCAGTCTCAAAAATGATAGAATGATCTCAATATGAAGCCAAGGCAGATCTTTTAATATCACAGTAATCCAAGTTTATGCACCAACTACCGGTGCTGAAGAAACTGAAATTGACCAATTCTATGAAGACTTACAACACCTTCTAGAAATGAAACCAAAGAAGGATGATCTTCTCATAGGGGATTGGAATGTTAAAGTAGGGAAGAGATAGAAGGAACAACTGGCATGTTTGGCCTTGGAGTTCAAAATGAATCAGGGCAATGGCTAATAGATTTCTTTCAAGAGAACAAGCTGGTCATCACAAACACTCTTTTCCAACAACACAAGAGACAACTCTACACATGGACATCACCAGATGGGCAGCATCGAAATCAGATTGATTATGTTCTCTGCAGCCAAAGATGGAGAAGCTCTATGGCTCAGATGGAGCTGACTGTGGCTCAGATCAGCTTCTTATAGCAAAATTCAAGCTTAAACTGAAGAAAGTAGGAAAAACCACTGGGCCAGTAAGATACAATCTATATCATGATATACTATCTATATCAAATCCCTTATGAATACACAGTGGAAGTGAGGAACAGGTTTAAGGATTTAGATTTGGTGGACAGAGTGCCTGAAGAACTATGGACAGAGGCGTGTAACACTATACAGGAAGCAGCAACGAAAACCATCCCAATGAAAAGGAAATGCAAGAAAGCAAAGTGGCTGTCCAATGAGGCCTTACAAATAGTGGGGGAGAGAAGGCAAGCAAAATGTGAGGGAGATAGTGAAAGACACAGGAAATTGAATGCAGATTTCCAAAGAACAGCAAGGAGACAAGAGGGCCTCCTTAAACGAGACTGCAAAGAAATAGAGGAAAACAACAGAATGGGAAGAGCCAGAGATCTGCTCAAGAAAATCGGAGAAATGAAAGGAACATTTCGTACAAAGATTACCATAATAAAGGACAAAAGAGGTAAGGACCTAACAGAAGCAGAAAATCTTAAGAAGAGGTGGCAAGAATACACAGAGGAATTATACCAGAAAGATATGGATTTTTCGTACACCCCAGGCAGTGTGGTTGCTGACCTTGAGCCAGACATCCTGGAGAGTGAAGTCAAATGGGCCTTAGAAAGCACTGCTAATAACAAGGCCAGTGGAAGTGATGTTATTCCAGCTGAACTACAGTGGTACCTTGGGTTACAGATGCTTCAGGTTACAGACGCTTCAGGTTACAGACTCTGATAACCCAAAAATAGTATCTTGGGTTAATAACTTTGCTTCAAGATGAGAACAGAAATCACATGACGGTGGCGCGGCGGCAGCAGCAGGAGGCTCCATTAGCTAAAGTGGTACCTCAGGTTAAGAACAGTTTCAGATTAAGAATGGACCACCAGAACTAATTAAGTTCTTAACCTGAGGTACCACTGTATTTAAAATTTTAAAAGATGATGCTGTTAAGGTGCTACACTCAATGTGCCAGCAAGTTTGGAAAACTCAGCAGTGGCCAGAGGATTGGAGAAGATCAGTCTACATCCCAATCCCAAGGGCAGTGCCAAAGAATGCTGCAACTACCGCACAATTGCGCTCATTTTACATGCTAGCAAGGTTATGCTTAAAATTCTACAAGGCAGGCTTAAAGCAGTATGTGGACCAAGAACTCCCAGAAATGCAAGGTGGATTTCGAAGGGGCAGAGGAACCAGAAGACTAAATTGCAAACATGCACTGGATTATGGGAAAAGCTAGAGAGTTCCAGAAAAACTTCTACTTCTACTTCATTGGCTACGCAAAAGCTTTTGACTGTGTCGGCCACAGCAAACTATGGGAAGTTCTTAAAGAAATGGGAGTGCCTGATCACTTCTGTCTCCTGAGAACTCTCTATGTGGGACAAGAAGCTACAGTTAGAACTGGATATGGAACAACTGATTGGTTCAAAATTAGAAAAGGAGTACAACAAGGCTGTGTATTGTCTCCCTGCTTATTTAACATATGCAGAATTCATCATGCGAAAGGCTGGGCTGGGTGAATCCCTAGCCGGAATTAAGATTGCCAGAAGAAATATCAACAACCTCAGATATGCAGATGACACAACCTTGATGGCAGAAAGTGAGAGGGAATTAAGGAACCTTTTATTGAGGGTGAAAGAGGAGAGCGCAAAATATGGTCTGAAGCTCAACATCAAAACCCCCCAAAAAACTAAGATCATGGCCACTGGTCCCATTACCTCCTGACAAATAGAAGGGGAAGAAATGGAGGCAGTGAGAGATTTTACTTTTGTGGGTTCCATGATCACTGCAGATGGTGACAGCAGTCACGAAATTAAAAGACACCTGATTCTTGGGAGAAAAGCAAGGACAAACCTAGACAGCATCTTAAAAAGCAGAGACATCACCCTGCTGACAAAGGTCTCTTTAGTTAAAGCTATGGTTTTCCCAGTAGTGATGTATGGAAGTGAGAGCTGGACCATAAAGAAGATTGATCGCCGAAGAATTGATGCTTTTGAATTGTGGTGCTGGAGGAGACTCTTGAGAGTCCCATGGACTGTAAGAAGATCAAACCTCTCCATTCTTAAGGAAATCAGTCTTGAGTGCTCACTGGAAGGACAGATCCTGAAACTGAAGCTCCAATACTTTGGCCACCTCATGAGAAGAGAAGACTCCCTGGAAAAGTCCCTGATGTTGAGAAAGACTTGAGGGCACAAGGAGAAAGGGACAACAGAGGACGAGATGGTTGGACAGTATTCTTGAAGCTACTAACACGAGTGTGACTAAACAGCGGGAGGCAGTGGAAGACAGGAGTGCCTGGTGTGCACTGGTCCATGGGGTCATGAAGAGTCGGACACGACTAAACGACTAAACAACAACAAGCAGAAATGAAGGGAGAAGAGAATGAAGGCAGAGAGGCAGAACAGAAGTAGTGGTGGTGAGACTAAAAAAATGTGTGCAGGAAAACTGATGGAGGAAGATTGAGTTAGGCCTGGGGTGAAAGAGGGAGACGTGAAAAGGACAATGGGTGGTGGTGGTGGTGGGGCAGTGACAGGGATGTGTGGGGATGGTGGGCAAGTGGAGGATGCCCTACATTTGTGCCCACTACAGTTTCTCATGGATCCACACTTGTTGATAATAATTTTCTTCTCTAACTTTGTTGTTTTTTTAAATGCTTTTTATTAAGTTTTCATTTTAAATACACCAACACCAACAAACCAAAAACATCAAGTCTTTTTACATGTATCCTACTTTATGCTCCGTAGAGCCGTTGACTTTCCTTCTGCAGGTTTTCTTATTCCAATCTTTAATTCACAGTTTCATTAATAAAATTCTAAACCATGACATAAGGTTTATTTCAGTCCTGCTAACGTCTTCAAATTTCTACAGTTCTCACTTATATAAACCATAAATTTACTCCATTCTTTTTGGTACTTTGTCTCCTCCTGACTGCGAATTCTATGTGTCAGTTTTGCTAGTTCTGCATACTCGAAATTTTCTTCTCTAACTTTGAGTTGCTGTAATTGCTTAATTCCCCTTAAATACTAAAATACTAAATGTCAGGGGTTCAGGAGCAGAGGCAAGGGCAAGGGAGGAAACAGAGAGCGAGGGGGAGGAGGCAGAAGAAATGATGAGTGATGACGACGACCCGAGATCTCCGAGTCTTTCCAGTGAATCAGAAGATTCACAGAAAGGAGCACCAGTGGCCAGGGCAAGGGGGGAGCCTAGGGGGACACCCCAGGAAGATAGAGCCAGAGGGGACTCAGAGGGGAGCAGTTGGAAATCGGGACCAGCGTCACCGCCAGAGAGCAGGGAAGAGGAAGGGCGCCAGGGATCAAGCGCTGGCAGCTCACAACAGGGGGGAGGGCACGAGTCAGGAGTGGCCACACCTCCATCGGGGAGCGAAGAAACGGTCAGACGGAAGGTGGAAGGTTGGGCGCGCGCGCCAAGTTCAAATGCACAGGAAGGTGGCGCAGTAGGCAGCCCGGAAAGGGAGCCAGGTCCTAAAGCCCGCCGAAAGGAGGGAGAAGAGTCAGGGGGGTCAGCGTCAGCGTCAGAGGAATCCCGGAAGGAAGAGACCCCGGGGGGCAGAGGGACCCAGAGAAGAACAGTCAGGCGGAAAAGGTGGAGCAAGGCTAGGATATTAAGTTGGTGTACAAGGGGCGGAGACTCAGATGGAGCTTCGCCGATCTAACCATTAGACGTAGGGTTGCACGCAGCAGCTTGAGAATGGAAACAGTAACTCAATAAAGACTTTAATTTAATGATCGCTGGCTAGCGTGATCCTCTGTGAGCTAGGATCTGGAAGCAACTCTGACAGTAAGCTCCATCTCATAAATTGTGGGCATCTACAGCCTCGCGGAGAGGAGAGAAAGCGGGTGCCTACTAGCGAGCTCACGAACGGCAGACAACATGACGGCCGAACAGCAGATAGCGGAACTCAGAGAAGCAGTGTCGCGACTGAATGCCGAGGCTCTTGCATCCAGGAAGAGAGAGGAGGACGCAGCTGCCGCCTACAGGGATCTCCAGGTCAGGTTGGAAGTGCTTACGAAGCAAGGGCAACTGACACCCAAACCGGAGGGGATTGGGTTGGGGAGACGAACAGGCGGTCTGGTCTCTCACTTCGATGGGAATTTGCAACAGTACCCCAACTTTAGAGCAGATGTAATGTGTGCACTGCAACTGCTGAACAAAGACTTTAGAGATGAGCAAGAGAAGGTGGGATTCATCATGTCCCATTTGCATGGAGATGCTAAAGCATGGCTGCGCAATTTGTGGAGAGATAAGGATCCGGCGCTCCAAAATGCGGATGCCTTTATTAAAGCGATGGATGGGTGCTTTTTATCAAGCATTGACGTGGATCTTGCTCGGCAGCAGATACATGGACTGAAGCAAGGGAGGGCCAGCGTAAGGCAGTACCATGCCCGCTTTTTCGCTTTGGTCAGTGCTCTGGAATGGGACAGAGATTCAGCTCCTGTAAGAGACCTGTTTTGGGAGGGATTGCACGGCTCGGTTAAAGATGAAATTGCGAGGGGGGAGAGACCCCGGACCACGCAGGAGATCGTTCAGAGGGCGCTGGCGGTGGGGGTGCGGCTGGAAGAACGTCCGTGGAGCAGTGGCGAAGGGCGTGGAGGGCGCGAACCAGCCAGGGGCTCCTCCTTCCTTCCCAGAGAAGCAGCGCGTGCGCAATTCACGCCTCCGCCAGGAGGAGGAGCGGAACCTATGGAGGTTGGAGGTGCAAGGGCTCAGTCAGCAGCCAGAGCCCTAGCACCGGCAGCAGTGAAAGCGAAGCCTCCTAGAGGGAACAGGAAGTGTTACATCTGCGATGATCCACAGCATATGGCGAAAGAGTGTCCCCAGAGGCTCCACAAGCACACTGCAGCCTCAGCAATGGTAACTGCAGCAACGGAGCAAGGACAACCACAGCAGGGAAACGACGGAGTCTGGTTGGAGGAAGAGGCACTGGGGCCCAGCCAGACGTGTCAGTGAAGCAGTCCCCAGAGATTTTACAGCCCATGGACCCCCTCCCGCCCAAACCAGTAGTGAAGCTCACCGCGTCGCTCCAGCTGCCCAATGGAATCACCATGGACGTGCCAATCACCATTGACTCCGGAAGCAATGCGGACTTTATAGGGCAGGACTTTGTCGACCGGCACGCTATACAGTTGCTGCCTGCCACGCTGCCCCTGCAGGTTGTCACGGTGGATGGCAGGGAGCTGCTAGGGGGGCAAGTGGTGAAGCAGACGCCACCAATGGTGATGCGACTTGGGAATCACAGGGAAATCATCAGCTTCAATGTCACTCAACTATCGGACACGCCCATTGTATTGGGCATGAGTTGGCTGGACAAGCACAGCCCGACGCTGGCTTGGTACCAGAGGCAGCTGACCTTCGGCTCTTCCTTTTGCGCTGAACACTGCATCGTGCCCAGGCAGGAAGGAGAGGAAGAGGAGTCACAGCGGCAGCTAGGCACGCTGCAAGCGGTTCCCCACAAGTACGCAGAATTTTTGGAGGTTTTCTGCGAGAAGGAGGCAGACAGGCTACCCCCCCACAGACCATATGACTGCAAAATTGACCTGCTGCCGGGGGCGGCGCTGCCCAAAGGGAAGCTGTATTCCATGTCTGAGGACGAACTGCAGGAACTCAAAGAGTTCATAGATCATAATTTGGAGCGCGGTTTCATCCGAGAGTCCAAGGCAGCGGGGGGCAGTCCGGTATTCTTTGTTAAGAAGCGGGACACGCCCCAAAAAAGACTTGTAGTGGACTATCGCATCTTGAACAGTGTGACCAAGCCATCGGACTTCCCCATGCCCCGAATCGACGACCTCCTCGCAAAGGTACGGAAGGGCAGAGTGTTCACCAAGTTGGACCTGCGAGGGGCATACAACCTCATTCGCATGCGGGAAGGAGATGAGTGGAAGACAGCCATGTTCACGCCCCTGGGCACCTACGAATATAGAGTTATGCCTTTTGGATTGCAAAATGGCTCCCACGTTTTTCAAGCTTTCATGCATCACGTGTTGGCGGGGCTCCTCTACAAGACGTGCGTCTGTTTCTTGGATGACATCCTGATCTTTTCGGAATCGCAGCAGGAGCATGACAGACACGTCAAGGAAGTGCTGAGCAGGCTACAGCAACATAGGCTTTACGCCAAGCTGGAGAAGTGCCAATTCGACGTGACGGAGGTGGATTTCCTGGGCTACAAGTTGTCTGATAAAGGGCTCGCCATGGACAGCGCCAAGGTCCGAGCAGTGTTGGATTGGAAAAGCCCACGCAACTGGAAGGAGGTCCAACGGTTTGTCGGCTTCGCGAACTTCTATCGCAAGTTTATCAAAGGCTTTGCGATGCAGACAGCGGCCATCACGGACACGCTCAGCTCCAAGAAAAAGAAGTTCATCTGGACAGAGCAGGCGGAGCAGTCCTTTCAGGCACTCAAGCGTCTCTTCGCGTCGGAAGAGCAGCTGCTTCATGTCAACCCCAGCAGGCCGATGAGGGTGGAGACAGACGCTTCGGACAGAGCCGTGGGAGCAGTCCTGCTGCAGAAAGACCCGCAGGGGGTTTGGAGGCCGGGAGCGTTTTACTCAAGGAAGCTCAGCAAGTCCGAACAGAACTACACCATCTGGGACAGGGAGTTGCTGGCCATTCATGCAGCGTTCAAAGCGTGGAGGCACTTCCTGATCGGCGCCAAGCACACGGTGCAGGTCTGCACGGACCACAAGAATCTAGAGCACTGGCGCACGGCACAGTTCCTGAACCAGAGGCAGATACGTTGGGCTGAGTTCTTTGCGAATTTCGACTTCCGAATAGAGTATGTCCCGGGGGACACCAACATCATGGCGGATGCTCTCTCCCGTAAGCCACAGTATCTGGAGGAGGCAACGCCAGCGGCCGCCATGCACATCTTCGCACCGACAGTGTGGGCGTGCGCGGCGGCAACAGTTGACCTGGATGCGGTGCGACGAGCGTTGCAGGATGACTCCTTCGCGCAAGCAAAGATGGCAGAGGTGCACAGGGGCACGGCAGCGACCGACGAGTTCCAGCTGCGAGATGGATTGCTCATCCGTAAAGGGGCCATCTACGTGCCGGGAGACGAACTTCGCGCCAAGGTACTGCAGCAGCTGCACGACGCGCCCACTGCCGGGCACTTTGGCAAGGAGAAGACGGTGGAATTAGTAGCCAGAGACTTCTGGTGGCCCGGAATGAGAGGGGAAGTCGCGGACTACGTGGCGAGGTGTGACACCTGCCAGAGGGCCAAACCAGTGCACAGACCGCCGGCCGGACTGCTGGAACCGCTGCAAACTCCGTTCGAACCATGGGAGAGAGTAGCCCTGGACTTTGTCACGGATCTGCCCAGCTCGAGGGGCAAGACGGCTGTGCTGGTGGTGGTGGACTTGTTCTCCAAGATGGCACATTTCATTCCGTGTGCGAAGGTGGCCACGGCGGAACAAACCGCCAAACTGTTCATAGACCACGTGTTCAAGGTTCACGGTCTGCCGCGGTCTATTCTGTCCGACCGAGGGCGACAGTTCATCTCGAACTTCTGGCAGAGGCTGATGGGCTTCCTGAACGTCAAGATCAACCTGGCGTCGGCTAGACACCCGCAGACCAACGGGCAAGCGGAGCGGGTCAATGCCATCATGCAGCAGTACCTGAGATGTTATGCGAATCAACAGCCTGCGACGTGGGTGGATTACCTGCCTCTCGCCGAGTTCGCCTACAACAACACGAAGCACGTGTCCACGGGGGTCACGCCGTTCTTCGCCAACAACGGGAGGCACCCCAGAACCTTCCCGGGACTGGAAAGAATGGGGGAGGGGGAGCCGCAGACAGCAGATGCGTTCGCGTCGGAGTTGTAGGAGGTCCACGATCAGCTGCGGCGGCACCTGGAGCTGGCTAAACACGCATACAAGGTACAAGCGGACAAACACAGAAGGGTTGGCGAAGAGATCCATGTGGGAGACTGGGTCTGGTTAGCAGCCCACGCAGTGCCGGCCAGGTCGTTGGCGAAGAAGAAACTAGGGCATAAACAACTGGGGCCCTACCAAGTCGAAGAACAGGTCAACCCGGTGGCTTTCAGGCTGGCGCTTCCGGAGGGTTCCAGAATGCATCCGGTGTTCCACAGATCGGTGCTCACTCCCTACAAGGCACCTCACAGGTTTCAGGAACCAGGAACGGCACCGGGTCCGCTCCGAGAGAGAACCGGGCAAGGGGGAGTGGCACAGGAGGAGCGCATCAACGAAGTCACGGAGATTTTGGACTCCAGATGGGGGGAAGAGGGGGTAGAATACCTTCTCGCCAAGGAGGGCACCCCGGCCAGTGCCAACAGCTGGGTGCCGGGCTACGCTTTCGACGAACCTCTGCTCAAAGAAGAGTTTCATGCCCTCTTCCCACATAGGCCAATGCCAGCAGACTTTTTCGACGACTGGCTTTTCACGCCCACGCTTTCAGCCAGCACGTTCCGGGGGTTCGACTCAGACGAGGAACCGACACGGGACGCCCGTTCCCCGGAGGGGTCACCCTCGGGATCTGCTTCAGAACCCTCGTATTGGTGGGATGATCGACCAGAGGAGCAGTTCCGCAGAAGGTGGCTGGAGGGTCCAGGACGAGCAACGTCTCCAGAAGGCAACGAGGGAGAGACGGACATGGACGTTTTCGGGGACGACCCGGGTTTCGAGCACGGCGGCACAGAGATGGAAGCGGAGGTGACCGTCGTCAACGAGAGCAGGGAGGAAGAACCGGAAGACTTCGGATGGCGGCCCGCCACGGGAAGCGAACTGTATCCGACATTCGTCCCCCTGACACAGCAGCACCCAGATCCCGCACCGGAAGGAGGGGAGGGGGGAAGAGGGGGCTTCGAGGGGGGGATGGATGTCAGGGGTTCAGGAGCAGAGGCAAGGGCAAGGGAGGAAACAGAGAGCGAGGGGGAGGAGGCAGAAGAAAAGATGAGTGATGACGACGACCCGAGATCTCCGAGTCTTTCCAGTGAATCAGAAGATTCACAGAAAGGAGCACCAGTGGCCAGGGCAAGGGGGGAGCCTAGGGGGACACCCCAGGAAGATAGAGCCAGAGGGGACTCAGAGGGGAGCAGTTGGAAATCGGGACCAGCGTCACCGCCAGAGAGCAGGGAAGAGGAAGGGCGCCAGGGATCAAGCGCTGGCAGCTCACAACAGGGGGGAGGGCACGAGTCAGGAGTGGCCACACCTCCATCGGGGAGCGAAGAAACGGTCAGACGGAAGGTGGAAGGTTGGGCGCGCGCGCCAAGTTCAAATGCACAGGAAGGTGGCGCAGTAGGCAGCCCGGAAAGGGAGCCAGGTCCTAAAGCCCGCCGAAAGGAGGGAGAAGAGTCAGGGGGATCAGCGTCAGAGGAATCCCGGAAGGAAGAGACCCCGGGGGGCAGAGGGACCCAGAGAAGAACAGTCAGGCGGAAAAGGTGGAGCAAGGCTAGGATATTAAGTTGGTGTACAAGGGGCGGAGACTCAGATGGAGCTTCGCCGATCTAACCATTAGACGTAGGGTTGCACGCAGCAGCTTGAGAATGGAAACTGTAACTCAATAAAGACTTTTATTTAATGATCGCTGGCTAGCGTGATCCTCTGTGAGCTAGGATCTGGAAGCAACTCTGACACTAAAATTAAGAAACACACAGAGAATTGAATTGAAATTCTGTTGACCTATTTGCCAAAGGATACAATAATTCATGCATGAGTCTCAAATTTGTAAAGCCCTACATATTTTAGCTTCAATTGTACCAGACTTTCTTATAAACAGGCTGCTCACATAACGTGTCCTACATTGGGGATTAAGTCCTGGAAGTCAGTGAGCAAAATTTTCTCGTGTATGGATTATGTTAGGTCTTTCTGTCCTCATGTTTTCTCTTTCCTTCAGCCCTTTCCACCTATTTAAAATTGCTCCAAGCTTCAAGACTTACCCTCCTACTGAACACATTTTTCATTAAGTACAGCAGAAACCCTTCTCAGTCCCCTCCTAAAGCCTTTTGAAATCTGCAGAAGTAGCAATCTTGATTAGCTTTGTATTCAAAGCTTCCTTCCTGAGAGGACAGTCAAAATGTGTATGATTGCTTAAACCTTAGATGAGCTAAATGTAACATTCAATAACTTCATCAAATAAAACTCTGAATTTGACAGCAGAAATACCAGTCTTCACAGTTCAGTATTTTTTTGCAAATGGCACATGGCCTGCATATATCAGATTTGTACAAAAGAATTGAATTTTTTTGTGTGTGTATGTGTTTTAGGAAAAGGCCATTTCATTTGCTTTGTTTGCTTTTCTGAAATAGTAACTGTATTTAAAGTAAATGATAAATGAATTGTGATTTTAAAACATTATTTGACATGTTATGCAGTAAACATAAGAACTTCTGTGGATACATGAGCAAGAAGTATTGATAAAAATTCTCCGTTCCTGCAGTTGTGCAGTGGATTCCATGGGACTGGCGTAGTCCTTAATTTTCTTTGTTTGCATATTTCTTTGAATGTGCATGGTCTCGAATGGTAATTGAGAAAAACAGACAGTGCAATTTTTATTCACTCCAGTTCTAAGTCATTGTAGTGCCAGAAAAAATTATTTCAAAAGCAGACACACTTAGAACCTTATCGGTTTCCAGCAACAGAATCAATGTTGATCCAAATTATGGTAGAATACCCCCAGGAGGAGGCCTTGTATAGCAAAGGCCCAGTGTCTACCAATGTGAGCACTCTACATTTACCATCTGACACCATAGAACACCTGGGCAGCTCTCCATGTAAGGATGATAGACGGCTGCCACGCAGAATGGTAAACTCCAACAGTACCTTGGAAGATAATTGACAAGGAATGGATTTTGGTAAAGCCAACCTTAGCTTTTTATCATGGAATATCACAGGATGGCAAAAAAAGGCAGCTGACCCATCCTTTGTTAAATTTATCCAAGGCTACGACATAGTATTTTTACAGGAGACATGGCTCACAGGAGACCTAGAAGTTAACGGCTTTCCCTCAATGTCCCTCACAGGTTCCCCAAGTACTAAAGGGGGGAGAGTCAAGGGTGGCCTAGGCATTTTAATATCTACAAGGTTGAGGGCGTCCTTAGTAAAGCTAGAGACACTGAAACACCTGGCTATGGCCTTACTAGTGAAAAGTAGATTCTTCACCCTGCTACTGATTAATGTATATCTCCCCCCCCCAAAGAGGCAAGCAGCTGATTAAAAACACCTGGCATGGGCTGGAAACATACATTGATGGTTTGATGACTCAAACCATCTTCAGTGCTAGTGGCTGGTGATCTTAATGCCGGAATTGGCCAGTCTGACGAAGCACTATATGCACACTTCCACGACTCGCCACCCATCGTGGAAGAAAACCACCTTATACCCACCAGACTCTCAAAAGACAAGGGATGTAATTATGCAGGTCTGTGCCTATTGCGTCTTTCTAACAAGCTGGACCTGGTCATACTAAATGGGCGCAAGAATGGGGAGACCTGTGGGGAATTTACTTTTATATCAAATGCAGGAGCTTCCACTATCGACTATGTTATGGTATCATTTAATCTCCTAAATAGAGCCCTTGAGTGCAAAGTGGAGGAGAGGGTTGATAGTGATCATTTACCGCTCTGCCTCCTCCTGGATGCAAGAAAAGACTTATTTTGCAACGATAAACTTGAAGCCCCCAGGTCCTCCAATATGGAGTTGAGATACTCACGTATTAGATGGTCCGAAAAGCTGAATGCCGAAACATCTGAAAGGCTATACTCGGACACATTCCTCATGAGAAGAGATAATCTCTTAAACCCACCATGTTCTGAATCTAGAATAATCTTGTTCCAGGATCTGATCTCACTTTTGCAACCCCACCTGATTCAAAAAAAGACATCGCGCCAACCTATATTCCCCAACAAATCCAAACCCTGGTTTGATCAGGAATGTATTGCTACAAAGCGTTCTTTGCTGGATAAGTACAGGAATTACAAATCAGCGAACTTACCCTTGCTTCCCGCGGAATGGTTCAAAGCCAAACGTAAATATAAAGATCTGATTAAAAAGAAAAAGCTTCAGGCCCAAAGGGGGGAGTGGCAACGTTTATTAGAGGCCTCTCGAAGGAAAGACTCAGCCACCTTTTGGAAAATAGTCGCGAAAAGTTGGCAAGACTCCCCGATTGAAATTGATTATACTATACCAGTTGGGATTTGGGAGGCTTACTTTCTATCTTTATATACATCAAATCAACATCTGCAGGCCCTGCCCCCAGCTCCGAGTGATATTGGCGCCGAATGGCCCCCAGTAGCAACTGAAGAGATCTATAGGCTCATCCAATCCCTTAAACCTGGAAAAGCACCCGGCGTAGACAACATTATACTGGAACTCCTTAAGGCTAATGTTGAATGGTGGGCCCCTGTGCTAGCTGCCCTATTTACCAGCATAGACCAATCGGCCACTATCCCTGAGGACTGGGGATTAGCAATCATCATCCCTTTATTCAAGAAAGGGAGCCGATCAGATCCGGCTAATTACAGGCCAATTAGCCTCCTAAGTATCATTAGCAAATTGTACGCTGCCCACCTATGCGGCAAATTAGTGGACTGGTTGGAAAAAGACCACATTCTTTCAGAAGCACAGGCTGGTTTTAGGGCAAATCGGTCAACCTTAGACCAGGGCCTTGTTCTCCAACATCTTGCGGAGAAATATACATCAAGAAAAGGAGGTTCCCTATACATGGCCTTTATAGATTTCAAATCTGCTTTTGATTTAATACCGAGGGACAGGCTTTGGGGAAAGCTAAGCGCTGCAAATATAAACAAACGCCTACTGTATCTCATCCACAGTCTATATGAAAATACACGGATCCGGGTAAGGTGTGACCGACAGGGCCACCTATCCAAGGAAATCCAAATCCATCAGGGGGTTAGGCAAGGGTGTGTCCTTGCGCCTACTTTATTTAACTTCTATATCAACTCGCTAGTAGGAAATATGGAGAAAGAAAATGCCCATCCCCCAAATTGGCTGGTACGCCCCTCCCGGTCCTTTTATATGCGGATGACACAGTTTTAATTTCTTTTTCTTGTGTTGGATTAAGAAAACTTTTGAGATCTTTCACCAAATACTGCAGCACCAAACAATTAACAATTAACTACAACAAATCCAAAGTCATGGTGTTCTCTAAAAAAAGGAGGAGGCACAAATGGAGAATAGACAATCGCTTAATAGAACAGGTAGCAACCTTTAAATACCTGGGTGGAACCTTCCAGGAAAGGGGCTCCTGGCGCTTTCAGATTAATAATACTATTGCAAATACAGAAAGATCTACCAAAGCGTTAATAAGATTCTTCTATGGGAAAGGAGGCCAATACATACTGGCAGCCTCCCAGGTCTTTGCTGCCAAAATATTATCACAAGATCTGCAGCTTTAAAAACCTTACTCTCTTAGAGGCATTTCAAACTAAGTTTTTCCGCTGCCTGCTGGGGATCCCCTCTTGCGTATCCAACATAGCGGTCCGTTTGGAGGTTGGGCAAATTCCTATCAGTACTCGGATATGGATATTGAAGATCCATTATTGGCTAAAGCTTATTTTCTTCCCGGTTGGGCTGGCACCTTTAACCTTATTGGATACCTACCAATCCAAATGGAAAGCTACACTGCTGGAAAAGCTTAAAGGCTTGGGGATCCCACAGCAGACCCTGATAGCGACAGGCTTCGAGAAAGCTAGGACTACAATTCGCCAGCGTATCTGGGACGTAGAATTACAATGCCACATGAGCGAAATGATCAAACATCCTGCAATAAGGGACCATGGGAGAGGTTTCTCTCCAGCTAACTATCTGTCAGGTCTTCAGGTACCCAAATACAGACGGTCTTTTACCCTCGCCAGATTCAACGTTCTCCCTTCTGCCTTACTTCAGGGCAGATTTGAGGGTAAACCATACACAGCACGGGTCTGCCCCTGTGGCTTGTTGGAAGTTGAAACTGCTTCACATGTACTATTACGTTGTCGTCTTTATGAGGATATACGTTTGACTTTTATTACACCTGTTTTGCAAAAGTCCAGGAAAGAATCGGAACACCATAGTTTAAAACTACTGCTAGAGGACAAGAATCCCAAGACTACATTAATGTAGCTAAATTCTGTGCGTCTGCAATTAATCGCAGGAAGCAAGTGGTATCCCATAATGACCAAACCCCCAAATGTTAATTACAGGGGGCACGCTAATAATTAATTTTAATTTTTTATATTTAAATGCTTGTTATACTCATATTGTCCTCTGTATTTTTGATTTTTTTTAATTTTTTTTATGATCTGTGATATTGTGTGTGTTGACGCTGGTCTGTGACCGTATTAATAAATTCATTCATTCATATATAAAAACATAATAAAACATTAAAAAAACCTTTCCTATGCAGGCCTGCCTTCACATAACTTCGGCTGGATCTAGACACATCCTGCTTGGCAGGGGGTTGGACTCGATGGCCCTTGTGGTCTCTTCCAACTCTATGATTCTATGATTCTAAGCGATTTAGTTAAACGTGTGGCAAACTCATACAGGGAAATCCAGTAGGGAAAGATGGGACTCCACAGCACCATCTGGTGTCACAATGTTATACTACATATACAACACATATAAAACGTGTTTTCTTTACCAATTTAGTCCATAATACCTTCCAACATTTAATAATGAAAATAGAGACATCTTACCATACTCTCCAGCATTTCTCCATCCTAAGGAACATCCCTATTTTAAGGAAGAGCAGGACATTTCAGGATCAAATCGGAAACCAGGATGGCTTCTGTAAATCCGGGACTGTCCCTGGAAAATAGACACCTGGAAAATCTGCTCTCTGTCTCTCCATTGTCTCTCATTGCAGCTGAGTAATTTCCAAGTAGATATGGCTTTTGGTTTTCCAGTCTGTTGCTTCACAGGGTCTGCTCAAGGGCCCTTTTGGCTTCAATTGGGACAATGTTTATTCATTTGTCTTTAAGACTAACATGTCAAAGAAGAGCAAACAATGTATATCTTTTTGCTCAGTTCTTTCTTTGCATGGAACCTAGAGGGAAAATGGCATTTGTTTCTTTCATGTACTCCAGGAATTGGAGGTGATACTGGAGTGAGACTCAATCTGTCAGAAAATTGAAGATCCAAGATGGTTACAACCTTCCAAAAGATGATAAAGGGCTTTAAAAGTGAAAACAATAATAAGACTACAGCGTGCTACTGTCTGTTTTCATTTCTGACACAATCAGCAGCACAAGTAGGAAGAACTGTTATGTCAGCTTCTGTTTCTGTTACAATCTTTCCCTTAAAATCAAATATCAACTTTTGTTTTGTTTTGTATACACTACATGAAATACAGCACTTTGCCTGAATCTTGTGACCTTTTCAAAAACCCAACTTTTGATCTTACTGGCCAGCCTGCTCTTGTCCTGCAGGAAGGTGGGTCCCTCCCTTCAGGCATATTAATGGCAGCATTCACAAGGCATTGCCTGGAGATGCACAGGTGCAGAAGGAAGTAAAACATCATCACAGAATTCTCACTTCCTGTTAATTTGTGATTATTCACATCATTCACATGTGATTATACCCACCCCCCACAAAATGTGTAGGTAGTCACTCACCAGTTACAGCTTCACCACCAGTTCTGAACACTCATGGCAGCTCATGCAGGCAGTCTGCAGGAACCAACACTTCTGTGAGCCACATTGAGGCAGCATCCATATGGTTTGTTCTCTATGCCATTGCTGTAATCTGTAGTTTTGTTGAAAATATGGGATGGAATTCAACACCACTCTCTCCCAATCATTCCATCCACTCAATTGGGGGGGGCATAGGGGGAAAGATCCATTGCACAAGCGGAAGTCCTTATATATAGCTTTCTTGGATGGAACTGGTTAAGAAAATCCCAGCAATGGTTCTTCTGGATTGTACAGAATATTCCTGTGCCTGTAACACACATCACTCATAAATCCCCACTGGAGAACTTCTCCACACACTCCCATTCTTTTTATTTCTTTTTAGAGCAAAAACACAAACAAAGCAGAATAAAAAGGGGGGGGGGGGAGATAAAAAAAGAAATAAGTAAAAAGGACTTCCAGCTATCCAGCTATCCAGCTATCCAGCTATCCAGCTACAAGAGTTCTTCAGCATAGTCAAATGTTCAATCCAGAGCAGTATCCAGGTGTTCCTCCATCTACTAGGTGATGCTTCTTCAGCCTTCAGTCTCAAGTTCATTTCTTTTTCTTTTGCAACAAGAAACCCAAAAGAGGTTCTCTGCTTATTATTATTATGCATAAAAGTCAACAACAGTCTTCGGCCAGTCCAACACCACAACTTTACCTCCAATATTAAGAAACATTTGGTCCTTGTTTTTTATTCCCTCAAGAGTTTATTTGCTGTGGTTATGTACTAAGACAATGATCCAACTAAATGTCGGGAATAACTTTCTGACAGTAACAGCTGTTTGACAGTGGAACTGCCTCCTTTAGGAGGTAGTGGACACTCCTTCATTAGAGTCTCAGTCTCAGTCAGTTTTATTGCACATAGCCAAAGGCTGCCGCAATGTACACAGAATTATTTGACAATTAAAAGATAATATACTTGTCAGAGCTGCTTCCAGATCCTAGCTCACAGAGGATCACGCTAGCCAGCGATCATTAAACAAAAGTCTTTATTGAGTTACAGTTTCCATTCTCAAGCTGCTGCGTGCAACTCTACGTCTCATGGTTAGATCGGCGAAGCTCCATCTGAGTCTCCGCCCCCTGTACACCAGTTTAAGATTCTAGCCTTACTCCACCTCTTCCGTCTCTCCTTTCTCCTCTGGGTCCTGCTACCCCCCGGGGTCCCTTCCTTCCTGGATTCTTCTGACGCTGACGTTGACCCCCCTGACTCCTCCCCGTCTTTTCGGCGGGCTTTGGGACCTGGCTCCCTATCCGGGCTGCCAACTGCACCGCCCTCCTGTACATTTGAACTTGGCGCGCGCGCCCAGCCTTCAACCTTCCTCTCGACCGTTTCCTCGCTCCCCGATGGAGGCGTGGCCAATCCTGACTCATGTCCTCCCACTGGCAGTGCGCCGCCTGATCCCGATGCCTGGGACTCCTCCCCCCTACTGCACTCTGGTGTGGACGCTGGTCCTGATTTCCAACTGCTTCTCTCTGAGTCTCCTCTGGCCCCTTCTTCCTGGGGTGTCCCCCTCGGCACCCCCCTTGCTCTGACCATGGGAGCCCCTTTCTGTGAATCTTCCGATTCGCTGGAAAGACTCAGAGACCTCGGACCGCTGTCATCGCTAACATTACCTTCGGACTCCTCCCCCTCGCTCTCTATTTCCTCCCTTTCCTGTGCCTCTGCTCCTGAACCCCTGACATCCATCCCCCCCTCGAAGCCCCCCCTTCCCCCCTCCCCTCCTTCAGGTGTGGGTACTGGGTGCTCCGTCGTTGTGGGGGTGAGTGCCGGATACAGTTCGTCCCCCGTGGCGTGCATCCAGCCGGATAAGTCCGGCTCGTCCTCTGTGCTCTCGCCGACCTCGATTTCCTCTGCTTCCATCTCTTTGCCGCCGTGCTCGAACCCAAGGTCCTCCCCCAACACGTCCATGTCCGTCTCTCCCCCGGTCTCCTCCGGGGACGTTGCCTGCCAAGGACCCCCCAGCCACTTCCTGCGCCACTGCTCCTCTGGTCGATCGTCCCACCAATAGGAACGGTCTGAGGCCGACCCCGAGGGTGATCCCTCCGGGGAACGTGTTTCTAGTGCCGGTTCCTCGTCCGAGGTGAACCCCTGGAATGTGCTGGCTGAAAATGTGGGTGTGAAAAGCCAGTCGTCGAAATACTCGGCTGGCATGGGCCTGTGTGGGAAAAGGGCATGAAACTCGTCCTTGAGAAGAGGCTCGTCCAAGGCATAGTCCGGCACCCAACTGTTGGCGCTGGCCGGGGTACCTTCTCTGGCGAGAAAATATTCTACACCCTCTTCCCCCCATCTCGAGTCTAAAATCTCTGTGACCTCGTTGATGGGTTCCCCCCTTGGCGACCCCCTCCTTGGGGGCGTCTCCCTGAGCGGGTCTGGTGCCGTGCCCGGCTCCTGAAATCTGTGAGGTGCTTTGTAGGGCGTGAGCACTGATCTATGGAACACTGGGTGCATTCTGGATCCCTCCGGAAGTGTCAACCGGAAGGCCACTGGATTGACCTGTGCCTCGACTTGGTAAGGGCCTAGCTGCTTATGTCCGAGCTTCTTCTTCGCTAACGATCTGGCCGGCACCGCCTGGGCTGCTAACCAAACCCAGTCTCCCACCTGTATGTCTTCCCCAACCCTTCTGTGCTTGTCAGCCTGCAGTTTGTATGCGTGCTTTGCTAGTTCTAACTGCCTCCGAAGCTGTTCGTGAACCTCCTGCAACTCTGACGCTAAGGCTTCCGCTGCCTGTGGCTCCCCCTCCCCCAGTCTCTCTAATCCCGGGAAGGTTCTGGGATGCCTCCCGTTGTTGGCGAAGAACGGTGTCACCCCCGTGGACACGTGCTTCGTGTTGTTGTAGGCGAACTCAGCGAGCGGCAGGTAGTCCACCCATGTTGCCGGCTGCTGATTTGCGTAGCATCTCAGGTACTGCTGCATGATGGCGTTGACTCGCTCCGCTTGTCCGTTGGTCTGCGGGTGTCTTGCCGACGCTAGGTTGATCTTGACGTTCAGGAAACCCATCAGCTTCTGCCAGAAGTTCGAGATGAACTGTCGCCCCCGGTCGGACAGGATAGACCGTGGCAGACCGTGAACCCTGAACACGTGGTCTATGAACAGTTTGGCGGTCTGTTCCGCCTTGGCCACCTTTGCGCACGGAATGAAGTGGGCCATTTTGGTGAACATGTCCACCACCACTAGCACTGCCGTCTTGCCCCTCGAGCTGGGCAGATCCGTGACAAAGTCCAGGGCCACTCTCTCCCATGGTTCGAACGGAGTTTGCAGCGGTTCCAGCAGTCCGGCCGGCGGTCTGTGCACTGGTTTGGCCCTCTGGCAGGTGTCACACCTCGCCACGTAGTCCGCGACTTCCCCTCTCATTCCGGGCCACCAGAAGTCTCTGGCGACTAATTCCACCGTCTTCTCCTTGCCAAAGTGCCCGGCAGTGGGCGCGTCGTGCAGCTGCTGCAGTACCTTGGCGCGAAGTTCGTCTCCCGGCACGTAGATGGCCCCTTTACGGATGAGCAATCCATCTCGCAGCTGGAACTCGTCGGTCGCTGCCGTGCCCTTGCGCACCTCTGCCATCTTTGCTTGCGCGAAGGAGTCATCCTGCAACGCTCGTCGCACCGCCTCCAGGTCAACTGTTGCAGCAGCGCACGCCCACACTGTCGGTGCGAAGACGTGCATGGCGGCCGCTGGCGTTGCCTCCTCCAGATACTGTGGCTTACGGGAGAGAGCATCCGCCATGATGTTGGTGTCCCCCGGGACATACTCTATTCGGAAGTCGAAGTTCGCAAAGAACTCAGCCCAACGTATCTGCCTCTGGTTCAGGAACTGTGCCGTGCGCCAGTGCTCCAGATTCTTGTGGTCCGTGCAGACCTGCACCGTGTGCTTGGCGCCGATCAGGAAGTGCCTCCACGCTTTGAATGCTGCATGAATGGCCAGCAACTCCCTGTCCCAGATGGTGTAGTTCTGTTCAGACTTGCTGAGCTTCCTGGAGTAAAACGCTCCCGGCCTCCAAGCCCCCTGCGGGTCTTTCTGCAGCAGGACTGCTCCCACGGCTCTGTCCGAAGCGTCTGTCTCCACCCTCATCGGCCTGCTGGGGTTGACATGAAGCAGCTGCTCTTCCGACGCGAAGAGACGCTTGAGTGCCTGAAAGGACTGCTCCGCCTGCTCTGTCCAGATGAACTTCTTTTTCTTGGAGCTGAGCGTGTCCGTGATGGCCGCTGTCTGCATGGCAAAGCCTTTGATAAACTTGCGATAGAAGTTCGCGAAGCCGACAAACCGTTGGACCTCCTTCCGGTTGCGTGGGCTTTTCCAATCCAACACTGCTCGAACCTTGGCGCTGTCCATGGCGAGCCCCTTGTCAGACAACTTGTAGCCCAGGAAATCCACCTCGGTCACGTCGAATTGGCACTTCTCCAGCTTGGCGTAAAGCCTATGTTGCTGTAGCCTGCTCAGCACTTCCTTGACGTGTCTGTCATGCTCCTGCTGCGATTCCGAAAAGATCAGGATGTCATCCAAGAAACAGATGCACGTCTTGTAGAGGAGCCCCGCCAACACGTGATGCATGAAAGCTTGAAAAACGTGGGAACCATTTTGCAATCCAAAAGGCATAACTCTATATTCGTAGGTGCCCAGGGGCGTGAACATGGCTGTCTTCCACTCATCTCCTTCCCGCATGCGAATGAGGTTGTACGCCCCTCGCAGGTCCAACTTGGTGAACACGCTGCCCTTCCGTACCTTTGCGAGGAGGTCGTCAATTCGGGGCATGGGGAAGTCCGATGGCTTGGTCACACTGTTCAAAATGCGATAGTCCACTACAAGTCTTTTTGGGGCGTGTCCCGCTTCTTAACAAAGAATACCGGACTGCCCCCCGCTGCCTTGGACTCTCGGATGAAACCGCGCTCCAAATTATGATCTATTAACTCTTTGAGTTCCTGCAGTTCGTCCTCAGACATGGAATACAGCTTCCCTTTGGGCAGCGCCGCCCCCGGCAGCAGGTCAATTTTGCAGTCATATGGTCTGTGGGGGGGTAGCCTGTCTGCCTCCTTCTCGCAGAAAACCTCCAAAAATTCTGCGTACTTGTGGGGAACCGCTTGCAGCGTGCCTAGCTGCAGCTGTGACTCCTCTTCCTCTCCTTCCCGCCGGGGCACGATGCAGTGTTCAGCGCAAAAGGAAGAGCCGAAGGTCAGCTGCCTCTGGTACCAAGCCAGCGTCGGGCTGTGCTTGTCCAGCCAACTCATGCCCAATACAATGGGCGTGTCCGATAGTTGAGTGACATTGAAGCTGATGATTTCCCTGTGATTCCCAAGTCGCATCACCATTGGTGGCGTCTGCTTCACCACTTGCCCCCCTAGCAGCTCCCTGCCATCCACCGTGACAACCTGCAGGGGCAGCGTGGCAGGCAGCAACTGTATAGCGTGCCGGTCGACAAAGTCCTGCCCTATAAAGTCCGCATTGCTTCCGGAGTCAATGGTGATTGGCACGTCCATGGTGATTCCATTGGGCAGCTGGAGCGACGCGGTGAGCCTCACTACTGGTTTGGGCGGGAGGGGGTCCATGGGCTGTAAAATCTCTGGGGACTGCTTCACTGACACGTCTGGCTGGGCCCCAGTGCCTCTTTCTCCAGCCAGACTCCGTCGTTTCCCTGCTGTGGTTCTCCTTGCTGCGTTGCTGCAGTTACCATTGCTGAGGCTGCAGTGTGCTTGTGGAGCCTCTGGGGACACTCTTTCGCCATATGCTGTGGATCATCGCAGATGTAACACTTCCTGTTCCCTCTAGGAGGCTTCGCTTTCACTGCTGCCGGTGCTAGGGCTCTGGCTGCTGACTGAGCCCTTGCACCTCCAACCTCCATAGGTTCCGCTCCTCCTCCTGGCGGAGGCGTGGATTGCGCACGCGCTGCTTCTCTGGGAAGGAAGGAGGAGCCCCTGGCTGGTTCGCGCCCTCCACGCCCTTCGTCCCTGCTCCACGGACGTTCTTCCAGCCGCACCCCCACCGCCAGCGCCCTCTGAACGATCTCCTGCGTGGTCCGGGGTCTCTCCCCCCTCGCAATTTCATCTTTAACCGAGCCGTGCAATCCCTCCCAAAACAGGTCTCTTACAGGAGCCGAATCTCTGTCCCATTCCAGAGCACTGACCAAAGCGAAAAAGCGGGCATGGTACTGCCTTACGCTGGCCCTCCCTTGCTTCAGTCCATGTATCTGCTGCCGAGCAAGATCCACGTCAATGCTTGATAAAAAGCACCCATCCATCGCTTTAATAAAGGCATCCGCATTTTGGAGCGCCGGATCCTTATCTCTCCACAAATTGCGCAGCCATGCTTTAGCATCTCCATGCAAATGGGACATGATGAATCCCACCTTCTCTTGCTCATCTCTAAAGTCTTTGTTCAGCAGTTGCAGTGCACACATTACATCTGCTCTAAAGTTGGGGTACTGTTGCAAATTCCCATCGAAGTGAGAGACCAGACCGCCTGTTCGTCTCCCCAACCCAATCCCCTCCGGTTTGGGTGTCAGTTGCCCTTGCTTCGTAAGCACTTCCAACCTGACCTGGAGATCCCTGTAGGCGGCAGCTGCGTCCTCCTCTCTCTTCCTGGATGCAAGAGCCTCGGCATTCAGTCGTGACACTGCTTCTCTGAGTTCCGCTATCTGCTGTTCGGCCGTCATATTGTCTGCCGTTCGTGAGCTCGCTAGTAGGCACCCGCTTTCTCTCCTCTCCGCGAGGCCGTAGATGCCCACAATTTAAGAGATGGAGCTTACTGTCAGAGCTGCTTCCAGATCCTAGCTCACAGAGGATCACGCTAGCCAGCGATCATTAAACAAAAGTCTTTATTGAGTTACAGTTTCCATTCTCAAGCTGCTGCGTGCAACTCTACGTCTCATGGTTAGATCGGCGAAGCTCCATCTGAGTCTCCGCCCCCTGTACACCAGTTTAAGATTCTAGCCTTACTCCACCTCTTCCGTCTCTCCTTTCTCCTCTGGGTCCTGCTACCCCCCGGGGTCCCTTCCTTCCTGGATTCTTCTGACGCTGACGTTGACCCCCCTGACTCCTCCCCGTCTTTTCGGCGGGCTTTGGGACCTGGCTCCCTATCCGGGCTGCCAACTGCACCGCCCTCCTGTACATTTGAACTTGGCGCGCGCGCCCAGCCTTCAACCTTCCTCTCGACCGTTTCCTCGCTCCCCGATGGAGGCGTGGCCAATCCTGACTCATGTCCTCCCACTGGCAGTGCGCCGCCTGATCCCGATGCCTGGGACTCCTCCCCCCTACTGCACTCTGGTGTGGACGCTGGTCCTGATTTCCAACTGCTTCTCTCTGAGTCCCCTCTGGCCCCTTCTTCCTGGGGTGTCCCCCTCGGCACCCCCCTTGCTCTGACCATGGGAGCCCCTTTCTGTGAATCTTCCGATTCGCTGGAAAGACTCAGAGACCTCGGACCGCTGTCATCGCTAACATTACCTTCGGACTCCTCCCCCTCGCTCTCTATTTCCTCCCTTTCCTGTGCCTCTGCTCCTGAACCCCTGACAATACTGAATTGGTAAAAAAAGACTTAAAACATTCATATTATTAAAACATTACGTACTCTAAACAAAGCTATAAAAGTACCCCAATGTACAAATAAAAACATTAAACAATAAAATTCATAAGCTAAAATCATCACATGGTCACTAATGTTAAAAACAATATCAATTAATACAGTGTGCAATTTATACTCAGAGTTTGGTGACAAAGATAGAGCATAGCCTGAGGTAGATAGATAGGATCAAATAAATTCATCTCCTTTACAGTTAATGGCTACCTTGGCTATATAATTTGCTCTAATTTTCCTAGCAGCAGTTGCAAAAAGTGCTACCCGCCAGGTCACATACTTATCTGTGTCTGCAAGGAGATATAACATCATATCAAGGGGGTTCTGGCCAGGGGACCCTGTCATTATAGGTACCAAAAATCTTTTTCTTGCATCATTATATAACGGACAGTGCAAGATATAATGCATAAGGTCCTCTACTTCAGAACATCCCCTAATGCAAACACGTTCGTTTTTTGGTATGCCTCTATGTCTCCCATCTCTATAAGCAGAGCTTATTGTATTTAGTCGTAGCTCTGTAAAAGCTTTTCGAAGCTGTGCAAAAGTCAATTCATTAAAATAAGATATGTGTTCATTGACCTCTGTAAGTTTAAAATACAACGGGGCGCATGTAGATGTGCACATAGAGTTTAGATCGTTTTTAGTTGCCACTGCCCTTATGGTTCGTTTAAAAATATTTTTCTGTGAATATAAGGGGAGTTCTTTAATCTCAGTCACTGAGAGATCATATTTGCCCATCAGTTGGGCAGCATGATGTACCCAGTTTTTAAGGGGTAATCCATTTGAGAGCTCAATCAGGCATTTTTTTGGTAGCCTAGTGTTGTCCATCTGTTGAACTCTAAACCAGTAACAGAGAATTCTTTTATCTATTTGGCTCTCTATGCTCAACATGCGAGTTTCCAACCTGACCATGGCAGATTGCACGTCTTTGGGTAAACCTAAAAGAACTCTTAAAAAATAATTCTGTGGGGGTTCCAGACCGGAGACCTTTGAGGTACCCCAAACTTCTGCACCATATAAAATCTGGGCCATTGTTTTTGCTTTATACACAGATAGAGCTGGGTTGGCCAGATTTCCACCTTTACATGCAGCGAATTTCAGAATGGCTTTTGCTGATTTAAAGGCTTGCAATTTAATATTGGATAGCTGTGTATTCCAAGATGCCGTTTCTGAATAAATCAATCCCAGATATTTAAACGTATTTACTTGGTTTATGATGTGTTCATCCAGGTGCCAAACATGCTTTTTAGAACGCTTCCCAAATACAATGACCTGCGTCTTATCATAGTTTATAGATAAAGCATTCCTCATGCAATATGAACTTAATTTTGCAAGCAGCCGTCTCAGGCCCACCTGGGTTCTAGATACAAGTACTAGGTCATCAGCATACATTAAAACTGAGAGTTTTTGGTCGAGAATTGTGACAGGGGCAAACTGTAGGCCCTCCAGTTCTTTAACCATGTCATTAATATAAAAATTGAACAGGAAAGGTGCCAAAATGCATCCCTGTTTGACTCCAGTAGTGGTCTTAATTCTAGTGGTGAGATGGCCAGCCAGATCCACCTTTACTTGTATTGATGTGTCAGTATATAATGTTTTGATGAGAAATAATAGACGGAGGTCTATATTTGTCTTTTCCAATTTTTGCCACAATGCGTGTCTTGGGACCGTATCAAAAGCTGACTTTAGATCGATAAAAGCAACATATAATTTTTGCTTCAAATTATGGATGTATTTACATAGCAGAAAGTTCACCACAAAGCACTGGTCCAATGTGGATTTCCCTCTTTGGAAACCTGCCTGGACTTCAGATATCACCTTATTTGTATCTACCCATTCTTCTAGTCTCCCAAGAAGGAGCCTGGCATATAGTTTGGAGGCTACATCTAACAAACTAATGGGTCTATAATTGGCAGGGTTTTTCTTATCGCCCTTTTTATATATTGGGGCAATTACACTCAACTTCCACCCTTCAGGTATACGACCTGAGCTGTTAATGTATGAAAACAATTTTGCAACTTTAAACAGTTATACACGCAGGAGACTCAGAAAGAAATAGACATTGATCGGTTTTTGAAAACAAATGGATTACAAAAAGTCTCTCAAGAGAGTAAATCAATACTAAACTCTACAATATCTGATCAAGAGGTGGAAGGAGCCATTCAGGACATGAAATTGGGCAAATCTCCAGGGCCAGATGGTCTGACTGCAAAGTATTATAAATCTTTGAAAGAATGGTTAATGCAGCCTCTGAAAGAAGTTTGCAATGAAATACTACGGGGAGGAAAGGCACCCGAGTCATGGAAAGAAGCTTATATTACACTCATACCGAAAACAGAAGCGGAAAAGACACAGCTGAAGAACTACCGCCCCATATCCCTACTTAATGTGGATTACAAAATTTTTGCAGAAATTATGGCTAAAAGACTAAAAAATGTATTGGTGAAAGAAATTCATAAGGACCAAGCGGGCTTTCTCCCGGGGAGGCATTTGTCAGATAATACGAGGAATATTATTAACATTTTAGAAAAACTACAAGTTAACATTAATACTAAAGCAGTTCTAATATTTGTGGATGCGGAGAAAGCCTTTGATAATATCTCTTGGAGTTTTATGAAGAAAAATTTGCAGGGGATGGGGGTAGGTCAAAGTTTTGAAAACGGTATAGGTGCAATTTATTCGGAACAAAAAGCTAAGTTGATTGTAAATAATGTAGTTACAGAAGAGTTTAAGATAGAGAAAGGAACAAGACAGGGTTGCCCAATCTCCCCATTGCTTTTTATATCGGTCCTGGAGGTTCTGCTCAACATGATCAGGAAAGACCAATTGGTTAAAGGTATACAACTTGGAGCTAAACAGTATAAATTGAAAGCTTTTGCTGATGATCTGGTTTTGACACTACAGGAGCCAGAATCCAGTACAAAAAGAGTATTGCAATTAATCCAAGAATTTGGTCAAGTAGCAGGTTTTAAATTGAATAAGATGAAAACTAAGGTGTTAGAGAAAAATCTTACAGAGATTGAGAAAGAGAGGTTTCAGAAGGAGACAGGATTAACATTAGTTAAGAAAGTGAAATATCTAGGGGTTCACATGACTGCTAAAAATGTGAATTTATTTAAAGACAATTATGAAAAATGTTGGATAGAAGTAAAGAAGGACCTGGAAATATGGTCAAAATTGAAGTTATCATTGCTGGGCCGAATTGCTGCGATAAAAATGAATGTATTGCCTAGAATTTTGTTTTTGTTTCAAACATTGCAGATTTTGGACAAGATGGACTGTTTCAAGAAATGGCAGAGAGATATTTCGAGATTCGTCTGGCAGGGCAAGAAGCCAAGAATAAAATTTAAGATTTTAACTGATGCGAAAGAAAGAGGTGGATTTGCCCTGCCAGACCTTAAACTTTATTACGAATCAGCCGCATTTTGCTGGCTGAAAGATTGGCTGCTTCTTGAAAACACGGACATTTTGGATTTAGAAGGTTTTGATAATGTTTTTGGATGGCATGCATATTTATGGTATGACAAGGTTAAAGCACATAAGGCCTTTAATATTGTCAGGAAAGCACTGTTTAATGTCTGGGTGAGATACAAGGATTTGTTAGAAAGTAAAACACCAAGGTGGTTGTCACCAATGGAGGCTAAGGCTCTGAAAAAAACTAATATGGAGACAAACTGGCCAAAATATTGTGAAATTCTAGAACAAGATGGAGATAAACTAAAGCTGCAGAGTTTTGATAAACTAAAAACTAAAGTTCGAGACTGGCTTCATTACTATCAAATAAGGGAGGCTTTTAATCTAGATAAAAAGATTGGTTTCCAGGAGGAAAAATCAAAATTAGAAACAGAATTGTTAGACCCTAAAACTAAGAATTTGTCAAGAATGTATAATTTGCTGCTGAAATGGAACACACAGGATGAAACGGTTAAATCTGTTATGATTAAATGGGCACAAGATTTTGGACATAACATTATGTTTGCTGACTGGGAACAGTTATGGACCACAGGTTTGAAATTTACGGCATGTAATGCCTTAAGAGAAAATATAATGAAAATGATGTATAGGTGGTACTTAACCCCAGTCAAGCTAGCAAAAATCTATCACTTGCCAGATAGTAAATGTTGGAAATGTAAAGAAACTGAAGGTACGTTTTTTCACCTTTGGTGGACATGCCCAAGGATTAAGGCTTTCTGGGAAATGATTTATAATGAATTGAAAAAGGTATTTAAATATACCTTTTTGAAGAAACCAGAGGCCTTTCTCCTGGGCATGGTCGGCCAATTGGTGCGAAGGGAGGATAGAACTTTTTTTATGTATGCTACAGCAGCAGCAAGAATACTCATTGGGAAGTACTGGAAGACACAAGAATTGCCTACCCGAGAAGAATGGCAGATGAAAGTGATGGACTACATGGAACTGGCTGAGATGACCGGCAGAATTCGAGACCAGGGAGAAGGGTCGATGGAAGAAGACTGGAAAAAATTCAAAATATATCTTCAAAAATACTGCAATATAAAAGAATGTTAGAAAGAGGTTGGAAAAAGAATATTAGGTCGTTTGGGCAGATATGATATAATGGACTAAGTAAAAATGAGGTGCGGAAATCGATGAAATAGAGGAGGTTTAATTACATTATTTTAATTTTAAAATACGTAAATGAAAAGAAGGTTAGAAGGATTTGCTGGAAATACGATCTGAACTAGAATACAAAATTGGGAGGTGAGAGGAGGTCATGGAAATAAGTAAAGGGAAAAAGGCTAAGTAAAGGTTTAATCTGTTTTTTGTCTTATTTTAACTTAATGTATTTTTATATTTTTTGTTAAGTCTTCTTTTATATTCTATTTTATTGTTCTTTTTTATTTGTTCATTCTATGTTTTGTTACGGCTAAAGTTTTCTTTGTATTTTGTATGGTTTTTTTCTTCTTCTTTGTAATCTTAAATTTGGAATAAATATCATTTTTTTTTAAAAAAAGAAAACAATTTTGCAAATATGGGTGACCAGAAATCAGGTCTTATCTTATAGATCTCCATTGGGATCATGTCTTCTCCTGGAGCTTTATTAGCTAGTTGGCTTGCGATTAGCCTCTTAATCTGATTGGGCGTGACGTCTGGCCATTCTGGCAGTTCTGATAACTGAGTATAGTAAGCTTGTGGGGGTAGGTCAGGACAGGGGCCATATATTTCTGTAAAATATGTCACCCAATCCTTTCCTTGGACAGATGCTTCTAACGAGTAGCCCAGCCCATTGGTGCCTTGGGCAACCAGATGCCAAAATTTCCGTGAGTCCTTCTGAAGTGCTGCATCTCCCAATTCTTTCCACTGTTGTTCATAATATATTTGTTTCTTACTTTTAAGTAATAATTTATAGTTGTTTCGTAACTGGGCTACCTCAGCTTGGAGGGCAAGATTGTGCTTATCCTGTTTTAACTTCAATTTTCTAAGTACCCTAGCTAGGCATTTTTTGCTATTCTGACATTCCTTATCAAACCAAGTCTGTCTCTTAAACTTTTTGTTTTTTATCACTCTTTTAGAAGAGTGACTAGTGGGGTGCCACAGGGTTCTGTCTTGGGCCCGGTCTTATTCAACATCTTTATCAACGACTTGGATGATGGACTCAAGGGCATCCTGATCAAATTTGCAGATGACACCAAATTGGGAGGGGTGGCTAACACCCCAGAGGACAGGATCACACTTCAAAACGACCTTGACAGATTAGAGAACTGGGCCAAAACAAACAAGATGAATTTTAACAGGGAGAAATGTAAAGTATTGCACTTGGGCAAAAAAAATGAGAGGCACAAATACAAGACGGGGGACACCTGGCTTGAGAGCAGTACATGTGAAAAGGATCTAGGAGTCTTGGTTGACCACAAACTTGACATGAGCCAACAGTGTGACACGGCAGCTAAAAAAGCCAATGCAATTCTGGGCTGCATCAATAGGAGTATAGCATCTAGATCAAGGGAAGTAATAGTGCCACTGTATTCTGCTCTGGTCAGACCTCACCTGGAGTACTGTGTCCAGTTCTGGGCACCACAGTTCAAGAAGGACATTGACAAACTGGAACGTGTCCAGAGGAGGGCAACCAAAATGGTCAAAGGCCTGGAAACGATGCCTTATGAGGAACGGCTAAGAGAGCTGGGCATGTTTAGCCTGGAGAAGAGGAGGTTAAGGGGTGATATATAAAAGGATGTCACATAGAGGAGGGAGAAAGGTTGTTTTCTTCTGCTCCAGAGAAGCGGACACGGAGCAATGGATCCAAACTACAAGAAAGAAGATTCCACCTAAACATTAGGAAGAACTTCCTGACAGTAAGAGCTGTTCGACAGTGGAATTTGCTGCCAAGGAGTGTGGTGGAGTCTCCTTCTTTGGAGGTCTTTAAGCAGAGGCCTGACAACCATATGTCAGGAGTGCTCTGATGGTGTTTCCTGCTTGGCAGGGGGTTGGACTCGATGGCCCTTGTGGTCTCTTCCAACTCTATGATTCTATGATTCTATGATTCTATGATCACACTAGTTGTGGTCATCAGTGGGCGCATTCGGTTGATTATGTTCTCATAAAGTCCAATTACGTTTCCTGTTTCTAACAACATTTCCCCCTTTAATAAAGCAAATTCATGGGAATCCAGGATCTGAATCATTTTTTCTTGGACCTGTGCATTCCATTTTAACCTTCTATTTCCAAGTATCAGATATTCTGTTTCATCCAATAATTTAGGAAAGGCAGGAGAAAAGAATAATGTCAGAGATAACTTAAGTGGAAAGTAAGTGAAGAAATGTGCTTGCACACGAAAGCTCATACCAAGAACTAACTTAGTTGGTCTTAAAGGTGCTACTGGAAGGATTTTTTTATTTTGACTATGGCAGACCAACACGGCTACCTATCTGTAACTGGAACCATGGAAGACACCACATTGAGCCGCATGAAATGGAAGTCCATCAACCGAAGAAGTGTGCTTGCACACGAAAGCTCATACCAAGAACTAACTTAGTTGGTCTTAAAGGTGCTACTGGAAGGATTTTTTTATTTTAAGTGGAAAGTGGTCACTTTCAGCTCTGGGAATTATCCTGAAGGTATCTCGGTTAACTGGCACATTATTAGATGTTAGGATATAATCTATGGTGCTAGTAAATCCTCTGGGGGAGATAAAAGTAAAATAACCCTTATGCTTTATTATAAGTTCACAAAGATGTTTCCCAGCGCGATTAGAGGTGGTGTCCATTGCTGCCCTCTGACAGATTTCAGGTTCGTCCTCCAAGTTTAGACCAGATAATATTGTATTTTGTGGGGAAACAAGGCCGATCCGGGCATTGAAGTCACCTCCCAAGATAAACCGAGGGTTAGGTGACAGAGAGTCTATACTTTCGAGTAGTTGGTCAAGTTTATCCCAATATGATCTCAGTTCCCCACAAGACTTTACTGGAGGTATATACACACATATGCAATAAGTATTTCTCAGGAGACTATCAGAAAGGGACAACACTAAAAAATTAGGGGTGGTCAACAAGGGACACTGTTGAATTGATGCATTAAGAGAGGTTGACACCAGCGCCGCCAGCCCCCCACTAGGCCTTCCATACTTTACAGTTTTAAGAGCTGGTTGAGTGTAACTTGTAAAACCCTGTAATTCAACCATAGTGCCCTCTTTTGCCTAGGTTTCTTGAAGAAAGATGATATCATGTGTTTGTAGATAAGAACAGAAATCACTGTCTTGGATCTTGTTTGTCCACCCTGTTACATTCCATGAGAGAAGTTTAATTGTTTTACAGTGATTTACTCTTAGTCAATTGTTGGCCGATGTGCTCTCGGAGTTTACCAGTTTTTGAGGCAACAGGTTATTGCTAATGCTAGTGGAATAATCCAGATGTTCGATTATTTCAGTCGTCGTACATAAAGTACTCACATTTGTAATCACTGGGCCTTTTCTTTGCAAATTGTTTGCCAATGGGGATTTCTTGGGTGTATTTCCTGACTCCTCCTCTTCTAAATATCTCATCTTTGTCCAATACTCCGGTGGTTCTATAGTTATCATTCTGTTGTGGCCATTGGATCTATTATCAATCTCTGCCTCCGGTTCTTTAATCACTTTCAATGTCTGGCTCATAAGATCAAGCCTCTTGATAACTGTTTGTTGCTCTTCCTGAGGGAGATTCCTAAAGGAGCTGAGAGAATCCTCTTCCAAAGGATTTACAGAGTGCTCAGATTCCTGAAGATGATTGTCTAGAGGAATCGGCTGTTCCTTTTGGCTCACCTGGTTATTTTGATGTTGGGCATGATCCTGCGGATTCAACTCAGGCATGTCTGTTTCCTCCCCACCTGCCAAGTTTTTGTGTGATGTCATTACTTCCATTGGGGATCCAGGCTTTGGTTTTGTGAGCCCCTCTGAAGCAGCAGTCCTCATCTTACATAAGGGTGCAACAATAGAATTGCGAAATACCCGGGTTGGAAAAACTCCTCTGCTTGACAGTCTGAATTTCAGCTTGTGAATTAGTGAGGGCAGTCTAGTAGAGGAAAAAGTTAACATAATTTTTTGGCTTTGATTTGTGGTACTCAAGAGTTCAGTCCTAACGAGGTCGATCTCTGTAAGTCCAATGCCAAGTAAGTCTGATAAATGTCGTTTGGAACGCTGGGCACCTTTCCAGCTAGGAGTTTGATCTGGCCTTCCACAAATTGTCATGCAATCTTTTTTGGTTGGAAGATTAAATAAGAAGAGTTTGTTTTAAGAGCCTCTGCACGTTCTATGTTGAGCTTAGGGGTCTGCTCTTGCTGTCGCCAATTTCCTTTGGTACTATGGTGTTCTGTTGATGCCTGCTTGTTATTAACTGATAAACTGTGGACTTCTTTGGATAACTGGGTTATTTGAGAGGCAATACCTCTAATTTGCTGGAAGATATGCTCAACCGTTCTTGCAATTAGAGTTAATTGGGTGCTCTCCCTACTTGTTATTCCTTCCTCTCTGAGGAGCACAGGATCAGCTTGCCCCATTGCTGGATCCAGTTCCACGCTCTCACCTTGAATACTCTCCCCACACTCACAATCATCTTCAAGAGGAGAAAACCGGTTTTTTGTTGGAACTGTAAAAGCAGATTTGTTTAAAAAGTCCTCTATTTTAGATTGTTTGGGAACCGGTGAGAGAGCTACATCCTCTGGGTCCCTGTGGCGTTTACTAGCAGGCATAGCGTCACCGTGGGGAGTAAACAAGGAGAGGTTTCCCCAACCAAAAAAGAGAGAAAAGAATAGAAAGTGCTCAGTTTGTTCAATTTAAGAGCTTCTCTGTGTGGAGATTGCCAGAAGTTTCGGGGACAAAGTATAGAAGGGAGTTGGCGGTTAATAGCTAGCAGCTGGCGGCCTGCCCAGGATGCTTCACAGAACTTGCCCAGGATGTTTCTCATAGCATAGACAAGAAGGTGCTGTTAGACTCTCAGTAAGTTAAAAAGTAGAGAAGTAAAAAAGGAAAAATTACTTCCCTGGGTGGCAGTCAATGCTAATTACAGTCCTGTTATCTGCGGAGCTCCGAAGCCTGCTTGCTAAGCCGTCGCCATCTTGGACCCGCCTCCCTTCATTAGAGGGTTTTAATCAGAGGTTGGATGGCCATCTGCCAGGGCGTCTTTAGCTGAGATTCCTGCATTGCAGTGGGTTGGACTAGATGACCCTTGGGGTCCCTCCCAAGTCTACAATGATATGATTCTATGATTTTATAATTATCTCTGTCAACAGAGTCTCAACAGAGATGACTGACCAGCCATGATGCCTCCCCAGAAGTTCTCCACATGCTCACCTTCATGATATAGACCACACTGTATGAATTTGTTTATTTTCCTCTTCTGTACTAATGTCTTGCTTTCTTTTGCATTGTGTCTGTTAGGCCAAGTTCTCACAGAGGTGACAAGAAGAGGCCCCCTTGTGATAGAGCACAAACTTCGCTTGCACACTTCCTGGCATCTGTAGATGCAAGGGTCAGAGGGCAGTGGGTAGGAAAGGGCCCTTTCTGCCTGACTCCCCATGGAGAGAACTACGGATTTCTATGAGCTGCAAAGAAAGTTATTGTTCATGCTTTTTGCTCTTTTATGTGTAGATGATGGTGGTGGTGCTGCTGATGATTTTACCATTTACTAAACCAATCAGCCACCTCCATGAAAACTAGGCTTAGATTATAAGCCATTCTGTTAGGAACCAATCTAGTTGCTTTTTTCCATTTTTTAACATCTAGTCAAATTTTCCTGGTAATTACTGGGTTATTTTCCCCAGTATATGTCCTTAATTGCACTCTTGTCTTGACAAGTGGACAATGGACTGAGCCTTTTTTTTTATTGTGGGTAAGTCTCTTCATTGGCGATTGTAACAGAAAACCTGCTGAAAACCATGTTTTCCCATTACACAGTAAACAGTGCAGGTGTCCTCATCTGCCTCCTCTCTCCTTTCCTCCTGTAAATGATAAGTGTTATGTACTGAAGTTCTCACCCTGGGCCAGCAGGGGGATACTGTAGATAGTTTTCACTCAGGTCCACATATGCAAATAAGGAATTGAAAGTGACGTTCAGTGATTGGATAGTTACAGAAAGTTGTTACTGTTGCTTTGTAGTTGAGCTCTACAGCAGGTTGGCTGAACCCTTCAGCCCAGTTCTGTTCTGGGCTTGTGAATAAACAAGAGCTGTTTGAAGAATCACTGTGTTGTCTGATATGTTCACCCACAACTTAACTATAAGCTTTTTGCTTTCTTGCCAGTCCTTGGCCTGACTTGTTTGTATAGCCAGATAGCTTAACAAGCATCGCCTGAATGCATTTCCTCAACAGCAAAAACACTCTCCAGATCTCTAAACTTCTGCTATGGGCTTTGCACCTGGTTTATAGACTTGCTTTGTGTTTCTTTATTTTCAAGATGCAAATCCTGTAAATCCATGGCAGTCCACAGCCTTGTTCTAGGTCAGCTCCCCATCAGCCAGTGGCAAGATAAAAGGGTGCAGTCTTAGCTCCAATGCACCGTTTTGCTAATATTGCACAGGTAATATTCAAAAGTGACAAGAAGGTTGATCAAATATCTCCAGTTTAAAAAAGAACAACAAAATCACACTGTCAGCACTGCAAAATTCAACTTAAAGTAGCTTTCCAGTATTGCTTCTTCTTTTGTTAAGTCAATGGTAGTGACTTTGTTGGGCCTATTCTGAATTCCCACACTGCCTCTCCTCCCTCCCAGCAGTTGCAATGGAAGATTGTTTCTTCATCATACAGTTTTGGAATAATAATTTTCTTGCCCCTCCATAATCAGATATGAAGCTCACTTAAACTTTTTCTTTTATTGCAAGAAAAATAGCCTTCTGTTAGCTCCACTGTAATTCCTCTTTAATAATAATAATAATAAATTTTATTTATATCCCGCCCTCCCCAGCCGAAGCCGGGCTCAGGGCGGCTAACAACAATAAAACAGTACAAAAGTACAGCACAAACAACACTCTAAAATCATTCATTATAAAATTAATTATATTAAATTTTTGCCTCTTTGTTTCATGATTCCTTTCAGCATTCTTTATGTGCTTTGCCACTTCTGCTGCATCCCCACCACATCCAAGCCACAGTCAAGCTAGTTTACCAGTGAGGACTCTTTCACTGATTATGTTTTCAAAAGATACAAGATTATTTAATAGGCTGCCTCTCACTGGAAAAGGTAACTGATAGAGTCACACATAGGAAAATGATAGACCTGAGAGACTCACTAAAAAGTTATGCAGCTATGTTTGATATTCCACTAGTTCTGATTAAATCATATATGCTATCATCCCTCACCCAGGTACTTCAACTACACTTGGAAATGTCCATTTGTGTTCCATATTCAGATAGACATTGATTGCACCAAAGCCCTTTCCGAACTTCGGAGGAGAGGGGGTTGCGGGTGACCCCTCCCACACACGCGGGGGCTGGGCTTGCCCCCGCGAGATCCCGGGAATTCCCGGGCGTGCCTGCGACCCGATCCGCCAATCGGCGGGTTGGGGAGGCGTGGCCTAGCCTATTTAAGGCCAGGCACGCCCGGGGACCGCCCTCTTTTCCCTTCGCCAGCTGAGCGGGTTTTTTCAGCTGAGCGGGTTTTTTCACGAGGAGCCTCGGTCCATCTTACGGAAGGAGCTGAAGCCGCGACACGATTAAAAGAGCTGAAATCATTTTGTTCGCCGCTAATTTGGCTATTTTGAAGAACCATTTCTCGCAGCGGTAAGCTGCATGGCTTCTATATTCGGGCCGAGCGCTCATCTTTGTCTGCATCGCAGCGTGGAGCTTCTGCCGGGGATTAGCGACGCCTCCTAGCTCCTCAGCGGGTGGAGCCCGGACCGGCTGGACGCGGATCGGAAGCTACCCGGAAATACAGAGGTTTGGCTGTGGTGTTTTTTCCTTCGCTTGTTTTCCAGTCAGTGAATTTTGCTTGTTTTCCAATCTGTGATTTGTTCCTTGTTTTTCATTCAGTTATTTTTAGGTCGGTTAATTTTCAGTCTGTTATTTTCAGTCAGTCATTTTAGTCAGTTAATTCGCCAGCAATTCTAGCGACTGCTGACCAGTCGGCCGTTCCTTATTTTTGTTGGGTGTTGGGGTCGCCTGCCTGTTTTTCCTGGAATTATTGGCTGCTTCTGCGGCAAGGGGGTTGTTTATCGGTTTCCAGGGCGACGGCTGCTCCGACGTCATTGTTGCACACCACGTGGGGAGGGACTCGGCTACGTCCGCCATTTTAGGAGAGGCACTAAGCCGGCAGCCCTGATATTGAGGACAAAAGCGGGCACCATCTTGTGAGGGCCCACGTGGGGGAAACCAGGCAGCCATATTGGTTGGGTTTTGGTCGCCATTTTGGTAGGGCCGACGCGGAAGCCTCCGGCAGCCATCTTGGTAGGGTGCGCAAACAGCTTTGCTTTGCCCCCGCCCCATCCGCAAGCAGCACGGCAATTTAGTGCCGATTTACCCTCCTAGGGTTTTGCTTCATACTGTGCTTTCGCCGCTCGGCTGAGGGTGCAAGGGATTGCCAATTTTAGCTCCTCAGGAGCCTCTGCTCTATCCCTCCCTTATTTCATTGATTTAATTTCTGCTTACGAGGTTCCTAATTACAAACATAGCGACAAAGGAATTTGACTGCTTCTGTAATATAATAGCGAAAAGTGTTGTGCTTCTTGAAGCACCAGTGGATTGATTCACCTGTACGATAGCAACTCTTTAATCTTACTGGGGTCGTGACTTAAAACAGAAATAAACAATCATAATACTAATCATATTATCAATATTATTAATAACATTTTAATAATAGTATTAAAATAGCAATAACAAATATAATTAAATAAATACAGTCTCACATATATTCACATACACATTTACACTGTATATCTACCATACCTTTAGACATACATAATAGATCAAAGGAAGATAAATAAAATAAAATTTAATAAATAATACAAATAAATATATAAACAAGAACTACTTGAGTAATAAGCAACCTGGGCTCCACGTAATAGCTTACGTCTTATTTACAACCTACAGCCGTGCAGTTTCATTGTTTTAGCAGTGATTGGAACAACCCAATACTAGAATAAGTACCAAAATAAATAAATAAATAAATAATAAACAAAAACAAATAAATAGAATAAAATAAAATAAAATAAAATAAAACAAATAAATAATTGGATAAACAAATAAGTAAATAAAAATATTGATAATTAATTAAAAAAATAAATAAATAAAAAGAGAGAGGAGGTAACTCGCCTTTGGGATACAACGCACAGCCACAAGGGGTGTAGACAATACTGAACTTGACCAACCCCTTGGCGGTGTTGGAAGTACCTTTTGAGCCCTTTGGCCCCGTCTACTGTTGTCATGGCTTCTGGTGGGGATCAGCAGGCATCCTCTGCTCCCAATCAACCAACACCTGGCACAAATAATGGTAGTGCACTGACGGGGCCATGCCCTGTGACCCTCAAGCTTTCGCTCAATTTTTCCGGGCGTTTGAAACATTTTATAGGCAATGCAGGCCTGGGGCTTTGGCGATCCCTGCTCCGGACCCATCACAAGATGTAATACCGGACACTCCTCCTATCTATCAAGGACAGCAGGTAGTCCCAGCTGCTCCAGGGAGCAGCGCCCAGTCAGGAAATACAAATGTTGGTCGCCCTAATACTCGTGCCCAGGCAGCCATTAATAGAAGGGCCAGCCAAAACACTGGAAAGGGTAAGGCATCGGCAAAAGGCTCTGGCAAAGGTAAGGCTATTCCCAAAGGGGCATCAAGCATTGCCTCCTCACAGGTGGTAGACATTCCTAGTGTGTTTCAGGAGCAGCAGCCCCAGCACAGCTCTACCGAGGACAGTGCGGGGTCCGGCTTGGAAGAGGAGAACAGGGAACCGCAAGCGTCTCAGCCAGTGACCAGCGCGAACTCTGCTACTGCAGAGATACAGGGCGGAAAACGGAAGTCCAAGAGGAAGCACATTTCGTCAAAGAAGAGAAGAAGTAAGCAGTCCGAGACGGAGGATGAGTCAGGTACGTCTTCTTCTGATTCTGATAGTGAGGGCCCCATGGATGGTTACTGGGGTTTGGGTGAAGGGAATCACGGGATCCCACTCTGGGCGCATGAAAGGAGAGCCAATTCGCATCATAAGACTTTCAATGGGGTGCTGGACTGGAAAGATGGTGCGTTAGTCAAGGACGTAAAGGTTGCCACCAATCAGTTCACTGATTTTATACTGGGGAACCATTTGTCCCAGAAGAAGAGGAATAAGATCCTCAATGGAGACTATGTGGACATGTTTACCCTACTCCCACCTACTAAATTAATGGGGAAAGGTGAAAAGAGGAGGTCTTCTGGTAAGGGGAGGTACAGGACCCCTAGGGCGGAACGCACCTTTGAGAATTGGTTAGACGGGTACCAGGTCTTCATGGGTGTTGTTTGCGCCGCTTATCCCCGGCGCTCAATGGATTTGGTTGCTTACCTGGCTCATGTGAGGCGGGCTCACTCGCTCGCAGGGGAGCATGCCGCTTTAACATATGATGAGAACTTCCGTAGAAACGCTTCTCTCCTACCTACCACCTGATGGGACCTGACTGACCCTAACTACTGGGGCGAGGACGTTAATCCTTACATTGATAAGAAAAGTCTGGGACCGGCTAAGGCGGGTAAGACTGAGGCGAGGCGTCGTCGTCTCTGCTGGGAGTTCAACAGGGGTGCATGCTCGAGACAACCCTGTAAGTATCTGCATGGATGCGACCGGTGCTGGGGAAATCACCCTGCCTCCGCGTGCTTTAAGAATAAACAGCAGCCCTTTCGAGGGGGCAGGGGGTACTTCCACAACAGCAATAGAGGTGCCCCCGGATCCTCCCACCAGGGACCCGGTAACCGCCAGTAATTTGCATCTGGGTCTGGCCTTCTCCCCCGTCCGTCTCCAGCCTCTTAAGACCTTGCTTGATCAATACCCTGACCGCAAAGCCGCGCAATACTTGTGGGAGGGGTTTTCCAAGGGGTTCAGAATCCCAGTGGCTTTTCCCCCTAACACCGGGGATCCAAAAAATCAGAAATCAGTTAGGGAAAGGCCAGAGATAGTCAGGGAAAAGATTGAGAAAGAAGTTAGAGCAGGGCGGGTGGCCGGCCCTTTTGCCGAGCCCCCCTTGGAAGGACTTCACCTTTCCCCCTTGGGCAAAGACCCTGGGAGAGTTCCGCATGATACACAACCTCTCTTACCCAAGGGGAGCCTCGGTCAACGACGCGATTCCCCAGGAGCTTTGCACAGTAAAATACGCCTCCTTCGACCAAGCCGTAAAAATGATTCGCAGTTTCGGGAAGGGGGCGCTTCTAGCCAAATGTGACATTGAGTCGGCCTTCCGCCTCCTTCCAGTTCACCCAGCAGACTTCCGTTGGTTGGGCTTCAGGTTCGAGGGGGCGTATTTCATTGACAAGGCAATGCCGATGGGCTGCTCTGTTGCTTGCTCAGCCTTTGAGTCTTTCAGTACGTTCCTCGATTGGGCACTACGCTTCAGGACCTGGTCGTTGGGTGTGTCCCATTACCTCGAAGATTTTATTTTAGTGGCAGATAACAGACAACGATGCTCCGCCCTCCTAGAAGCTTTCACCGCCCTAGCCGGGGAATTAGGGGTACCGCTAGCAGCCGAAAAAACGGAGGGTCCCGCCACCTCCATGGTCTATCTGGGCATAGAGTTAGACACCGTCGCCCAGACGTCGAGGTTGCCCAAAAATAAGTTGGACGCTCTGAAAGCACTGATACAGCAGTTATTGCCACTAAGGAAAGTTACCCTGAGGCAAATTCAATCGCTGCTAGGACACCTAAATTTCGCCTGTAGGGTAGTGTCACCAGGGCGCCCCTTTTGCGGCCGTCTGGCCAGATTGTCAGCGGGACTCAGAGCCCCCCAGCATAGGGTGCGCCTTTCCAAAGAAGTCAAGTCGGATCTGGGTATGTGGCTACAATTCCTCGACAAGTACAACGGGATATCCTTGTGGCAAGAGTCCATGGCGCTTGATACTGACCTCCAAGTTCAGTCAGACGCAGCAGGCTCATTGGGTTTTGGAGTTTATTTCAGGGGACAGTGGTGTGCCAAAAAGTGGCCAGCAGAGTGGCAGGGTCAGCCCATCACTCGGGATCTTACGTTCTTGGAATTTTTCCCTATTGTAGTAGCCGTACATCTTTGGGCAGAACAGTTCAGCAACCACAGGGTTTGTTTTAACACAGATAATCAGGCAGTTGTAGCGGTTCTCTCTAGACAGTCCGCTCGCTCCACCAGGGTAGGAAACTTGTTAAGGTCCTTCGTCCTCCTTTGCCTCGAGCGGAATATATATTTTTCGGCCAAATTCGTACCTGGCGTTAATAATGACATCGCGGATGCTCTGTCTCGTTTTCAGATGGAGCGCTTCCGCTCATTAGCGCCAGAAGCGGAGCAATCATCGATGTCTTTCCCGGAGCATCTTTGGAGCCTTGGGAACAGGAAGTGATGAAGGGAGTATCCGGTGCAGTGGCCCCTTCCACTATGAGGTCATACGGGAAGGCTTGGGCCGACTTTTTAAAGTTCCGCAGCAGAATGCCCAGTTCCAAGCATAATTCAATTCCCTCAACAAGGGAGGTCCTCCGCTACTTGACCCATTTGAAGCAGCTGGGCAGGGCACCAAAGACTCTCAATATTCAGTCCGCTGGTATTTCCTATTTCTGTAAAGCCTTTTTTGCCACCGACCCGTGCGCCGAATTTATCGTGCGCAAGACTTTGGAGGGTTGGCGGCGGCAGCAGCCCCCCAGCTCCGACAAGAGGAGGCCCATAGCTTACGATAGTCTATTCCAGATACACAAAAAATTACGTGAAATATGCTGGTCAAAGTATGAAGCTCGCCTATTCTCTGCCGCTTATTCTGTAGCCTTCTTTGGTGCCCTGAGCATAGGTGAGGTGGTATGTGAGGGTGGGGCGGCCCATTGTCAGAGGGGCATCCTCTTAAGTGATCTGACCCTATCCGAGACCGACCTAATAATTCGAGTTCGAAGCTCTAAGACGGACCAACAGGGTAAGGGGGCCCTCCTGCGTTTACCAGCAGCACAAGCTAGTGGTCCCTGTCCGGTTAGGGATATGAGGCGCTTTCTTTACTTAAGACCCAATAGCCCCGGCCCCTTACTCATTCACGCGGACGGATCGCTCTTGGCCAGGCACCAGTTTACGCGGGTGATGCGCTTGGCCTTGGCGGCATGTGGGCTACCCGCGGCGGAGTTTGCGGCGCACTCTTTCCGCATCGGGGCTGCAACCACTGCAGTGCACCTTGGGCTCTCAGCAGAGAGGATAAAGGACTTAGGACGGTGGAAGTCTAACGCATACAAATCCTATGTGAGAAAGAACCTCTGACTAGCGGCTGTTCCCCTTACCTTGGTCTTTCTGTCTGCTTACTTTTCAGGAAGCAAGCGGGTACGCATTTGGTTGGTGGGCCACAGCATCGTGCACTGGGCTAAGAATCGTGCCATGAGTGTTGGGCTGGGGCCAAATTTGAGCTTGCCTGCTAACGTGGAGCTGGTATGGATAGCGCGAAGGGGCATGCGCTGGAGCGAATTCAAGCCAGCTGTGATGGCGAGAGCTGCCTTAGAGGGGCCACCTGACGCGCTGGTTATTCAGTTGGGGGAAAACGACCTAGCCTACCGCAAAGCTATCGATTTGAGATGGAACATTTTCGATGATTTTTCTGATTTGAGAGCCATTTACCCAAACATTTCTTTCTTGTGGTCCTCGTTGCTCGAGAGGAGGACATGGAGAGATTGTGTGAGCCCGGTTGGAATCAATAAAGCAAGAAAGGTCTTGGAGCGGGCTGTGGAACGTAGAGTGGCGGCTCTGGGCGGGTGTGTCATAGGACACCCCGACATCCAGCACAGCAACGAGGCCCTCTACAGATGGGATGGCGTGCATCTGTCAGATGCTGGAAACGATATTTGGCTGGGGGACATCATAGCAGGGATTAGGAGTTGGTTGCAGATTTAAAGGTATTGGCGGCGAGCTTTGCTCGAGTGGCGGTTAGGCATTGGCAAGGGGTTATTGTTATGCAGATGAAATGGGGGGGGGGGAAGGAAGCGCCATCACCTTCCCCCAAGAAAAGGGTAGTCCGGTAAAGGACTCCGGGGGGCGTTGTCTTGTCCGAAACCTTGGGAGGTGAGGGCCTCCGGCACGCCCCCGAGCGGTGACACCCGTGGGATCCTAGTTGGCGTACTTCAACAGGACTCCCACGGTTTGTGGTTAACCCTTCCCGGTCAGCATGCCGGGTAGTTGATAGGAGCCAATGCCTAAGGCCAATACCTTTCAATTCTGTAATCAATAAAGTTGTGGCCTTTTTATGCCCATTAACCTAAAGCAATGTGTCCTGTGTCTTCATTTCTCATGGGGGAGGGGACTTGCCACGCAATGCATACATTTTTAATCAGACAGTTTCTGTATCAAATATGAAAATCTACATTCTCAGAGGCTATTCTGTTCTTTGGGTAATATGCTGGGGCTTGTCAAGCATCTATCAACAATGCCATTATGTACAAAACCATAGTCAGTGTGACTTTGGGTTTTAAAACCCACCTCTCCAGTACCCATTGAAATCAATCAGTGGAATAAATTGAACTCAAAAGTACTGTAACTTTGGCTGAATCATACCCAAAGCTTTCTCTCCAAATTTTTTAGAAGCAATAAAATATGCAAAAAATATACAAGGGTTTACACCCCCCCCCCATTTTTAAAGCAACGAAGCCCAACTTCTGTCTAATGGAGTAGTTTACAATGTTGAACTTCAGGAGTTGATAAGCTAAGTGAATCCTCACACTCTGGTCTACCATCTAACAGTGGGTGGTATCTGACTTATACTAAAAAAACAGCCAATAACTAGATGCCTGTCCCAATGAAATAAACTAATGGCACAATCCTAACAATGTCTACTCAGAAGTCAGTCTCTTGAATCATTTGCTTACTCCCAGGTATGTTAAATTAGGATTGCAGCCATAATTTGCCAGGGCTCAAAGAGGTGCTTCTCGCCCTGTGATTTAATTTTTTTAAAAAACACACATTTCCATCACAAAAATTGCTTTAAATTCTCTTTAGTTTCAGAAGTTGCCTACGAAGTTGTCCGCAATGCACAAGTCCAAAATTCCTTTGGGTGTATGGAGCCAAGATCATAATCTGAGTCAGCTTAATTTCAATTTTTCTAGTTAAGAGGTCTGTGGACAGGGCTGCAAATCATGGTATTATAGAGATTTAAATATTTCTGGAACCCAAAATGGTGAAGTGCCTTGACACAATAGATTTTAATTCAATTGTTAGCATTAATGATTTTTTAAATATCTTCATTTAAAGCAGAATGGTGCATTTTCCCTTCTCCAGCTGCTTCATGGGAAAATGCCCTTCACATTTGAGACTTTGTCAGCTGTTTATAGGTGAAGGCTAGCTCAATATGGAGACTTCAGATAAAATAGAATTTAAAAAAGTTCAGAATCTGTGCTTAGTGTTCAATTTCTATTCTGTCCAGAGCAGCTTTAAAATTGAAGAAAAGTGAGTAATAGATTTGAGAGTCATCAGAAATATAAATTATAGCCAGACATTTCCTATCAGCTCTCCATGTAGTTAATGATAAACAGTCAATGGGATGTATGCACCTCTAGCATTTTTATAATGAATCTATTGCTTCCATGACAGCTTCCTGTCAAACATTATGCTTAGGAATTTATAACTCTTGATACCATATTAATAGATGGTGCAGATACATTACCATCTTCTGCTTCAAAAGTGAAGTTTATCAAATTCATTTAACCCATCCTCTCCAAACCTGACTTACTACGGAAGTCAAATAATACAGCTTTTCTTATGCTACTTTTCAAAGACATGGGATGACTCACAAGCGAGTCCCTTTGTGTAATATATGTGCAAAAGCCTTGTATGAATGAGCAGTATATTAAGTTCTCTACAACAAAACTATGAACTGGAGGAGTGTGATGGCCTGGGAATCTGATTCAGAGGCTGAACTGGAGGAATCCCAGCCTGCACAGGAGTCCCCGCCTCCAGGGCCGGCTGAGCTGGGGCAGGGGCTTGGATCTGAAGGGCACTCATCTGTGCTGGATCCTCAGGAGCAGACACCAGCTGAATCCGCTCTGGCTCCGGAGGTGATTGAGGACCCATTGCCTGCAGGTGCTCCTCTCCCAGCCCTGTCAGGGGAAGGTGAGGTTGCCTCTGGGTCCAATAACCCTCCAGCCTCTCCTGAGCTGCAGAGGCTCAGGGCAGAGAGGCAGAGGGAACTAAGTTCCCGCAGGAGGAGTGCTCGCCTTAAGGCCAGGGGAGGTGAGTCACTTGTGGGCCGGGACCGCCCTAGGCCTCAGAGGAGATAAAGGCCAGTCAGCCCAGTCCCAGGTTGCGGGAGCAACATCGTTGGTTACCTGTTCCTGCCGGCACCCTGTCCTGCTTTCTGCCAGAGTTCCTGACCATGCCTGACTCCCTACCTTCAGGGACCCCGCTTCAGCCTTGGACCACACTGCACGGTAACCCCCCGGGACCAGCACAAGGAGTCCAGGAACTATTTGGCAGTTAAGATGGGTCAGAATTGTAAATATGAGGCCTATTCCCCCAGATACAATTAGGATTGGACTCATATCCTACCAGAATACAGACATGGCCACAATTAGAGCTATTTGGGCCCTTATTTACTAAGGGGTGCAGAAGGAGAATAATACTACTGTGGGCTGCTAGGAAGGTCTCTCAAAGCTGTCATGAACATTTGCAGGAGCATTCAGAGCTACTAGGAGCAATGGGAAATGACAAGCAAGTGAGCCTCATTTCCTCATACCTACTCACTTTCTTGCCTAGTGATGAACCTTGCCAGACACACCTGAATTGTGTGGTTTTGTCTCAGTTGTACAAGCGGATTTAAAGACTCAGGGCTCCAATTTCTCCCTCTTTGCCATCCCAGGCAACAAACCTCCCTGTACTGCTTCAATCCTCCAACTTTACTCTTTCTTTCAAAGGCGCCTTTCTATAACCATACTAGACAAAATAATATTTTTACATTCACAGAAACATTCAGGACTGAAACAGGATGCTGAAGCTTGCATGTTTTCTTTACTTTGAGAAAGCTGCAGTGCACCACAGTGACTTTGTATGCCAAGCACACACACACAAGAGATGTGCTCTGGCTTTCAGCCACAGGCCTTCCCCAAAACAGGATTGCAAAATTCCAACCACTAGGGCAGGGATGTCCAACCAGTAGATCATGATCTACTGGTAGATCCTCAGCTGATCCTGGTAGATCGTGGGATCCTTATTGTGTACAAAATGTTACGGGGGCAAAGCTTAAAAACTATGCAATCCTCCTCCTAAAAAGCTCAACAACTCTGGGCAATCCACCCACCCCACACACGCTCCTCCTCCCTCCAATAACAATGAGTAAATCACTGCCAGTTTTTTTTATACTGGGAGTAGATTTCAGTCTCTTGGGAGTTGGACATGCCTGCACTAGGGCATCAAGCTACTTAAGGTCTATTTCTGCCCCAGTTGGGAGGGTGGCTCACAAAAGCTTTTACCTATAAAATGTTGTCTGCTTAGCAAACTAAATGTCTGAGAAGGGTGTTCTCTGGTTTAACAAAAGGCGAGCAGGGGCTTTGAAGTTGCTCAGTAACAGCTAATAGCTGGGCTAAATCTACACATATATAAAAAATGTTGTGGAAATGCTTTAAAAAATGTTTTTTAAAAAATATATGGAATTTGCCATTAGCTCACCAGCACCATTTGTATAATGCATTTAAAACACACTTAAAACATTATATTTGCACCTGTATAGCTGAGTCCCTGGACAGAAAACTGCTAAATAGGACAGTCTTATTCACATGGTGAAATGCCCTGTGTTCTTATTTAAATTATAGTTTTTGTTTCTAAATTTATGTATAAATTATCCCTACCTATTGAGATCAAGCAGCTGCCTTCACTGTCATCTTTTCAGCATCTGCTGAAATATTCTATTATTTTTTTTTTAATAATTTTTTATTAAGGTTTTAAACAGAAAAAAAGAAAAACAACACACAAAAAAAAACAATACACAATTTAACAATAAAAACACAAAACATAACTGTCAGAGCTGCTTCCAGATCCTAGCTCACAGAGGATCACGCTAGCCAGCGATCATTAAATAAAAGTCTTTATTGAGTTACAGTTTCCATTCTCAATCTGCTGCGTGCAACTCTACGTCTCATGGTTAGATCGGCGAAGCTCCGTCTGAGTCTCCGCCCCTTGTACACCAACTTAATATCCTAGCCCTGCTCCACCTTTTCCGCCTGACTGTTCTTCTCTGGGTCCCTCTGCCCCCCGGGGTCTCTTCCTTCCGGGATTCTTCTGACGCCGACCCCCCGGACCCTCCTGTCTCCTTGCGCCGGGCTTTAGGACCTGGCTCCCTTTCCTACTGCGCCACCTTCCTGTGCATTTGAACTTGGCGCGCGCGCCAAACCTTCCACCTTCCGTCTGACCGTTTCTTCGCTCCCCGATGGAGGTGTGGCCACTCCTGACTCGTGCCCTCCCCCCTGTTGTGAGCTGCCAGCGCTTGATCCCTGGCGCCCTTCCTCTTCCCTGCTCTCTGGCGGTGACGCTGGTCCCGATTTCCAACTGCTCCCCTCTGAGTCCCCTCTGGCTCTATCTTCCTGGGGTGTCCCCCTAGGCTCCCCCCTTGCCCTGGCCACTGGTGCTCCTTTCTGTGAATCTTCTGATTCACTGGAAAGACTCGGAGATCTCGGGTCGTCGTCATCACTCATCTTTTCTTCTGCCTCCTCCCCCTCGCTCTCTGTTTCCTCCCTTGCCCTTGCCTCTGCTCCTGAACCCCTGACATCCATCCCCCCCTCGAAGCCCCCTCTTCCCCCCTCCCCTCCTTCCGGTGCGGGAGCTGGGTGCTGCCGTGTCCGGGGGACGAATGTCGGATACAGTTCGCTTCCCGTGGCGGGCCTCCATCTGAAGTCTTCCGGTTCTTCCTCCCTGCTCTCGTCGACGACGGTCACCTCCGCTTCCATCTCTGTGCCGCCATGCTCGAAACCCGGGTCGTCCCCGAAAACGTCCATGTCCGTCTCTCCCTCGCTTCCTTCTGGAGACGTTGCTCGTCCTGGACCCTCCAGCCACTTTCTGCGGAACTGCTCCTCTGGTCGATCATCCCACCAATACGAGGGTTCTGAAGCAGATCCCGAGGGTGACCCCTCCGGGGAACGGGCGTCTCGTGTCGGTTCCTCGTCCGAGTCGAACCCCTGGAACGTGCTGGCTGAAAGCGTGGGCGTGAAAAGCCAGTCGTCGAAAAAGTCTGCTGGCATGGGCCTATGTGGGAAGAGGGCATGAAACTCTTCTTTGAGCAGAGGTTCGTCTAAAGCGTAGCCCGGCACCCAGCTGTTGGCACTGGCCGGGGTGCCCTCCTTGGCGAGAAAGTATTCTACCCCCTCTTCCCCCCACCTGGAGTCCAAAATCTCCGTGACTTCGTTGATGCGCTCCTCCTGTGCCACTCCCCCTTGCCCGGTTCTCTCTCGGAGCGGACTCGGTGCCGTTCCTGGTTCCTGAAACCTGTGAGGTGCCTTGTAGGGAGTGAGCACCGATCTGTGGAACACCGGATGCATCCTGGAACCCTCCGGAAGCGCCAGCCTGAAAGCCACCGTGTTGACCTGCTCTTCGACTTGGTAGGGCCCCAGTTGTTTATGCCCTAGTTTCTTCTTCGCCAACGACCTGGCCGGCACTGCGTGGGCTGCTAACCAGACCCAGTCTCCCACATGGATCTCTTCGCCAACCCTTCTGTGTTTGTCCGCTTGTACCTTGTATGCGTGTTTAGCCAGCTCCAGGTGCCGCCGCAGCTGATCGTGGACCTCCTGCAACTCCGACGCGAACGCATCTGCTGTCTGCGGCTCCCCCTCCCCCATTCTTTCCAGTCCCGGGAAGGTTCTGGGGTGCCTCCCGTTGTTGGCGAAGAACGGCGTGACCCCCGTGGACACGTGCTTCGTGTTGTTGTAGGCGAACTCGGCGAGAGGCAGGTAATCCACCCACGTCGCAGGCTGTTGATTCGCATAACATCTCAGGTACTGCTGCATGATGGCATTGACTCGCTCCGCTTGCCCGTTGGTCTGCGGGTGTCTAGCCGACGCCAGGTTGATCTTGACGTTCAGGAAGCCCATCAGCTTCTGCCAGAAGTTCGAGATGAACTGTCGCCCTCGGTCGGACAGAATAGACCGCGGCAGACCGTGAACCTTGAACACGTGGTCTATGAACAGTTTGGCGGTTTGTTCCGCCGTGGCCACCTTCGCACACGGAATGAAATGTGCCATCTTGGAGAACAAGTCCACCACCACCAGCACAGCCGTCTTGCCCCTCGAGCTGGGCAGATCCGTGACAAAGTCCAGGGCCACTCTCTCCCATGGTTCGAACGGAGTTTGCAGCGGTTCCAGCAGTCCGGCCGGCGGTCTGTGCACTGGTTTGGCCCTCTGGCAGGTGTCACACCTCGCCACGTAGTCCGCGACTTCCCCTCTCATTCCGGGCCACCAGAAGTCTCTGGCGACTAATTCCACCGTCTTCTCCTTGCCAAAGTGCCCGGCAGTGGGCGCGTCGTGCAGCTGCTGCAGTACCGTGGCGCGAAGTTCGTCTCCCGGCACGTAGATGGCCCCTTTACGGATGAGCAATCCATCTCGCATCTGGAACTCGTCGGTCGCTGCCGTGCCCCTGTGCACCTCTGCCATCTTTGCTTGCGTGAAGGAGTCATCCTGCAACGCTCGTCGTACCGCCTCCAGGTCAACTGTTGCCGCAGCGCACGCCCACACTGTCGGTGCGAAGATGTGCATGGCGGCCACTGGCGTTGCCTCCTCCAGATACTGTGGCTTACGGGAGAGAGCATCCGCCATGATGTTGGTGTCCCCCGGGACATACTCTATTCGGAAGTCGAAGTTCGCAAAGAACTCAGCCCAACGTATCTGCCTCTGGTTCAGGAACTGTGCCGTGCGCCAGTGCTCCAGATTCTTGTGGTCCGTGCAGACCTGCACCGTGTGCTTGGCGCCGATCAGGAAGTGCCTCCACGCTTTGAATGCTACATGAATGGCCAGCAACTCCCTGTCCCAGATGGTGTAGTTCCGTTCAGACTTGCTGAGCTTCCTGGAGTAAAACGCTCCCGGCCTCCAAGCCCCCTGCGGGTCTTTCTGCAGCAGGACTGCTCCCACGGCTCTGTCCGAAGCGTCTGTCTCCACCCTCATCGGCCTGCTGGGGTTGACATGAAGCAGCTGCTCTTCCGACGCGAAGAGACGCTTGAGTGCCTGAAAGGACTGCTCCGCCTGCTCTGTCCAGATGAACTTCTTCTTCTTGGAGCTGAGCGTGTCCGTGATGGCCGCTGTCTGCATGGCAAAGCCTTTGATAAACTTGCGATAGAAGTTCGCGAAGCCGACAAACCGTTGGACCTCCTTCCGGTTGCGTGGGCTTTTCCAATCCAACACTGCTCGAACCTTGGCGCTGTCCATGGTGAGCCCCTTGTCAGACAACTTGTAGCCCAGGAAATCCACCTCCGTCACGTCGAATTGGCACTTCTCCAGCTTGGCGTAAAGCCTATGCTGCTGTAGCCTGCTCAGCACTTCCTTGACGTGCCTGTCATGCTCCTGCTGCGATTCCGAAAAGATCAGGATGTCATCCAAGAAACAGACGCACGTCTTGTAGAGGAGCCCCGCCAACACGTGATGCATGAAAGCTTGAAAAACGTGGGAGCCATTTTGCAATCCAAACGGCATAACTCTATATTCGTAGGTGCCCAGGGGCGTGAACATGGCTGTCTTCCACTCATCTCCCTCCCGCATGCGAATGAGGTTGTACGCCCCTCGCAGGTCCAACTTGGTGAACACGCTGCCCTTGCGTACCTTTGCGAGGAGGTCGTCGATTCGGGGCATGGGGAAGTCCGATGGCTTGGTCACACTGTTCAAGGTGCGATAGTCCACTACAAGTCTTTTTTGGGGCGTGTCCCGCTTCTTAACAAAGAATACAGGACTGCCCCCCGCTGCCTTGGACTCCCGGATGAAACCGCGCTCCAAATTATGATCTATGAACTCTTTGAGTTCCTGCAGTTCGTCCTCAGACATGGAATACAGCTTCCCTTTGGGCAGCGCCGCCCCCGGCAGCAGGTCAATTTTGCAGTCATATGGTCTGTGGGGGGGGTAGCCTGTCTGCCTCCTTCTCGCAGAAAACCTCCAAAAATTCTGCGTACTTGTGGGGGACCGCTTGCAGCGTGCCTAGCTGCAGCTGTGACTCCTCTTCCTCTCCTTCCTGCCTGGGCACGATGCAGTGTTCAGCGCAAAAGGAAGAGCCGAAGGTCAGCTGCCTCTGGTACCAAGCCAGCGTCGGGCTGTGCTTGTCCAGCCAACTCATGCCCAATACAATGGGCGTGTCCGATAGTTGAGTGACGTTGAAGCTGATGATTTCCCTGTGATTCCCAAGTCGCATCACCATTGGTGGCGTCTGCTTCACCACTTGCCCCCCTAGCAGCTCCCTGCCATCCACCGTGACAACCTGCAGGGGCAGCGTGGCAGGCAGCAACTGTATGGCGTGCCGGTCGACAAAGTCCTGCCCTATAAAGTCCGCATTGCTACCTGAGTCAATGGTGATTGGCACGTCCATGGTGATTCCATTGGGCAGCTGGAGAGATGCGGTGAGCTTCACTACTGGTTTGGGCGGGAGGGGGTCCATGGGCTGTAAAATCTCTGGGGACTGCTTCACAGACACATCTGGCTGGGCCCCAGTGCCTCTTCCTCCAGCCAGACTCCGTCGTTTCCCTGCTGTGGTTCTCCTTGCTGCGTTGCTGCAGTTACCATTGCTGAGGCTGCAGTGTGCTTGTGGAGCCTCTGGGGACACTCTTTCGCCATATGCTGTGGATCATCGCAGATGTAACACTTCCTGTTCCCTCTAGGAGGCTTCGCTTTCACTGGTGCCGGTGCTAGGGCTATGGCTGCTGACTGAGCCCTTGCACCTCCAACCTCCATAGGTTCCGCTCCTCCTCCTGGCGGAGGCGTGAATTGCGCACGCGCTGCTTCTCTGGGAAGGAAGGAGGAGCCCCTGGCTGGTTCGCGCCCCCCACGCCCTTCGTCCCTGCTCCACGGACGTTCTTCCAGCCGCACCCCCACCGCCAGCGCCCTCTGAACGATCTCCTGCGTGGTCCGGGGTCTCTCCCCCCTCGCAATTTCATCTTTAACCGAGCTGTGCAATCCCTCCCAAAACAGGTCTCTTACTGGAGCCGAATCTCTGTCCCATTCCAGAGCACTGACCAAAGCGAAAAAGCGGGCATGGTACTGCCTTACGCTGGCCCTCCCTTGCTTCAGTCCATGTATCTGCTTCCGAGCAAGATCCACGTCTATGCTTGATAAAAAGCACCCATCCATCGCTTTAATAAAGGCATCCGCATTTTGGAGCGCCGGATCCTTATCTCTCCACAAATTGCGCAGCCATGCTTTAGCATCTCCATGCAAATGGGACATGACGAATCCCACCTTCTCTTGCTCATCTCTAAAGTCTTTGTTCAGCAGTTGCAGTGCACACATTACATCTGCTCTAAAGTTGGGGTACTGTTGCAAATTCCCATCGAAGTGAGAGACCAGACCGCCTGTTCGTCTCCCCAACCCAATCCCCTCCGGTTTGGGTGTCAGTTGCCCTTGCTTCGTAAGCACTTCCAACCTGACCTGGAGATCCCTGTAGGCGGCAGCTGCGTCCTCCTCTCTCTTCCTGGATGCAAGAGCCTCGGCATTCAGTCGTGTCACTGCTTCTCTGAGTTCCGCTATCTGCTGTTCGGCCGTCATGTTGTCTACCGTTCGTGAGCTCGCTAGTAGGCACCCGCTTTCTCTCCTCTCCGCGAGGCTGTAGATGCCCACAATATGGGGACGGAGCTTACTATCAGAGCTGCTTCCAGATCCTAGCTCACAGAGGATCACGCTAGCCAGCGATCATTAAACAAAAGTCTTTATTGAGTTACAGTTTCCATTCTCAATCTGCTGCGTGCAACTCTACGTCTCATGGTTAGATCGGCGAAGCTCCGTCTGAGTCTCCGCCCCTTGTACACCAACTTAATATCCTAGCCCTGCTCCACCTTTTCCGCCTGACTGTTCTTCTCTGGGTCCCTCTGCCCCCCGGGGTCTCTTCCTTCCGGGATTCTTCTGACGCCGACCCCCCGGACCCTCCTGTCTCCTTGCGCCGGGCTTTAGGACCTGGCTCCCTTTCCGGGCTGCCTACTGCGCCACCTTCCTGTGCATTTGAACTTGGCGCGCGCGCCAAACCTTCCACCTTCCATCTGACCGTTTCTTCGCTCCCCGATGGAGGTGTGGCCACTCCTGACTCGTGCCCTCCCCCCTGTTGTGAGCTGCCAGCGCTTGATCCCTGGCGCCCTTCTTCTTCCCTGCTCTCTGGCGGTGACGCTGGTCCCGATTTCCAACTGCTCCCCTCTGAGTCCCCTCTGGCTCTATCTTCCTGGGGTGTCCCCCTAGGCTCCCCCCTTGCCCTGGCCACTGGTGCTCCTTTCTGTGAATCTTCTGATTCACTGGAAAGACTCGGAGATCTCGGGTCGTCGTCATCACTCATCTTTTCTTCTGCCTCCTCCCCCTCGCTCTCTGTTTCCTCCCTTGCCCTTGCCTCTGCTCCTGAACCCCTGACAATAACAATTAAAAACAAACTCTCTTTTCCATTCCCAATTTTAAATTACTTATTTTCTGGACTTCCTCATACCTCCCTCTTTTGTATTCCAATCTACATTATTTGTCCAGCAGTTTCTTTTCCACTTTTTTAAACCCAATCTTTAGTTTAATAAAATATTAAAATATATAACTTCAACTTTTTTAAGCCTAATCCTTATTCTTAATGTCATATACCTTTAAATTTTTCCCTTTTATTATCAAATTTCCATTTCTTTAAACATCTTTAATCTTGATCTTTAATCTTAATCTCTCCTTAACTTTAACCTGTACAGCTGGAAACCACTTATTTTCAATCCAACATCATTCTAACATTCCTTAATTTTGCAGTGTTTCTGAAGATAGTCTTTGAATTTCTTCCAGTCTTCCTCCACCGACTCTTCTCCCTGGTCACGGATTCTACCAGTCATTTCCGCCAATTCCATATAGTCCATAAGTTTCATCTGCCATTCCTCCAGCGTGGGAAGTTCTTGTGTCTTCCAATACTTTGCGATGAGTATTCTTGCTGCTGTTGTTGCATACATAAAGAAAGTTCTATCCTTTTTTAACACCATTTGGCCCACTATGCCCAGGAGAAAGGCCTCTGGTTTCTTAGGAAAGGTATACTTAAATACCTTTTTTAATTCATTATATATCTTTCCCCAGAAAGCCTTAATCTTTGGGCACGTCCACCAAAGGTGAAAAAATGTACCTTCAGTTTCTTTACATTTCCAACATTTGTTATCGGGCAAGTGATAGATTTTCGCAAGCTTGACTGGGGTTATGTACCACCTGTATATCATTTTCATAATATTCTCTCTTAAGGCATTACATGCCGTAAATTTCATACCTGTGGTCCATAACTGTTCCCAGTCAGCAAACATAATGTTATGTCCAACGTCCTGTGCCCATTTAATCATAGCCGATTTTACCGTTTCATCTTGAGTATTCCATTTCAGCAGCAAGTTATACATTCTTGACAAATTCTTAGTTTTGGGTTCTAACAATTCTGTTTCTAATTTGGATCTTTCCACCTGGAAGCCAATTTTCCTGTCCAATTTAAATGCCTCCATTATCTGATAATAATGAAGCCAGTCTCGCACTTTGTTTTTTAGTTTTTCAAAACTCTGCAATTTCAGTCTATCTCCGTCTTGTTCCAAAATTTCCCAATATTTCGGCCATTTGACCTCCATATTGACCTTTTTCAAGGCTTTCGCTTCCATTGGTGACAGCCACCTTGGGGTTTTGTTTTCTAACAAATCCTTATATCTTAACCAAACATTGAATAACGCTTTCCTGACAATGTGGTTTTTAAATGTTTATGTACTTTGACCTTATCATACCATAGATATGCATGCCATCCAAATACATTATTGAAACCTTCCAAGTCCAAAATGTCAGTGTTTTCAAGAAGTAGCCATTCTTTCAACCAGCAAAAGGCTGCTGATTCATAATAAAGTTTGAGGTCTGGCAGGGCAAATCCACCTCTTTCCTTTGCATCTGTTAGTATTTTAAATTTTATTCTAGGCTTCTTGCCCTGCCAGACAAATTTAGAGATATCTTTCTGCCACCTCTTGAAGCAATCCATTTTGTCCACAATCTGCAAAGTTTGAAACAAGAACAACATTCTAGGCAATACATTCATCTTTATCACAGCAATACGGCCTAGCAGTGAAAGCTTCAAATTTGACCAAATTTCTAAATCTTTTTTCACTTCTGACCAACATTTTTCATAATTATCTTTAAATAAATTCCCATTTTTTGCTGTCATGTTTATCCCCAGGTATTTAACTTTCCTGACCACTGTTAAACCTGTCTCATTCTGAAACCTCTCTCTTTCAAACGGTGTTAAATTTTTCTCTAAAACCTTGGTTTTTGATTTGTTCAATTTAAATCCTGCCACTTGACCAAATTCTTGAATCAGTTCTAAAACCCTTTTTGTACTAGATTCTGGCTCCTGTAACGTCAATACTAAGTCATCTGCAAATGCTCTCAATTTATAGTGTTTAATTCCGACCTGTATACCTTTAACCATCTGGTCCCTTCTGATCATATTCAGCAGAACCTCCAGGACCGAAATAAAAAGAAGTGGGGAAATTGGGCAACCTTGTCGTGTCCCTTTTTCAATTTTAAGTTCTTCCGTAACAACATTATTTACAATTAGTTTAGCCTTTTGTTCTGAATAAATTGCACTTATACCATTCTCAAAACCTTGGCCTACCCCCATACCCTGTAGATTCTTCTTCATAAAATTCCAAGAAATATTGTCAAAGGCTTTCTCCGCGTCTACAAATATCAACACTGCTTTAGTGTTAATATTCACTTCTAGTTTTTCCAGGATATCGATTATATTCCTCAAATTATCGGACAAATGTCTTCCTGGGAGAAAGCCCGCTTGGTCTTTATGAATCTCTTCCAACAGCACTTTCTTAAATCTCTTCGCCAAAATATCTGCAAAAATTTTATAATCCACATTAAGTAATGATATAGGGCGGTAGTTCTTAAGTTGTGTCTTTTCAGTCTCTGTTTTTGGTACAAGTGTAATATACGCTTCTTTCCACGACTCTGGTGCCCTCTTCCCCTCCATAATTTCGTTACAGACCTCTTTCAATGGTTGAATTAACCATTCTTTTAAAGATCTATAGTATCTAGAGGTCAAGCCATCTGGTCCTGGAGATTTACCCAGTTGCATATTTTGAATGGCACCTTCTATTTCCTGTTCAGTTATTCTGTCATTCAAAATTAGTCTCTTTTCTTGAGATATTTTTTGTAGTCCATTTGTTTTCAAAAATTGGTCTAAATCTGTTTCTTTCACTGGCCCTTGAGTATATAGTCTTTTAAAATACTTCTGGAAACAACTTCTAATCTCTGCAGGGTTCTGTATATTCCTTCCTTCCACTTCTAGATTCGTAATCGTATTTAATTTTTGTCTCTTTTTCATTTGCCATGCCAACAATTTACCACATTTATTAGCCGATTCGAAAGTCTTTTGTCTCATTTGTTTAATCTTCCACTCTATTTCCTGATTCATTATTTTCATATATTGTACTTGATGTAACTTTAACTCTCTCAAAATCTCTTGAGATTTGGGATTTACTCGCAGTCTTTTTTCACATTCATTCATTTTATTCATAATTTTATCCTTCTTTTCATTTTGAGTTTTTTGTTGTTTAGAAAGTTGAAGTAATTCTAATCTGTTTTAGTATTTTAACTTTGGTATGTTTTGAAGTATGGCTGTGAATTTTTCTTGATTTTCTTGTTTTTTCTTTTTGTTGAAGGTTTTTACAGTCAAAACACTTTATAAAATAAGTAAACAAGTTAGCATATATAAATCCTTTGCTCTCCATTTTGGTGGTGGGTTTTCTTCCTTGGAGAAGTCTATGGTCACCCAGCTTTGCCTTCTGTGCAACATCTCATTTTCTATATTGATAGGATTTGTTTTGTTTGGAGAACATTTTATCAGTAAGCCCTATCCCTGCAGTCCTACATCCCCCCCCCCCAGGTCTACCACCCCTGTAAACCTCAGCAGGCCTAAATCTTCTCAAGTGTGTAAAGCCCTCCTTCAGCATTTCACAGGCTAATCACATGCACTAATATATCAAAAGCACCAGAACAGCTTCAGCATAAATCTTTGCCAAAATATCAACAACCCTGTTACACCTAGTTTTGCATGTAATATTGGAATACAGACTACTGACATCTCCAGGCAGGACTCAGAAAGACACCTGCCAGTGACCCTGGAAATATCCGCTCACTTGGGACTCCGGGTGGGTGGCTGTTGCTGCTGTGGTGGGTTCAGGGAGGCTCCCAACTTCCAGGCATGGGCGGGGAGGGCTGGCACTGCCCAACTCTGGCAGCGTTAGAAGAAGAAGAAGAGAAGAGTTTGGATTTGATATCCCGCCTTTCACTCCCCTTCAGGAGTCTCAAAGCGGCTAACATTCTCCTTTCCCTTCCTCCCCCACAACAAACACTCTGAGAGGTGAGTGGGGCTGAGAGACTTCAAAGAAGTGTGACGGGCCCAAGGTCACCCAGCAGCTGCATGTGGAGGAGCGGAGACACGAACCCGGTTCCCCAGATTACGAGACTACCGCTCTTAACAACTACACTACACTAGACCCTCAGGCTGGGGCTTGGGGCAGCGAGCAGCCCACCCCCAACCTATTTAAGGGGGAGGCCAGGTGCAGGCTGCCCTCTTGGCCGATTGTCGCAGGATTTTCCACCCACCCAGTCTTTAGGGGCCCACCCAGAGGAGGAAAGTGGGCACATTGCCATGGACCTTGATATGGTTAATTCAGTTGCTGTATTTGGGGGCCAGGGAGGAATTTCCTCCTGCAAGCAAATTGGCCGGCTTGTAGGTTTTTGCCTACCTCTTAGCAACTGTCACAACTTTGGTGGATTAGGCAATGGGCTGCATAGTACATGTTAGAGGGGTCAAGGAGGGGGGACTCTATTCGGGACTCCACTGGTGGACCTTTCCCAATGGTGGCCTGTGCGGGGTTGTGGCATCCAATCCATGTTTGAGTTGACTCCCCAGCACTGGTTTGAAGCCACCAGGTTCCTATCAGGTAGCAGGCAAGGTGCCTGATGCAGGATATGCTCCCAATGCCTTAGCCAAACCTACTCTTTCCTTTAATCAATAAAGTTGTGGCCTAATTTCCAGTTTCTTGTGTCATTCCTGCAGCCTTTCTTTCACCTGTCATGGCCACTATGTATCTGTGCTGGCAATCTACTACCAATCAGAACCAAGAGTAGTGAGCTAGATGGACCAATAATTTGCCTTGATCAGTCTCCTCACGTCCTCCTTCCATTATCATCTCCATCCATTTGCACAGAGATTGCTTTCTGAGGCCATCCTCAAATATCAACTTTTTTTTAAAAAAAAAATCATTTTTATTAACAGATAGGTAGCCGTGTTGGTCTGCCATAGTCAAAATAAAAAAAATCCTTCCAGTAGCACCTTTAAGACCAACTAAGTTAGTTCTTGGTATGAGCTTTCGTGTGCAAGCACACTTCTTCAGATACACTGAAACAGAAGTTGCCAGATCCTTCTATATAGTGAGAAGGTGGGGAGGGGTATTACTCAGAAGGGTGGTGGGAATGGGAGATTGGCAGATAGCTGAGATGAGCCTGCTGACGACTCTTAACGACTGTAATAGGTCTAACAGGAAAAGGCAAGGGGTGAGAAGGTGAGAAATGGCTTAGTCATGTATAATGGGATAAGAATCCAATGTCTTTGTTCAAACCAGGTCTCTCCATGGTTTTAAGTTTGGTAATGAGTTGCAATTCAGCAGCTTCTCTTTCCAGTCTATTTCTGAAATTCCTTTGTAGTAAAACAGCTACTTTGAGATCTTGTATAGAATGTCCTGGGAGATTGAAGTGTTCTCCTACTGGTTTCTCTGTTTTGTGATTCTTGATGTCAGATTTATGTCCATTTATTCTTTGGCGTAAGGTTTGGCCTGTTTGTCCAATATAGAGAGCTGAAGGACACTGTTGGCATTTGATGCCATACACAATGTTAGATGATGAGCAATTGAATAGTCCCGAGATGGTATGTGTGATGTTGTTGGGGCCAGTAATGGTGTTGTCCGGGTGTATGTGGCAGCAAAGTTGGCATCTGGGTTTATTGCAGGCTCTGGTGCCAGTGTCCGTGTTAAGTCTGGTTGTAGTATTATTGTGGGTTAGGAGTTGTTTAAGATTGGGTGGCTGTCTGTAGGCAATGAAAGGTCTTCCTCCCAGAGCTTGAGAAAGAGAACTGTCATTGTCCAGGAGAGGTTGTAGATCTCTGATGATGCGTTGTACTGTTTTAACTTGGGAGCTGTATGTGATGACTAGAGGTGTTCTGTTATTTTCTTTTTTGGGTCTGTCTTGCAGCAAGTTCTCTCTGGGTATAAGTCTGGCTCTGTTGATCAACAATTTTTTCATTTTTATTAAGTTTCCCATTTTAACAATCCAATCAAATCACATTGAATGTTCCAAATTATACAAATACTTATCAAATGGTCCAAATATTCTGCCTAATTTATATATTTTTTTGTTGGGACTTCCCATGTTTCAGGTTCGGGGGGACTCTTATCATCTCATATCTCTGCTGCCTTTAATAGTCTTTCCAATAGTTCCTTTAACCTGTTGTTAACCTTCCTTCTTTCATGGCCTCTGAGTTGTTTCCGCAAGCAAGTTGAAATAAGCAATGATGTGTTTCTGTGTGAATTTTATGTGTATGACTCTTCGATGTTGTTGCAGTGTCTCCTCACACGCTGGTGTTTATGCCAAATCAATCCAAAAGTCATTTCGCTGCTGACAGACGCCATCTTCTCTCATAGAATCATAGAGTTGGAAGAAACCACAAGGGCCATCGAGTCCAACCCCCTGCCAAGCAGGAAACACCATCAGAGCACTCCTGACATATGGTTGTCAAGCCTCTGCTTAAAGACCTCCAAAGAAGGAGACTCCACCACACTCCTTGGCAGCAAATTCCACTGTCAAACAGCTCTTACCGTCAGGAAGTTCTTCCTAATGTTTAGGTGGAATCTTCTTTCTTGTAGTTTGGATCCATTGCTCCGTGTCCGCTTCTCTGGAGCAGCAGAAAACAACCTTTCTCCCTCCTCTATGTGACATCCTTTTATATATTTGAACATGGCTATCATATCACCCCTTAACCTCCTCTTCTCCAGGTTAAACATGCCCAGCTCCCTTAGCCGTTCCTCATAAGGCATCGTTTCCAGGCCTTTGACCATTTTGGTTGCCCTCCTCTGGACATGTTCCAGTTTGTCAGTGTCCTTCTTGAACTGTGGTGCCCAGAACTGGACACAGTACTCCAGGTGAGGTCTGACCAGAGCAGAATACAGTGGCACTATTACTTCCCTTGATCTAGATGCTATACTCCTATTGATGAGGCCCAGAATTGCATTGGCTTTTTTAGCTGCCGCGTCACACTGTTGGCTCATGTCAGTTCCAATGAAATCAAATCTAGGCGTTTGCTCATTAATTTTCCCAGAGTGGTTGGATCAAACATTAGCCTTTCCAGGGGAGATTTACCAAATCAGACTTGAAATATAGATATAATGACATATTAAGAGCTCACCTCCTCCTATAACTGTTTATAACTCTGCAGCTCGGTCTTATTCCATAATGGCAGATTTCCAATCAAAAATTGAGTCACATTCTAAGAACCTGTCCAAATTTTTTTGAAGTCTCTCCAGAGGCTAACGAGATCCTGCTTCTTTCTAAAATTGGCATTTGGAGGGTCTTTTATCTTCTTCCAGGCAATTCAAAAAACAGAAGCTTTAATTATATAATATTGTTATTTCCACACAGTTTATATTGTCCAATCTCGCTTGCTGTAAATGATGTAAACGGTTCTTCGGGGGGGGGGGGGGGGTTGCCAAGTATTATAATAAATCAAAGTACAATAGTCCTTTTCCGTTCCGTTCCAACATACCAACTTAGATGTTATCCTCCACCACTCCGTCTCTTTTGGCACCTCAGTGGCTGGCTTAATTGGCAGATTAATTTCCCCCTCCTCACTCGAAGCATGTCCACAACTTAAATCCAATTTTTCATCTTAAGTAATGGAACTTGGTGCTCTCGCAGGGACCAGCGTCCAGGAGATCCAAACTCCCTCGGGGGATTTCCATCCAGTGCTCCCACCCCCTCCTTCTTACGAACTTGGGGGTGGTTTATTAGGCATCCGCGATGAGACTGCATCTTCCCTTACCCTGGGAAGAATTTGGGAGGCTGATTACTCCCATCTCAGCCTCTAATTACCCGGTGGGAGCTGGAGCGATGGTATTGTCAGCCATCTTCCGTGGCACCTCAAGCGGAAGTTCCACGTCCTCAAATATCAACTTGATGATATCAACTTGATGAACATTACGCCAAATCCCATGAAAACCAGGGTGACATATCTCCTCTTTTCCCAGGAAACATCCTCTTTTTCATGGGTATAAAATGAGAGTCGTCATAGCAAATCATAGTTAAAAGTAGAAGTCAGCAAATGTGTCCTCTTTTTATGCTCTTCAAAATATGGCAGACCTAAATGCCCCTTAATATCTTGAGCCTTAAGTTAAAGGGGAGAATGGGTGATACTTTAAAAGTTGTATTTATTTGTCACAATTATGTTGTACAAAAAGAGGGGAGAAATAGATATTATCATCAAATGTAAAAGTCACAGAGTAAACATTTCACTTGTCATCTAAAGGCCAGTGGAAGTGATGGTATTGCAGCTGAACTATTTAAAATTTTAAAAGATGATGCTGTTAAGGTGCGACACTCAATATGCCAGCAAGTTTGGAAAACTCAGCAGTGGCCAGAGGATTGGAGAAGATCAGTCTACATCCCAATCCCAAAGAAGGGCAGTGCCAAAGAATGCTCCAACTACCGCACAATTGCACTCATTTCACACGCTAGCAAGGTTATGCTTAAAATTCTACAAGGAAGGCTCGAGCAGTATGTGGACCGAGAACTCCCAGAAGTGCAAGCTGGATTTAGAAGAGGCAGAGGAACCAGAGACCAAATTGCAAACATGCGCTGGATTATGGAGAAAGCTAGAGAGTTCCAGAAAGACATCTACTTCTGCTTCATTGACTATGCAAAAGCCTTTGACTGTGTCGACCACAGCAAACTATGGCAAGTTCTTAAAGAAATGGGAGTGCCTGATCACCTCATCTGTCTCCTGAGAAATCTCTATGTGGGACAAGAAGCTACAGTTAGAACTGGATATGGAACAACTGATTGGTTCAAAATTGGGAAAGGAGTACAACAAGGCTGTATATTGTCTCCCTGCTTATTTAACTTATATGCAGAATTCATCATGCGAAAGGCTGGGCTGGATGAATCCCAAGCTGGAATTAAGACTGCCGGAAGAAATATCAACCTCAGATATGCAGATGACACAACCTTGATGGCAGAAAGTGAGGAGGAATTAAAGAACCTTTTAATGAGGGTGAAAGAGGAGAGCGCAAAATATGGTTTGAAGCTCAACATTAAAAAAACGAAGATCATTACCACTAGTCCCATCACCTCCTGGCAAATAGAAGGGGAAGAAATGAGGGCAGTGAGAGATTTTACTTTCTTGGGCTCCATGATCACTGCAGATGGTGACAGCACTCACAAAATTAAAAGACGCCTGCTTCTTGGGAGAAAAGCAATGACAAACCTAGACAGCATCTTAAAAAGCAGAGACATCACCTTGCCAACAAACGTCTGTATAGTACAAGCTATGGTTTTCCCAGTAGTGATGTATGGAAGTGAGAGCTGGACCATAAAGAAGGCTGATTGCCGAAGAATTGATGCTTTTGAATTATGGTGCTAGAGGAGATCAAACCTATCCATTCTTAAGGAAATCAGCCCTGAGTGTTCACTGGAAGGACAGATCATGAAGCTGAGGCTCCAATACTTTGGCACCTCATGAGAAGAGAAGACTCCCTGGAAAAGACCCTGATGTTGGGAAAGAGGGAGGGCACAAGGGGAAGGGGATGACAGAAGACGAGATGGTTGGATATTATTCTCGAAGCTACAAGCATGAGTTTGACCAAACTGTGGGAGGCAGTGGAAGACAGGAGTGCCTGGCGTGCTCTGTTCCATGGGGTCACGAAGAGTCGGACACGACTAAACTACTAAACAACAACAACACACAATGTTAAAACATTATTCAGAGCCAGAAGATGGGCTATAAATGGGAAATGTTCTGTCGGATTTGCACATTGCTACTTTTACACATTACTGCTACATTCTTCTGAGATAATAACAATTGGACTTCAACGGTGTGCTAAGAAGACTTCCCCATCATTGCAAGCATTTCTGTTTGCAGATGGAATGATTTGCACTTTGCTCTTGCTGCATGCTGTTCTGGAGGTTCTCCTGATCCTCTCGATCAGACTTGGGAAGAACTCAGGAGCAGGAGAGGGGGGAAAGTCCCATTGTGCAGCAGGTCACATTGCACTGGCTAGTCCAACAACTCAGTTGAATGTGTTCAAGGGTGCATTGCTATGCACACTTGCATGGGAACACAGTAACTTGCAAGTAAAAAACCATATGATCTGGCAGCAAATCATTCTGTAGGTGTTATATCAAACTGTTCATAATAAATCATTTCTCCCCAGAGGTAACTGAGAGTTAGACATATTAATGGCATGTTTGAATTTCTACAGATGGCAATTCCCAGCTATTAGCTGAGTTGTCTTGATGACCTTCACTGTACTAGTATTACTTTACTCATCCTATCTTATTCATGTACTTCACACATATATTCATATCCTTGGTAACCTTTGCAAATGATTTCCCGGGGGGGGGGGATTTCTTCAACAATACCAGAAAAAACTAACCTATTGCCATCATCTTCTAAAAAGTAATTAGCCATGAATAATTGTTCTTCCTGACATCTTTCTAGCTTGCACAGAATTGATTTTTTTAAAAAGTGGCTCTATTAATTGTGGAAGCATTGGCAGCTATTTTGCTTTTGTTCTCTCATTTCTTATTCTGTCTCTGTGTGTGTTTTGTTATAAGTGCAGTGGATTACTTTTTTTCATCTTGTTTAATGTTGCTTGCATATTTCCCAAGTTTTATTATAAATTGCATCCCAGACTGGCATAATAGATCCCCCCCACCTCCCACCAGTTTTATTAGTTTCGATTTTGCAAGGTTCCTTTGCCTTCCATGAGCCATTCTCATGAAAGTTAAGGCACATTTATTGGAGGAGGTGGGTCTTTTTTTTGTAATTTTGTATAACATGCATCTTCTGACCAACTTCTAGTAAATGACTGTAAATAAGTCCAGCTCTCATCATGCAGCTGAACACCCATACTGTATAGCGTAAGGGATGTGAAGGTGGGGGGCGAACCTCATAAAAACCTCCTCAACCAGGAAGTAAGCAGTTAAAAGAAATCCTGTGCATTTCCCCCCAATTTCCAACTTGTCTGCCCACTTATTATTTTCCGCTGCACAACTGTGGGGGAGTGCTAAATAGGTCCAAAGGTGCATTCTTAGTTCATGCTGATCAACAGTGAAGCCCAACAGGCCTGTGAGCACTTTGTGCAAATGAAGGCAGCCCTGTTTAAGGAAGTTTTTAATGTTTGAAGTTTTATTCTGTTTTTAGTGTTCTGTTGGGAGCTGCCCAGAGTGGCTGGGGAAATCCAGCCAGGTGGGTGGGGTATAAATGATAAAATTCTTCTTCTGTTAAGTTGTGGGTGAACATATCAGACGACACAGCAATTCTTCAAACAGCTCTTGTTTATTCACAGGCCAGGACAGAACTGAACTGAAGGGTTCAGTCAGCCTGCTTATATAGAGCTCCAGTACAACGTAACTGTAACAATTTTCTAAAACTATCCAATCACTGAACGTCACTTTCGATCCCTTATTTGCATAACTATCTACAGTATCCCCCTGCTGGCCCAGGGTGAGAACTTCAGTACATAACACCTTCTTCTTCTTCTTCTTCTTCTTCTTCTTCTTCTTCTTCTTCTTCTTCTTCTTCTTCTCCTTCTTCTTCTTAGGAATGGTGAGATAGAATCCATTTGCTCCCAGCAAACCCTGCCCCAAGGGTAATCAGAAAATTTCTGCCTGAGGGAATACTACAGAAATCAGCTCAGTAGTTAGAAAATTCTAGAAAGTTAGATTCTATTTGTCTCAGCAGTCCAACACCCAAAAAGTACCCTATGAGCAGAAAATGTCTCCAGAGCCATCCCCCCACAACCCCCACTTTCAGGTTTGCCACAAAATGCTGTGTAAATTGGCTAGTCCAGAAAGTCAGTCACAAGAAGATGAGCTAACCGATGTCTGGTGTCTGTTTTTAAACTTGCGTAGGTCAGCTGTATGGGCAAGTTGCAGACAGGACAGGAGGGGAGGGGAGGGGGAAAGAGGCTAGAAAAAGTTCTGGTTTTGCCTGCTACTGTAATGTCTCCCAAAAGGAGGAACTGTTGAGACAGACCCTCAGAAAGAGGAACTGCTTATGTAAGAACTCTTGTGCTGCTTGTTTGCAAAATGATGTAATCTCACTCTGCACATGCTCTTGTACTCATGTCTGGAAGTTGTTTGTGACACACTATAAAAGTGAGCCCCAAAGAGCAAATGGGGCTTAGCCTTTGAGAGTAATCTCGCTGAGCCGCTACGCAGCTAAAAATAAACCAGACCTTCCTTGAAGAACCCAGTGTCTGTCTTAATTGACTAGGATAAATCCTGCAACAGTAGTTATGGTGTCTGGGCCGTGGACCTCATCACTTTGGACTATAGGTGGGAGTTCCTATGATTGAATACTTCCCCAGGCAATAAAATAACATAAGAAATCCTTCACACAGAAAACTATGTTCAAGGAATGTTTTGTATGAAAACCGCCTTCTGTCATTTGAGGCCTTGCCTGCCCTTTGAACAGCACAGCTCAGACATATGTACCACTTTAGTAAGGAAAACTTAGTAAGGAACATTTCCCCAGAATGCTCAGGAATTCCACATCAGACCAGTCTATGTGGAAAGAGTTCCGTAGAGCTATAGTTTGCAAACCACTGATGATAGTCCCATACTGTGTGTTGTTTTCATAGTCTGCTGCTGAATTCAGAAGTGAATGCAATTTCCTGTTTGTGTTTATTGCAAATGCCAGCGTCGAATGACTTGAGAGAGATAGTAAGGGGCAGGCATATATTGCTTGCTGTCTCTTCTGCTATTTCACATATCTTGTCTGACCAGAAAAGTAGCATAGCTTTACGTATGATTGCAAATTGTCAATCACAGTAAATTAATGTCTGAGATGGAATTAAAATTTTAAAAGCCTGTAGTTAGCTTTAAGTATGTTCTCCAATTTCCAATCTAGCCCATGACATTAGCTAAGTAAGAGCATGGCACCTCTGTGGCCAGCAGGCCTGAGCAGAGATCCTATTTCTGTCCAGGGTTGGTGTCAGAAACTGGGGTCCTTGAGAAGTTGCAAAGGCTACAGCAACACAGGGCTCACAAATGCCTGTCCTGAGTCCTTATGCGCCCCATTAAAACGTATACCCCATTGTCCTGAGCAGCTGGATCGAGCTACATACTGTATTAATTTTCCACAAATCCTCTGTCTTTGGAGGCATTTATTTGTGAGTGTCTATGAATGAATTTTTACATGTTGCATTGGTTACATTTACATTGGTCACAGGTCATTCACCAGAAAACCTTTATCCACAGTTTCCAATAAACATTACTGTAAGTTTGACAGTTGTCCATGAAACATTAACTCTTTATGTATATTACCATAGATGGAAAAATTGAATTGGGGGGGGGTATCCAAATTACAGATAAATGATTGAAACTGCAAAACTGTTACAGCTTTTAAAAAGCAATAACAAGAAAGCATTTAAATTACACTGACATATTTCTTTATTATTTTTGTAGGGGAGATCAAGGCAGTTAAAGAACAAATGTTAATTGTAGTTAATGTTAATTGTAGTTAAATACTATTCACTAAAACACAAAACATTATGTAAGGAAGCTTACAAATGTTACATTGGTCACAACACAATTACCCTATTCTTGTTTTTTCAGCAGGTAAAAACCAAATGACAAATGACCAGCTGAATGATTTTGGCTGTTTGGGGCAGGGAGATATAAATGTTTCTGGAGCTGAAGAGAATTATTGATCAAATAAGACTCCCATCATAAGAATAGGCAGTCCGTCCACACCCAAGATGCCTGTTGCAGCCAGAGCAACCTCTGGCACCAGGTGGCACCAGGTGACCACCCCCTCCCCTGGCTGTGCCAGATGGCAAGCTCCCCAGACCCACTGCGGCTGCACAATGCACCAAGTGTCACTCACCCGGAGTGCAGGGCGAGTGGTTATTCTGAAGCTGAAGAGAATTACTCATTAAAGAAGAATCCTATCATAAGAATGGTCTTTAATAAGTTAAATAAAATGCATTATCAACATGATATATAATTACATGCATATATGAAGCAAAAATATACAGTGGTACCTCGGGTTAAGTACTTAATTCGTTCCGGAGGTCTGTTCTTAACCTGAAACTGTTCTTAACAAGAAGCACCACTTTAGCTAATGGGGCCTCCTGCTGCTGCTGCACCGCCAGAGCACAATTTCTGTTCTCATCCTGATGCAAAGTTCTTAACCCAAGGTACTATTTCTGGGTTATTTCTGGGTCTGTAACCTGAAGTGTATGTAACCTGAAGCATATGTAACCCAAGGTACCACTGTATTATAATGCTCCCCAAGGCAGTGGCATTTGCCATCCCTTTGCTCTGCTAAAGGAATGGTTTTAGTTGCCTCCTTCTGTATGAAAATACAGTATTTGGGTTTTTATACTTTTACTGTTGGTGCTAATGTGTGTGTTATGGCTGCCTCATGGAAGATTTGCTATGTAGGGAATTTGCCATGGAGGTGGGGTGCTTGCCCTTCACTTTTCAGAAATCAACTGCATATACATTAACCTGTTTGTAGCACACACAAAAATTTGTAATTATTCTCCATTTGCACTTCTCAAGCTCGTCTTTATCATGCTGCTTTATCATGATTCTAGAGTGGGATTGGTTACCTGAATGTTGAAAACCATCCCTTTTTAATTAGGTTATCTAGAACTTTTCCTCCCCACATGTGCCTCTAGTGAATGAAAATGAAAGTGGTGATTGCAATTTTTATATACACAACATCATTGGAGAGGTGTGGATACACCCCCATTGCTGGGACAACCTACACCTGTTTTCAAATAGACACAATGTGAGGCATTGAAGAATAAATCTTCCACAAGCTTTATTTTTGGAATAAAACAGGTTATCGGGGGGGGGGGGGGAATATAAGCAATAGATACATACAGATTGTGTGTGGACTACATAGAAATAAACAAGTACTCAGCCACCACTGAGAATAAGATGTGTGTACACAGCCATAGTTTGCTAGTTCAGGTGCTACTTAACTCTCCATCTTAGTATCTATTCTGCTTTAACATTTCTCTTCGTATATCTACTAATGCATCCTTTTTCAAACCACATACCATCTAATTTTTAATGACTATGCATATCTCTGTTTTTCTTATCATGTACTGTACTTTTCTATAAGAGGCCCCCATGTATAATATGACCCTTATTTTGGGGGACTCAAATTTAAGGATATGGGGGGAAGATGGCACAGAGTTGTGGAGCTTTTTTTTAGGGGGAATTACCCAAGGGGGGTGGAGGCTGCGCAGTGGATGTAGCCTACCTTGATTTCAGCAAGGCATTTGACAAGGTGCCCCATGATATTCTTGTAAAGAAGCTGGTAAAATGCGGTCTTGACTATGCTACCACAGTGGATTTGTAACTGGCTGACTGACCGAACCCAAAGGGTGCTCATCAATGGTTCCTCTTCATCCTGGAGAAGAGTGACTAGTGGGGTGCCACAGGGTTCTGTCTTGGGCCCGGTCTTATTCAACATCTTTATCAACGACTTGGATGATGGACTCAAGGGCATCCTGATCAAATTTGCAGATGACACCAAACTGGGAGGGGTGGCTAACACCCCAGAGGACAGGATCACACTTCAAAACGACCTTGACAGATTAGAGAACTGGGCCAAAACAAACAAGATGAATTTAAACAGGGAGAAATGTAAAGTATTGCACTTGGGCAAAAAAAATGAGAGGCACAAATACAAGATGGGTGCCACCTGGCTTGAGAGCAGTACATGTGAAAAGGATCTAGGAGTCTTGGTTGACCACAAACGTGACATGAGCCAATGGTGTGACGCGGCAGCTAAAAAAGCCAATGCAATTCTGGGCTGCATCAATAGGAGTATAGCATCTAGATCAAGGGAAGTAATAGTGCTACTGTATTCTGCTCTGGTCAGACCTCACCTGGAGTACTGTGTCCAGTTCTGGGCACCACAGTTCAAGAAGGACACTGACAAACTGGAACGTGTCCAGAGGAGGGCAACCAAAATGGTCAAAGGCCTGGAAACGATGCCTTATGAGGAACGGCTAAGGGAGCTGGGTATGTTTAGCCTGGAGAAGAGGAGGTTAAGGGGTGATATGATAGCCATGTTCAAATATATAAAAGGATGTCACATAGAGGAGGGAGAAAGGTTGTTTTCTGCTGCTCCAGAGAAGCGGACACGGAGCAATGGATCTAAACTACAAGAAAGAAGATTCCACCTAAACATTAGGAAGAACCTCCTGACAGTAAGAGCTGTTCGACAGTGGAATTTGCTGCCAAGGAGTGTGGTGGAGTCTCCTTCTTTGGAGGTCTTTAAGCAGAGGCTTGACAACCATATGTCAGGAGTGCTCTGATGGTGTTTCCTGCTTGGCAGGGGGTTGGACTCGATGGCCCTCGTGGTCTCTTCCAACTCTATGATTCTATGATTCTATGCCGAGAATCGCTCACCCGTGCGTGTCGCTAATCCTGCCCAACTGCTGAGCATCAGCCAATCAACAGCACCCATTGGTGCAGCAACCAATAACACACACAATAGCCACTGACATCCTCAGCAGGAACCAATCAAACATCCACCCTTTGCACTTTTTTGTTGTTTAGTCATTTAGTTGTGTCTGACTCTTCGTGACCCCATGGACCAGAGCACGCCAGGCCCTCCTGTCTTCCACTTCCTCACGCAGTTTGGTCAAACTCATGCTGGTAGCTTCGAGAATAATATCCAACCATCTCGTCCTCTGTCGTCCCCTTCTCCTTGTGCCCTCAATCTTTCCCAACATCAAGGTCTTTTCCAAGGAGTCTTCTCTTCTCATGAGGTGGCCAAAGTATTGGAGCCTCAGCTTCATGATCTGTCCTTCCAGTGAGCACTCATGATCTGTCCTTCCAGTGAGCACTCAGGGCTGATTTCCTTAAGAATGGATAAATTTGATCTTGCAGTCCATGGGACTCTCAAGGGACTCTCTGCACTACCCATGTATAAAACGACCCCCACTTTTTAGCATGATTTTTATAGAAAAGACATAGTCTTGTAGACGGAAAAGTACAGTATTTCTGTTGCTTGTAACCAAGTATAATGCTGATAATAAACCTGTCGGTTTGATGTTTGGTTAAAAGAAATCTCAAAACCATTGTAATTTCTGAAGGTTTTATAGACTTAGTTTTCAAGCGAGAGTGGTTTGTTACACAGTCACATTTAAAAAAAAAGAAAATGAAAGGTTTTTAAAGTGTGTGTCACAATTTACAGTACTTTTTGAAGATATAGGTTTTAGATTTAATGTATTCTACTCATAATCTGCCTGCACACTTCATTGTCACTTTGTATAATAATTGACTTAATTACACCTCCTGATACTGCTCATATACTTTCCTTCAGAAGGCAATAGATTAATACCTGACCCAGTGCTTTTTTCTGGCAGTATACAATGGTACGCAGGACCACCACCTTTTTGGGGGGGAGGGTTATTGGATCCTGCCAGAGCATTGTGCCTCCTTTGTTAAGGAGGTTTGGGAAAGGAGGCGCAAAGCCGTGTCCCAGCAGACCCTGTGGTGAAAATAGGCATGCGCAGTCAGGTACTGAGAGTACAGGAAAAGGTCTGGTGTTTCAGCAAGTCATTTAATTATTGTGCATCATGTAATAACTATATACTAAGATCTCAATGGAGTTCCAGTAAAACATGTAATTGTTTTGTATGCAATTGTTTTTCCTGGCCCCAAGGAAATTTCGTCCCCAGAGCAACCGTCCAGAGTACCAGCACCATTTTTTCTAGAAAGAAAGCACTGCCTATCCCACAATCCTTTGCAGAGGTAAGAGGAAAAATGGGACTCTATGGCAGGCATGCTGTATATCTATGCAGTGCCTCACCGGAGAACAAAAAAGGAAGACAAAAGGAGACTCCGGCTTATTCTTTATAACCAAGAGAAAGGAATAACTAAAGCAACTCTGACTATTACCTGTATTACAAGGTGAATCAGGAACACAAATTACTATGATACAACTTTAGCTAAACCTATTTCCAGGAGTAATTATTAATGTATCATAGACATTAGAGAGGTAGGGCACATGTTAGGGTTGCCATACGTCTGAATTTTCCCAGATCTGCCCTCTTTTTTGAGAGTAAAAGTTCACTCTCCAGATTTTTTGAATATGCCAAAATGTCAGGGTTGGGTTTTTTTTTGTTTTTTTTTTGCAAACAAAGCCAGGAAGTGTGTGTGTGTGTGTGTGTGTGTGTGTGAGAGAGAGAGAGAGAGAGAGTATCACACTTTTCTTTTTCCTATCTCTGTGGATGTTCCTATTTTCATCAGAGAAATATTGGAGGGCATGGGGTGCACGTCTGCAGTGCACATGTGCCGTGAAAGGTGAGGTAGCCCAGCGTCCTCTTTTTTGCTCTTCAAATTAAGACTTCACTCTCTTTCTTCTGTTCCCCACACCCAACAAACAGCCAAGACACTTCATCTGTTTCCCTGGCCCCACACGGCTAAAAAGCAACTGGATGATTGAAAGAATACCCAGTGTTATGTACTGAGTTGAATAGGATCCAAACTGCAGCAGTCTGATTGGTCCTAGAACAATAGGATCCAAATTGCAGCAGTCTGATTGGTCCTAGAACAATAGGATTCAGAATGCAGCAGTCTGATTGGTCCTAGAACAATGCAGCAGTATGATTGGTTGGCAGGAACCACCCAATCATGCTCCAGATATAAGTGAATCCACAACCTGATTGGCTTACAGTAGAATTCCAGAATTAGCCAATCATGTGCAGCCCATTCTGTAAATAATGTATATAAAGCAGATACTTTGAGGGGACTTTCATTCATTCCTCCTCACCACTATGAGCTGAATAAAGAGCATGAAATCACTTTGCGACTCTGAGTATATTTCACCTAACCAATAAGCAAAGAGACAGTCTTTACAGTAGGGATCTGAGAGAAGCTGGTGAAGAGGTGGGTTTCTTTTTTCTCTTTTGTCTGCTTGCTTACTTTTGCAAGCTTGGTTGTGCTACAATGCCCTTCCTTGTTCAAAAGCTGGCATGGATGGTGGTGGGCAAGGAGTCTCCTCCGTGGTGGGATGGAGGTCTCAGCCAATGGGAAGGGGAAAATGACTGTACAGTTTCAGACTCAGCAGAAGCTGGACTTTAAGCAACGTGCAAGTAGCCTGTTGGAAAGTGGTTGGAAAAAAGCCCTGACTGTACTAGAGAAAAGTGAAGCAAGTCTGTACCTGTGCCTGTGTGCCTTAAAATCAATGCATTTAGGATTCCGTGCAGAAGGGCCCCCACTTGAGCCCCCACAGAGGCTCCTGCTCCCTCCTCAGGATTTTCTAGACCAGCTCCCCTCACTCAGAGCCCAGGGCTAGACTTCCTCCTCCTCTTAGCTCTGAAATGGATGCGCCAAGGAAGGTTTGCTTGCATCTCCACCCTTTGGACCTTGTAGGGCTTTATGGGGCTGAGTTGGGCAGGAAAAGAGATCTGAGCCAATTTGCCCTAAAATAAAGAGCTCCTTATCCAAAGCGAGTTGACAGCCAGAATTATATCTGGCTTTATATGCCATGCTGTAATCTCTCATCAACCAGCCTTTGATGACAGGCAAATCAATACGCCATGATTCCCCCTCCCCCGCTGCATTATAAATTCCCAGTGTGAGTGGGGTTAGGGTTAATGGATTGGAAAAGGATTTTGTTCACAGTGGTGAGATTGCTATATGCACAAAGGTGGAAGGATACAGCCTTACCCACTATAGAAGAATGGCTGATAAAACTATTGGACTTGGCTGAGATGGCAAAGTTAACGTGTTTAATTAGAAAAAAGTAATTACTGATATTTCTTAAGGATTGGAAAGTTCTTATGGACTTTTGTGTGAAAGAGAAAATGAACTTGTAATACCTGGATTTGAAGATTGAAAAAATACTGGTTTACAAAAATATAATGGTTGGATTTAATGAGTGAATACTCTATTTGGCTGCAGGACAGAGAGCTGGAAGTTGTTTTAACTTTCTTCATCTTCAATCTCCCCCCCTCACCCCTCTCCTCTTTGGCTTTCTCTCTCCTTAGGTTTTTCTTTTCTTTTCTTCTGTCTGCCCTTTTTCTTTTTTATATTAAGTAGCTGTTTTAATTCAGCATATTATAAAATATGCTTTATGATGGGTATTTCTGTATATCTTTGAATAAGTATCAATAAATGATTATAAAAAGGGCAAAAAAGAGAGAATTTATAACACAGAAATTTGTGAAGAAATTATGGTACAATCTATCATGACCCAGAGATGTCTCATTGTTATATAACCTCTGAGACTATTCTGCTGTTTACATCTAATCTTCTGTTTTATTATTTTCTATATGGAAATACTCAATAATATGTACAAAATGTGCATAAAATGAAGACACCCAACCAAGTAATTGTGCGTAGTTCAGCTACCTCTTTTCAGTTTAAGCTTGAAGTGATATCTTTCTTTAAACTCCTACTAGAATTGCTTGTATTTTCTCTCCTTATTTTCTTTGTCTTAATCTGGCACATATGAAAGGTTATTTTCTGTGGCACTCACACTTGCTAAAACTTAATAGGAAAAATCTTTGTAAGCAGCACCATGGTATCAGTCACCGATGCAAGCAGTAATTTTGTGCCCAAAAGCTGTCTGATACCCTTTTTTGGAAGAGATGCCCTGCTGATAAGGAAATTGGAAAGTCTCAACACATAGGGGATAGGGGAGCTGAAAATAAGGCTGCTATTTCATATCTGGCAACCAATGCACCCCTTTGATTTCCAATGGTACATGGGTATAGGTAAAGGTAAAGGGACCCCCGACCATTAGGTCCAGTCATGACCGACTCTGGAGTTGCGGCGCTCATCTCACTTTATTGGCCGAGGGAGCTGGCGTACAGCTTCCAGGTCATGTAGCCAGCATGACTAAGCAGCTTCTGGCGAACCAGAGCAGTGCACGGAAATGCCATTTACCTTCCCGCCAGAGCGGTACTTATTTATCTACTTGCACTTTGACGTGCTTTCGAACTGCTAGGTTGGCAGGAGCAGGGACTGAGCAATGGGAGTTCACCCAGTCGCGGGGATTCGAACCGCCAACCTTCTGATCAGCAAGTCCTAGGCTCTGTGGTTTAACCCACAGTGCCACCCGCGTCAGTACATGGGTAGATGACTCTAAAAAGCCTGGGACACAAATTTTCTCCTCTAAGTTGAATATTATTGTATTTGAAATTTGCTTGTTTCTCATTCTTGTACTGATGTGTTAAAATTACAGTTATGCCTGATGGGTGCCCTTATCATTGATTAAAGGTGGGGAGTGGGGATGGCATTTTTATGGTCATATTTGGCGGGCGGGGGTGTCATACTGATGGAGGCTTAGTTTGGTCAGAATGGTGGTCTTGACTATGCTACCACTCAGTGGATTTGTAACTGGCTGACTGACCGAACTCAAAGGGTGCTCATCAATGGTTCCTCTTCATCCTGGAGAAGAGTGACTAGTGGGGAGCCACAGGGTTCTGTCTTGGGCCCGGTCTTATTCAACATCTTTATCAACGACTTGGATGATGGACTCAAGGGCATCCTGATCAAATTTGCAGATGACACCAAACTGGGAGGGGTGGCTAACACCCCAGAGGACAGGATCACACTTCAAAACGACCTTGACAGATTAGAGAACTGGGCCAAAACAAACAAGATGAATTTAAACAGGGAGAAATGTAAAGTATTGCACTTGGGCAAAAAAAATGAGAGGCACAAATACAAGATGGGTGACACCTGGCTTGAGATGTCAAACTCAGCCAAGAGCATAAGGTCAAACAGATTCCTCACTGGCCTTGCAGACAACTTCATTGTCCAGAAAGTGGGAGAAGCAACAAGAGGAACAACCATTTTAGATCTGGTCCTAACCAATGTTGATGACCTGGTTAGTGGGGTAGAAGTGGAAGGATCATTAGGCGCGAGTGATCATGCTCTTCTGGAGTTTACTATACAGCGGAAAGGAGCAGCCAAGCATACTAGGACTCAATTTCTTGACTTTAAGAAAGCTGACTTCATAAAACTTAGGGAAGTGCATGGACAGTAATACTAAAAGGAAAGGGAGTTCATGATGGCTGGGAGTTTGTTAAGAGGGAGATACTAAAAGCACAACGTCAGGCAATACCAATGAGACAGAAACATGGAAGGTGCCTAAAGAAGCCAGGGTGGCTATCTAAAGAACTTTTAACTGAGTTAAGATTAAAAAAGGATGTGTACAAAAAATGGAAAAGGGGGGAAACCACCAAAGAGGAATTCAAACAAATAGCCAGCACGTGTAGACACAAAGTCAGAAAAGCTAAAGCACAGAATGAACTCAGGCTTGCTAGAGAGGTTAAAAGCAACAAAAAAGGCTTTTATGGGTATGTCCGTAGCAAAAGGAAGAACAAAGAAACAGTGGGGTCACTCAGAGGAGAAGATGGTGAAATGCAAACAGGGGACACAGAAAGAGCTGAACTCCTCAATGCCTTCTTTGCCTCAGTCTTCTCCGATAAAGAAAACAATGCCCGACCTGAAGAATTTGGAGCAAATGATTCAGCAAAGGAAACACAGCCCAGAATAACTAAGGAGATAGTACAAGAATACTTGGCTAGTTTAGATGTATTCAAGTCTCCAGGGCCAGATGAACTGCATCCAAGAGTATTAAAAGAACTGGCAGATGTGATCTCAAAACCACTGGCAGTCATCTTTGAGAATTCCTGGAGAACAGGCGAAGTCCCGGCAGACTGGAGGAGGGCAAATGTTATCCCTATTTTCAAAAAGGGGAAAAGAGAGGACCCAAATAATTACCGCCCAGTCAGTCTGACATCAATACCAGGGAAGATTCTGGAGCAGATCATTAAGCAAACAGTCTGTGAGCACCTAGAAAGGAATGCTGTGATCACCAATAGTCAGCATGGACTTCTGAAAAATAAGTCATGTCAGACTAACCTGATCTCGTTTTTTGACAGAATTACAAGCCTGGTAGATGAAGGGAACGCAGTGGATGTAGCCTACCTTGATTTCAGCAAGGCATTTGACAAGGTGCCTCATGATATTCTTGTAAAGAAGCTGGTAAAATGCGGTCTTGACTATGCTACCACTCAGTGGATTTGTAACTGGCTGACTGACCGAACTCAAAGGGTGCTCATCAATGGTTCCTCTTCATCCTGGAGAGGGGTGACTAGTGGGGTGCCACAGGGTTCTGTCTTGGGCCCGGTCTTATTCAACATCTTTATCAACGACTTGGATGATGGACTCAAGGGCATCCTGATCAAATTTGCAGATGACACCAAACTGGGAGGGGTGGCTAACACCCCAGAGGACAGGATCACACTTCAAAACGACCTTGACAGATTAGAGAACTGGGCCAAAACAAACAAGATGAATTTTAACAGGGAGAAATGTAAAGTATTCCACTTGGGCAAAAAAAATGAGAGGCACAAATACAAGATGGGTGACACCTGGCTTGAGAGCAGTACATGTGAAAAGGATCTAGGAGTCTTGGTTGACCACAAACTTGACATGAGCCAACAGTGTGACGCGGCAGCTAAAAAAGCCAATGCAATTCTGGGCTGCATCAATAGGAGTATAGCATCTAGATCAAGGGAAGTAATAGTGCCACTGTATTCTGCTCTGGTCAGACCTCACCTGGAGTACTGTGTCCAGTTTTGGGCACCACAGTTCAAGAAGGACATTGACAAACTGGAACGTGTCCAGAGGAGGGCAACCAAAATGGTCAAAGGCCTGGAAACGATGCCTTATGAGGAACGGCTAAGAGAGCTGGGCATGTTTAGCCTGGAGAAGAGGAGGTTAAGGGGTGATATGATAGCCATGTTCAAATATATAAAAGGATGTCACATAGAGGAGGGAGAAAGGTTGTTTTCTGCTGCTCCAGAGAAGCGGACACGGAGCAATGAATCCAAACTACAAGAAAGAAGATTCCACCTAAACATTAGGAAGAACTTCCTGACAGTAAGAGCTGTTCGACAGTGGAATTTGCTGCCAAGGAGTGTGGTGGAGTCTCCTTCTTTGGAGGTCTTTAAGCAGAGGCTTGACAACCATATGTCAGGAGTGCTCTGATGGTGTTTCCTGCTTGGCAGGGGGTTGGACTCGATGGCCCTTGTGGTCTCTTCCAACTCTATGATTCTATGATTCTATGAGAGCAGTACATGTGAAAAGGATCTAGGAGTCTTAGTTGACCACAAACTTGACATGAGCTAACAGTGTGACACAGTAGCTAAAAAAGCCAATGCAATTATGGGCCTCATCAATAGGAGTATAGCATCTAGATCAAGGGAAGTAATAGTACCACTGTATTCTGCTCTGGTCAGACCTCACCTGGAGTACTGTGTCCAGTTTTGGGCACCACAGTTCAAGAAGGACATTGACAAACTGGAACGTGTCCAGAGGGGGGCAACCAAAATGGTCAAAGGCCTAGAAACGATGCCTTATGAGGAACAGCTAAGGGAGCTGGGCATGTTTAGCCTGGAGAAGAGGAGGTTAAGGGGTGATATGATAGCCATGTTCAAATATATAAAAGGATGTCATATAGAGGAGGGAGAAAGGTTGTTTTCTGCTGCTCCAGAGAAGCGGACACGGAGCAATGGATCCAAACTACAAGAAAGAAGATTCCACCTAAACATTAGGAAGAACTTCCTGACGGTAAGAGCTGTTCGACAGTGGAATTTGCTGCCAAGGAGTGTGGTGGAGTCTCCTTCTTTGGAGGTCTTTAAGCAGAGGCTTGACAACCATATGTCAGGAGTGCTCTGATGGTGTTTCCTGCTTAGCAGGGGGTTGGACTCGATGGCCCTTGTGGTCTCTTCCAACTCTATGATTCTATGATTCTATGATTCTAGTGTATAGACTTCCAGAGTTAATGCTAAAGACATTACTTCTGGTAAGTGAGCCACCATACCCACTAGAGGACCATGAAAATTTGTGTCCTGGGCTTTTTAGACTCATCTACCCACGTACTATCAAACCAAAGTGGTTTATTGGTTGCCAGCTCTCCTCCCCACTAATATGGACAGATAAAAAACTAGCAAGACCTAAACTTGCTACTGTATGAAACTCTTTTAACATATTAGTACTTAGTTTAGGTGAAGCTTCTGGCAGTAAATTTCATTAATCAGATTTCTGATGAATCTACTTATTTTATTTTTTTATTTATTCAATTTATATACCATCACAATATCTTGAAAAATTTCATTAGGAACATTGTTTCATTCTGAAAAATACATTACTTATTAAGAAAGGGTTTTTTCCTACCTTCACAAAGCATGAATACACCAATTAGACAAATAGAGACCTTACAAAATTAAAGTTTGGTTGAGTACAATGGCACATGGTTTAACTCTACAGTACTATATAAAAATGACCAAATGCCTGAATGATTGAAAGAATACCCAACCAATAGGCAAAGAGACAGTCTTTTGTGGGACTTGGGACTTCACTCTCTTTCTTCTGCTCCCCACACCCAGCAAACAGCCAAGACACTTCATCTGTTTCCCTGGCCCCACACGGCTAAAAAGCAACTGGATGACTGAAAGAATACCCAACTAATAGGCAAAGAGACAGTCTTTACAGTAGGGATCTGAGAGAAGTTGGTGAAGAGGTGGGTTTCTTTTTTCTCTTCTTTTGTCTGCTTGCTTACTTTTGCAAGCTTGGTTGTGCTACAATGCCCTTCCTTGTTCAAAAGCTGGCATGGATGGTGGTGGGAAAGGAGTCTCCTCCGTGGTGGGATGGAGGTCTCAGCCCCCCCATTAAAACGTATACCCCAATGTACAATGATACATTGTCACTAACAAGAACTTCAAGGGCATGTTAACTTCCAGTAATTCAGAGTGGCCGTGGGGTGAAGCATGTGCAAGGAGCAAAGGTGATGAAAGGTGTTTCGTTTCAGGTAAAGGACAAGCCAGGACTCAAGATGCATCTACATTTTGACAGAAGGAAGGAATCAAAACAAAAACAGCCAAAGGGTGTGTAGTGATCTCAGGATTAAAACTAGAAGATCCACCACAAGCCACATAATTATCTGTCACCTCAGAAAGGGACAAATAACCTTTTAAAATCACCAGCAAAATATACTTTCGCAGCTAAAGCTTTTGTGTGAATGTTCAGGAGGTATGCTGCCGCTGGGTTCACTCATATGGAGGAGGAACCATTTGCGGCAACTGGAAACTCCCCTGTGACTGCACAATTATGGATTTTCTTTTCCAAGTTGCTGTAGATGGGAACCAGCCTTATAGAAAAATGTGCAATGGGCTACAAAAATTAATTTACTTTTTCAACTGACAGGTCAGGAGGTGGTCATACCCCAACCACTGGTGGGTTGCACCTCTGACACACTTCTTTCAGAGCTGTGTAAAAGATGCTTTGGTGTGCATGGCCTTTTTGACAAGTATCAACTGCAAAAATTACTTGTCCTAAACAAGTGTTGCAAACAGGAGTGCTGCTCTCTTTTGCAGCTGGTCACCCTAAAACAGGATTGGGGCACCTGCAGCCTTCAGGTGTCCCTGGATTCCAACTTCCATTGGCTCTGGATGATGGGAGGTTTAGATGAGAGGTACATCTAAGGGTCACCCCACCCTAAAGAGAATGAGAAAAGCTGGAATAAAATGTGGTAATGTTTGTGGTAAAGGCAGGTCCAGAATCTGAAAAAGTTGGTGCTTAGTCTAGCTGTTCCTAGTCTAGTGCCCCTCTATATTCAGGTATATAAAAACAGAGGTATTTAAAACTGACTGAAATCTATGCTTTCTCTTCTGATTTAAGGCTTTTAAACCTCACCATTCCTGCTTAATGGACATTATTTCCCAGGAGTCCAAAATACAATAAGACCTGCCCAAAGGTTTATTTAGAGAAAGAATAGTGCATTAAATCAAGCTTATAAGAAATCACATACAACTGTGGCATGATGACAACAATGACAAAACCTTTCTGTCGAACCACTGGTGAGTCACTACACAGGAAGTGTGTGGGTTCAGGGAACAGCTGTAGGTGGCTGACCGTGGACTGGGGCTCCTATACTGCCAATCACCTGCCCTTGTGATAGATGTGAAAAAGGAAAGGAGATCACAGAGCAGCTGTACAAAAGGAAGCAGCCAAAGGACAGGAAAAAAACCATATAGAGTGAGTTCTTGAGTTCTTGAGTATGACAAGCTGCAGGAAAGCTTGTTTCAAAAAATAACTTCATAACCAAGTTTATATAAGGATTTTCAAAGATACCATTTTGAGCTATGTTTCTTTACTCAGTGATGTGCTTTAGTAGAGAAATAACAATGCCAGTTCAGTGCTCCTGAAGCTCCCATAAAATATGTTACTATCTTCTGTTTTATTTCCTCCTTTCAGACAGCAGCCAAGAAGTATGTTGCAGTGACAGCATCTTTGACAAACCCTGCTCTTTGTTTTTTTTTAAAATAATTTTTATTAAGGTTTCAATAAAAAGTTGAACAGAAAAAACATAAAGAAGAAATACACAAATACACAATACAAATCCCAGAAAAAGAAAACAAAAACCAAAAACAACAACAAAAAAGAAACAGAACAATTAAAAACAATATCACCTTTTCATTTCCTTTTTTAAAATTTACTTATTTTCTGGACTTCCTCATACCTCCCTCTTTTGTATTCCAGCCCAAATTGTTTATCCAGCAATTTCTTTTCCACTTTTTTAATCCCAGTCTTTATTCTTAGTGTAATATAGCATTAAAAATTTACCTCTTAAGTACCAAATTTCCCTTTCCTTTAACTTATTTACTCCTAATCTTTAATCTTGATGTAATATAACATTAAAATTTTACCTCTTAAGTACCAAATTTCCTTTTCCTTAAACTTCTTTAGTCTTAATCTTTAATCTTAGTCTGTCGTATAATTTTATCCTGTACAGCTGGAAACCACTTATTTTCAATCCAACATCACTCTAACATTCTTTAATTTTGCAATGTTTCTGTAGGTAGTCTTTGAATTTCTTCCAATCTTCTTCCATCGCCCCTTCTCCCTGGTCACGGATTCTACCAGTCATTTCCGCCAGTTCCATATAGTCCATCAGTTTCATCTGCCATTCCTCCAGTGTGGGAAGTTCTTGTGTCTTCCAATACTTTGCGATGAGTATTCTTGCTGCTGTTGTTGCATACATAAAGAAAGTTCTATCCTTTTTTAACACCATTTGGCCGACTATGCCCAGGAGAAAGGCCTCTGGTTTCTTAGGGAAGGTATATTTAAATACCTTTTTTAATTCATTATATATCATTTCCCAGAAAGCCTTAATCTTTGGGCACGTCCACCAAAGGTGAAAAAATGTACCTTCAGTTTCTTTACATTTCCAACATTTATTATCGGGCAAGTGATAGATTTTTGCAAGCTTGACCTGTATATCATTTTCATAATATTCTCTCTTAAGGCATTACATGCCGTAGATTTCATACCTGTGGTCCACAACTGTTCCCAATCAGCAAACATAATGTTATGTCCAACATCCTGTGCCCATTTAATCATAGCCGATTTTACCGTTTCATCCTGAGTATTCCATTTCAGCAGCAAGTTATACATTCTTGACAAATTCTTAGTTTTGGGTTCTAACAGTTCAGTTTCTAATTTTGATATTTCCACCTGGAAGCCAATTGTCTTGTCCAATTTAAATGCCTCCATTATCTGGAAATAATGGAGCCAGTCTCGCACTTTGTTTTTTAATTTTTCAAAACTCTGCAATTTCAGTCTATCTCCGTCTTGTTCCAAAATTTCCCAATATTTCGGCCATTTGACCGACAAACCCTGCTCTTTGTTCTCCCTTTTGTTCCTCCTCCTCTGAATACTGTGGGGCAAAGATTTCTGAAACACATTGATATTTGCCTCACATAAATAAAATATTTCAGCAAAATGGATACAGTATACAGAGGGCAGGACAGAGTCTTTAGATTTGGCCTTGGAAAAAACCTTAAATACATTCTGATGGAGAGCTATAATGTCCTTGCTATTTATTCTTAATACAAAAGAGCATCATGAAAGCTCTTGCCAGAAGGCTTAAGAGGTCACCAGACCACTGGCTGAAGTAAGGCAACCTCCCACATTTAATAGGATGAATGTGCAACAATGGATGCAACTGGGTATTATAGGTAGCGCTTCTTGGATTTGGTCACTTGAGCGTGAAACAGCTGTGATGGATAAATCAGGCCCAGTTCAATCCCTTTCAGTTTCCTGTTTAGAATCAATTTTAGTTTACTGCAATGTCTGAATCTGCAAGCTTTGGCTAATAATTACCTTCCAGATTTTAAAAAAAATTGAAGGCTAAGTATCATACTAACCATAGTATGCCAGTTCTGATTTACTGGCTAAAAGTTGTTCACATCACACAGGAAACTGAAAGGGAAGCTTGCATTCAGGAAATGGGGAAGGGAAGGGAAGGGAAGGGAAGGGAAGGGAAGGGAAGGGAAGGGAAGGGAAGGAGGGAGCCTGCAAGCCTGTGAACTGTTTTCCATCATCAGAATTATGATGAATGGAGCCACCGATTTGTGGCACTGCCTACACTACCCATTTTGATAAGAGCCCAACTAACCCGGAATCCAAGTGGGAATGGATGGGATTTGGCATGGGTTTCAACGATACCTGACATATTTTACGGTCTTTCTTACTGTGCACTTTAAACTAGGGTAGGCAGATCTCAGAACCACTGGCAGTCATCTTTGAGAATTCCTGGAGAACAGGCGAAGTCCCAGCAGACTGGAGGAGGGCAAATGTTGTCCCTATTTTCAAAAAGGGGAAAAGAGAGGACCCAAATAATTACCGCCCAGTCAGTCTGACATCAATACCAGGGAAGATTCTGGAGCAGATCATTAAGCAAACAGTCTGTGAGCACCTAGAAAGGAATGCTGTGATCACCAAGAGTCAGCATAGACTTCTGAAAAATAAGTCATGTCAGACTAACCTGATCTCGTTTTTTGACAGAATTACAAGCCTGGTAGATGAAGGGAATGCAGTGGATGTAGCCTACCTTGATTTCAGCAAGGCATTTGACAAGGTGCCCCATGATATTCTTGTAAAGAAGCTGGTAAAATGCGGTCTTGACTATGCTACCACTCAGTGGATTTGTAACTGGCTGACTGACCGAACCCAAAGGGTGCTCATCAATGGTTCCTCTTCATCCTGGAGAGGGGTGACTAGTGGGGTGCCACAGGGTTCTGTCTTGGGCCCGGTCTTATTCAACATCTTTATCAACGACTTGGATGATGGACTCAAGGGCATCCTGATCAAATTTGCAGATGACACCAAACTGGGAGGGGTGGCTAACACCCCAGAGGACAGGATCACACTTCAAAACGACCTTGACAGATTAGAGAACTGGCCAAAAACAAACAAGATGAATTTTTACAGGGAGAAATGTAACGTATTGCACTTGGGCAAAAAAAATGAGAGGCACAAATACAAGATGGGTGACACCTGGCTTGAGAGCAGTACATGTGAAAAGGATCTAGGAGTCTTGGTTGACCACAAACTTGACATGAGCCAACAGTGTGACGCGGCAGCTAAAAAAGCCAATGCAATTCTGGGCTGCATCAATAGGAGTATAGCATCTAGATCAAGGGAAGTAATAGTGCCACTGTATTCTGCTCTGGTCAGACCTCACCTGGAGTACTGTGTCCAGTTCTGGGCACCACAGTTCAAGAAGGACACTGACAAACAGGAACGTGTCCAGAGGAGGGCAACCAAATTGGTCAAAGGCCTGGAAACGATGCCTTATGAGGAACGGCTAAGGGAGCTGGGCATGTTTAGCCTGGAGAAGAGGAGGTTAAGGGGTGATATGATAGCCATGTTCAAATATATAAAAGGATGTCCCATAGAGGAGGGAGAAAGGTTGTTTTCTGCTGCTCCAGAGAAGCGGACACGGAGCAATGGATCTAAACTACAAGAAAGAAGATTCCACCTAAACATTAGGAAGAACTTCCTGACAGTAAGAGCTGTTTGACAGTGGAATTGGCTGCCAAGGAGTGTGGTGGAGTCTCCTTCTTTGGAGGTCTTTAAGCAGAGGCTTGACAACCTTATGTCAGGAGTGCTCTGATGGTGTTTCCTGCTTGGCAGGGGGTTGGACTCGATGGCCCTTGTGGTCTCTTCCAACTCTATGATTCTATGAAATCTATACATCTTATGTGTCATATCAAGAGTCTGTCCTCCTCAGCCAAGTCCAGCCTGGTGATACAGCCTCACCTGAGGCTACTCAGGCCTCCTAGATTTCTTTGGTTCCATCCTCTATATAAGGAAACAGGAACAGCAACTGTTAGGCTGGCCAATAGCTTCAGTTAGGATCCAGCTTCTCCCAGAACTTCCCCTATCACTGGTCACACTCCCTGGCTGCATCTGAGTTGTAGGAAGTACTTTGTATGCTGAAAAGTAGGTTAAACTATAAATTAATTAATCAAATAAATACAAACCTATAGATAAATTAAAAAAAATAAAAAATTGTCCAGTAGCACCTTAAGGTAAAGGTAAAGGGACCCCTGACCATTAGGTCCATTCGTGGCCGACTCTGGGGTTGCAGCGCTCATCTCGCTTTATTGGCCGAGGGAGCCAGCGTACAGCTTCCGGGTCGTGTGGCCAGCATGACGAAGCCGCTTCTGGTGAACCACAGCAGCGCATGGATATGCCGTTTACCTTCCTGGCAGAACATACCAATTTATCTACTTGCACTTTGACGTGCTTTCGAACTGCTAGGTTGGCAGGAGCAGGGACCGAGCAATGGGAGCTCACCCCGTTGCAGGGATTCGAACCGCCGACCTTCCGATCAGCAAGCCCTAGGCTCAGTGGTTTAACCCACAGCGCCACCCGCGTCCCTAGAGACCAACTAAATTTGTTCTGGGTATAAGCATCTGTGTACATGCACACTTCATTGTAAGAAGTGTGCATGCACATGAAAGCTTATACCCAGAACAAACTTAGTTGGTCTCTAAGGTGCTACTGGACAATTTTTTAATTTTTTAAATTTATTTCAACTGTGTCAGACCAACATGGCTACCTACCTGAATCTAAAACCTATAGACGTTCCATCTATGCTTTATAGCAAAGCTAATTTTAATCCAGGACGTGGGTGGCGCTGTGGGTTAAACCACAGAGCCTAGGGCTTGCCGATCAGAAGGTTGGCGGTTCGAATCCCCATGACGGGGTGAGCTCCTGTTGCTCGGTCCCTGCTCCTGCCAACCTAGAGTTCGAAAGCACGTCAAAGTGCAAGTAGATAAATAGGTACCGCTCCGGCAGGAAGGTAAACGGCGTTTCCGTGCACTGCTCTGGTTCACCAGAAGCGGCTTCGTCATGCTGGCCACATGACCCGGAAGCTGTACGCCGGCTCCCTTGGCCAATAAAGCGAGATGAGCGCCGCAACCCCAGAGTCGGTCACGACTGGACCTAATGGTCAGGGGTCCCTTTACCTTTACCTTAATTTTAATTCAGTGTTCTGTAGGAAAAATTTCTAGGGAGATACAAATTCATTTGAGCTGTTTAAAGGCCACTGGGTGACAAGAAAACTTAAGCTGTTGTTTGTGAAGGTTGATTGGGGACTAGCAATTTGGACAGTGCTGCAACAAATGAATTAGTAAGAAACCACAGGTATTAACACTGTCAACCATGAAAATGTGATTAGGAGGGGTAAACTGATGTTAGCGATGCAATCACCACACCATGCTGGTAGGGGACTGTAAACTGGCTAAGCATACTATGAGATTTATCCTAGAGGATGTGACATTTAATAATGAAGAGATAATAAATTAATAATACCAAGTGTCCTACAGTGTCTTCCTCAGATCTCTTCATGAACATTAATTAATTCCCTCGTTAAGCAGTTAGGCAGATAAATGCTCAGCAAGCATCCTATTATTATTATTTAAAAAACAAAAAATACCCACACCAATAAAAACCAAGAATTATTAGCATATTTTATGGAAGATAAAGAAAATAGACTGCAGAGAGGTTAGAAATCTGGGTTGACTGTGATAGAGGCAGTTTTGATGGGTGAGATTCAAATTAAGAGTGATTTAAGATATGAAGTGTAGACTGAGGGATAGTGGATACAATCTAAGTCTTGTACTTTGATTGGGGAGGCACAATTACTCTCTAGCCAGATAAGCCTACACACTTGTAGCATAATGTGATATGGGTACTAAAAGTGCTGTACCACATTTCCTCTGGTTTCAATTTTCAGGTAGAAATTAGAAATATTAATGGGGTAGAAATTCTACCCTGGATATAAGGTTGCCTGTTATGTTCTCTTTGGTGGTCTGGCTGCAGATTTTTTAAAAGATGCTATTCTTTTGGGGCAGCTGTCCAAAGAGGGCTCACTCATCATCCTAGGTTCATCATCATCTTGGGGGAAAGTGGCAAGTGGGCCTGTTGTCATTCAATGTCTTTATAAATGACTTGGATGAAGGAATTGAAATTTAAATTTGCAGGTGACACCAAACTGAAATGGCTGGCCAATGCCACAGAAGACAGAAATAGAATTCAAGTTATTGGAGAATTGGACCAAAACTAACAAAATAATTTCCATAAGGATACATGTAAGGTTCTGCACTCAGGCAGGAAGCTTAACATGAGTCCACTGCAAGAAAACTAATGCCAGTCTGCACCGACAGAAGTCAAGTGTCCCGACCAAGGGAAGTAATAGTCCCCCTCTATTCCCTGTTCTGTTTTGGGCACCACAATTTCAAAAGGATATTGACCAGCTGGAACATGTGCAGAGGAGGCCAACCGAGGGCGGGTCTGCACTCATGGTTTATAACATTAAGGGAGGGCTAAGGTATGATTTTCATCACATAACATTTTTTGTTTAGTCGTTTAGTCATGTCCAACTCTTCGTGACCCCATGGACCAGAGCACACCAGGCCCTCCTGTCTTCCACTGCCTCCCGCAGTTTGGTCAAACTCATGTTGGTAGCTTCAAGAACACTGTCCAACCATCTCATCCTCTGTCGTCCCCTTCTCCTTGTGCCCTCAATCATCCCAACATCAGGGTCTTTTCCAGAGAGCCTTCTCTTCTCATGAGGTGGCCAAAGTATTGGAGTCTCAGCTTCACGATCTGTCCTTCCAGGGAGCACTCCGGGCTGTTTTCCTTCAGAATGGATAGGTCTGATCTTCTTGCAGTCCATGAGACTCTCAAGAGTCTCTTCCAGCACCAGAATTCAAAAGCATCAATTCTTCAGCGATCAGCCTTCTTTACGGTCAAGCTTTCACTTCCATACATCACAGCAAGGTGATGCAGCATTAATACTGCATTATTAAGATGTGACACCTGAGAGAGCTGCAAAGCAACCCTTAACCTGCAATAGGGTAACTGTGTTGTTAAAGGAAAGGAACATTTTTAATTTACCAGTATGCCCTGCGATGTTTTAGAATGAGTTATCTAATATTGTTCTAATAATGTTTAAAAGGTCAGTGTAGATCCAGCCCAAGATGATCAAGGGTCTAGAAACCAGACCTTATAAGGAGTGGTGAGGGAAATGGGTATGTTTAGTATAGTAAAGAGGAGACTAAGAGGAGATATCTAAGCTATCCTGAAATATGGAAGATGGCTTCAAGTTACAAGAAAGGAGATTCCAGCTAAACACCAGGAAGAACTTTCTGATGGTAAGGGCTGTTCAACAATAGAGTGGACTCCTTTGGAAGGTGGTGGACTCTCCTTCCTTGGAGATTTTCAAGCGGAGGTTGGATGACCACATGTTATGTATACTTTAGTTGAGATTCCTGCATTTGTAGGCTTTTGCAGCCACACTGGTTTCTTTAGATGCTTCCCACTTTTTTCTTGTTGGAATTGTCAGCATTTGTGCCTTCAGTATTTCACCTTTTAAGAAACTGCCAACCATCTTAAGCTCCCTTCTCTTTGAGTATTTCTGACCATGGGATCTTTTCCCGTAGTTCCTTGAGCTTTTATAAATTGGTCTTCTTAAAGCCCAGAGTTCCTTTGGCTCTGTATCATGAAACCCAGGGCATAGTCACTTCACCCCCAGTTTCCCAGTGCGTCAACTTTATTGATCAGTTCCTCCCTGTTGGTGAGGACCAGATCCAAGATACATGATTCCCTTGTTGCTTTTTCCACCTTCTGGGAAATGAAATTGTCAGCTCAAGCAGGGAGACCACTGGGCAGTGATGCGGGTAGTATACTAGCAGAATCCTTATTCTGTTCCTAGTGCCCACACACTCTAGATCCCCTACAGCTGGACAGAGAGTCTGGAGAGAGAAGGGGGGGTTCTCTATAGACCACAGCAACTCCCTCTCCCCAGCCCTCAAGCCTGCTCTGATGCTGCCCTGAGTACACAGGTGGGCACAGCTGAGTGAGATGAACTCCACTCTGCTCACTCACCCATGTCTCTGATTCAGACCAAATCACCCTCAATATCCACAATAAGATCATGGATGAAGGAGGTCTTTCTCAACAACAGCAGCTGCAGACTCAAGGACTGGCTGACAGAACCACAATTCCCCAGGTTGGAAGAGGGGCTGGCACACAGCACAAGTCACCAACTGTCTGTGCCATGTGCCCCTTACCTCACCTGTCCCACCCCATACCTTCCCCTTCCCTGAACCATTGTGATTGGGGACTCCCTGGTCTCCCCATTTCCTCTCTTTCCAACACACCCCACAAACCCCACAGATTTAAAAATATGCAAGTTGAAAACAGTTGAAAACATTTTAAAACATTTTAGACAATTGGGGGCATAATAACAAAATTGAAACTAACTAAAGAATACCAGCCTCAGCTTTCCTAGCTGCAGTCAGTTGGCAGCTCTGCCCTCCTAGACCAGGTGGAAGAGGTCCCCAAGACTCACAGCTGAGATGGTCTTCTGTTCTTCATTGAAGCAATTGCCATGAAATAGCTGATCTGATCATAGTGAAACACTTTGGAGGCAGTTCTTATGTTACTGGCACCTCCTTTCCTGTGTCTTTTCCTCAGTGTTTCAGTAACATTTGACATCCAGGAACCTTTTTGGATTGAGTGAAGGATGGGTTATGTGGTTTCTTCTGATGTGGCTAGCTCTCTGCCACTGCAATAATGGATATATGTATTTCCTATGTGCAATCCTATTCATATCTGCTCAGAAGGAAGTCAACTCTGCTAAAAGGAGTTTACTCTTAGAAAAGTGTACATAAGCCTTTAGTCTTAAAATCTATAACAACAACAACAACCTGTCTTCAGTTCTGTATAGTAATAGGATGGTTTCACAGGATTGTATGAGAGTGAATTAAAAGGGCTTTATAAATAATAATGCATTCATCAATATATACTGTTCAGCAGAAGAATGCAAGACTTGAGATTTGGTGACTAGCAGCACAATCTTGTTCACGTCTACTCAGAAGTAAGTCCACTGAACTGAATGAAACTTCCTCTGAGGTAAATGTGTACAGGGTGTGTGTGTGTGTGTGTGTGTGTGTATTAAAAATTCCTTATAATATGCTATTTGGGGGGGGAGGCTTATACAAATAAGCAAAATCTATCTAGATTGGAATGTGACCAGGAAGCATGTTGATACACCCTTGTGAGCGAAGCTGTTGGGAGTCTCGTACTCCCAGCAGCGTCACTCAAGGTGGTAAGGTTAAAGGCGAGGAGCTAGAAAAAGAATGATCCAAGAAGTCCTCAACAGTAGAGAAAAATCTACCGGTTGCCGTGATTACCCATGCCATCGGAATAGAGTGTTACTGCAAAGACTGTGCATTGGTCAGCATGCACTGATCTACACACATAAAACAAATTCACGCACAGGCGTCTTCCAAAAACCCATCCCAAACCCAACCCCCAAAGTCCCATGGCAATCAGCAAATGGTAACGGGGGCAGGATCATGAGATCTGGAAGCCCCTAGGGCTGGCACATGGATGGTGGATATAGATTTAGTCACTCTGACTCAAGGTATGAGGCAGTTGAACAGCTCGGCAGTTGTATCCATGGCTGAGCAGCCCTTTTTAGGATCTACTCTGCTCACCCTGAAAAGGGGGGGGGGCTAGGAAAGGCGCCCTAAACATAGTCTGTCTCCCTTTTCCCCTGACTGGATTACTGCGCCCAGTGGGGTCACCACCCAGAAGTCGGAAAAGACAATTGAAGTTTGGAACATGGAATATACAGACTTTGTCAGATAACACAGATAATGAGCGTCCCGAACGCAGAACTGCCATCATTGCAAGAGAGCTGTGATTTTTTAACATTGATATTGCAGGGCTTTAAGAAACTCGAAGAGCAGGTGAGGGACAACTGAAGAAAGAAAAAGGAGGCTACATATTCTTCTGGAAAGGGCTACCTGGACAAGAACATTGAATACATGGAATCATAGAATCATAGAATCATAGAATCATAGAGTTGGAAGAGACCACAAGGGCCATCGAGTCCAACCCCCTGCCAAGCAGGAAACACCATCAGAGCACTCCTGACATATGGTTGTCAAGCCTCTGCTTAAAGACCTCCAAAGAAGGAGACTCCACCACACTCCTTGGCAGCCAATTCCACTGTCAAACAGCTCTTACTGTCAGGAAGTTCTTCCTAATGTTTAGGTGGAATCTTCTTTCTTGTAGTTTAGATCCATTGCTCCGTGTCCGCTTCTCTGGAGCAGCAGAAAACAACCTTTCTCCCTCCTCTATGGGACATCCTTTTATATATTTGAACATGGCTATCATATCACCCCTTAACCTCCTCTTCTCCAGGCTAAACATGCCCAGCTCCCTTAGCCGTTCCTCATAAGGCATCGTTTCCAGGCCTTTGACCAATTTGGTTGCCCTCCTCTGGACACGTTCCAGTTTGTCAGTGTCCTTCTTGAACTGTGGTGCCCAGAACTGGACACAGTACTCCAGGTGAGGTCTGACCAGAGCAGAATACAGTGGCACTATTACTTCCCTTGATCTAGATGCTATACTCCTATTGATGCAGCCCAGAATTGCATTGGCTTTTTTAGCTGCCGCGTCACACTGTTGGCTCATGTCAAGTTTGTGGTCAACCAAGACTCCTAGATCCTTTTCACATGTACTGCTCTCAAGCCAGGTGTCACCCATCTTGTATTTGTGCCTCTCATTTTTTTTGCCCAAGTGCAATACTTTACATTTCTCCCCGTTAAAATTCATCTTGGAGTAGGCTTTGCTATCAAAAACAGTCTTGTGAAGCTCTTGTTAGAAGTCCCTAGCAGCATTAATGAGTGACTTTCAATCCTTTGAGTAAAACTCACCAAAAACCAACTGTCAGAGTTGCTTCCAGATCCTAGCTCACAGAGGATCACGCTAGCCAGCGATCATTAAATAAAAGTCTTTATTGAGTTACAGTTTCCATTCTCAAGCTGCTGCGTGCAACCCTACGTCTAATGGTTAGATCGGCGAAGCCCCATCTGAGTCTCCGCCCCTTGTACACCAACTTAATATCCTAGCCTTGCTCCACCTTTTCCGCCTGACTGTTCTTCTCTGGGTCCCTCTGCCCCCCGGGGTCTCTTCCTTCCGGGATTCCTCTGACGCTGACGCTGACCCCCCTGACTCTTCTCCCTCCTTTCGGCGGGCTTTAGGACCTGGCTCCCTTTCCGGGCTGCCTACTGCGCCACCTTCCTGTGCATTTGAACTTGTCGCGCGCGCCCAACCTTCCACCTTCCGTCTGACCGTTTCTTCGCTCCCCGATGGAGGTGTGGCCACTCCTGACTCGTGCCCTCCCCCCTGTTGTGAGCTGCCAGCGCTTGATCCCTGGCGCCCTTCCTCTTCCCTGCTCTCTGGCGGTGACGCTGGTCCCGATTTCCAACTGCTCCCCTCTGAGTCCCCTCTGGCTCTATCTTCCTGGGGTGTCCCCCTAGGCTCCCCCCTTGCCCTGGCCACTGGTGCTCCTTTCTGTGAATCTTCTGATTCACTGGAAAGACTCGGAGATCTCGGGTCGTCGTCATCACTCATCTTTTCTTCTGCCTCCTCCCCCTCGCTCTCTGTTTCCTCCCTTGCCCTTGCCTCTGCTCCTGAACCCCTGACATCCATCCCCCCCTCGAAGCCCCCTCTTCCCCCCTCCCCTCCTTCCGGTGCGGGATCTGGGTGCTGCTGTGTCAGGGGGACGAATGTCGGATACAGTTCGCTTCCCGTGGCGGGCCGCCATCCGAAGTCTTCCGGTTCTTCCTCCCTGCTCTCGTTGACGACGGTCACTTCCGCTTCCATCTCTGTGCCGCCGTGCTCGAAACCCGGGTCGTCCCCGAAAACGTCCATGTCCGTCTCTCCCTCGTTGCCTTCTGGAGACGTTGCTCGTCCTGGACCCTCCAGCCACCTTCTGCGGAACTGCTCCTCTGGTCGATCATCCCACCAATACGAGGGTTCTGAAGCAGATCCCGAGGGTGACCCCTCTGGGGAACGGGCGTCTCGTGTCGGTTCCTCGTCCGAGTCGAACCCCCGGAACGTGCTGGCTGAAAGCGTGGGCGTGAAAAGCCAGTCGTCGAAAAAGTCTGCTGGCATTGGCCTGTGTGGGAAGAGGGCATGAAACTCTTCTTTGAGCAGAGGTTCGTCCAAAGCGTAGCCCGGCACCCAGCTGTTGGCACTGGCCGGGGTGCCCTCCTTGGCGAGAAGGTATTCTACCCCCTCTTCCCCCCATCTGGAGTCCAAAATCTCCGTGACTTCGTTGATGCGCTCCTTCTGTGCCACTCCCCCTTGCCCGGTTCTCTCTCGGAGCGGACCCGGTGCCGTTCCTGGTTCCTGAAACCTGTGAGGTGCCTTGTAGGGAGTGAGCACCGATCTGTGGAACACCGGATGCATTCTGGAACCCTCCGGAAGAGCCAGCCTGAAAGCCACCGGGTTGACCTGTTCTTCAACTTGGTAGGGCCCCAGTTGTTTATGCCCTAGTTTCTTCTTCGCCAACGACCTGGCCGGCACTGCGTGGGCTGCTAACCAGACCCAGTCTCCCACCTGGATCTCTTCGCCAACCCTTCTGTGTTTGTCCGCTTGTACCTTGTATGCGTGTTTAGCCAGCTCCAGGTGCCGCCGCAGCTGATCGTGGACCTCCTGCAACTCCGACGCGAACGCATCTGCTGTCTGCGGCTCCCCCTCCCCCATTCTTTCCAGTCCCGGGAAGGTTCTGGGGTGCCTCCCGTTGTTGGCGAAGAACGGCGTGACCCCCGTGGACACGTGCTTCGTGTTGTTGTAGGCGAACTCGGCGAGAGGCAGGTAATCCACCCACGTCGCAGGCTGTTGATTCGCATAACATCTCAGGTACTGCTGCATGATGGCATTGACCCGCTCCGCTTGCCCGTTGGTCTGCGGGTGTCTAGCCGACGCCAGGTTGATCTTGACGTTCAGGAAGCCCATCAGCCTCTGCCAGAAGTTCGAGATGAACTGTCGCCCTCGGTCGGACAGAATAGACCGCGGCAGACCGTGAACCTTGAACACGTGGTCTATGAACAGTTTGGCGGTTTGTTCCGCCGTGGCCACCTTCGCACACGGAATGAAATGTGCCATCTTGGAGAACAAGTCCACCACCACCAGCACAGCCGTCTTGCCCCTCGAGCTGGGCAGATCCGTGACAAAGTCCAGGGCCACTCTCTCCCATGGTTCGAACGGAGTTTGCAGCGGTTCCAGCAGTCCGGCCGGCGGTCTGTGCACTGGTTTGGCCCTCTGGCAGGTGTCACACCTCGCCACGTAGTCCGCGACTTCCCCTCTCATTCCGGGCCACCAGAAGTCTCTGGCTACTAATTCCACCGTCTTCTCCTTGCCAAAGTGCCCGGCAGTGGGCGCGTCGTGCAGCTGCCGCAGTACCTTGGCGCGAAGTTCGTCTCCCGGCACGTAGATGGCCCCTTTACGGATGAGCAAACCATCTCGCAGCTGGAACTCGTCGGTCGCTGCCGTGCCCCTGTGCACCTCTGCCATCTTTGCTTGCGCGAAGGAGTCATCCTGCAACGCTCGTCGCACCGCATCCAGGTCAACTGTTGCCGCCGCGCACGCCCACACTGTCGGTGCGAAGATGTGCATGGCGGCCGCTGGCGTTGCCTCCTCCAGATACTGTGGCTTACGGGAGAGAGCATCCGCCATGATGTTGGTGTCCCCCGGGACATATTCTATTCGGAAGTCGAAATTCGCAAAGAACTCAGCCCAACGTATCTGCCTCTGGTTCAGGAACTGTGCCGTGCGCCAGTGCTCTAGATTCTTGTGGTCCGTGCAGACCTGCACCGTGTGCTTGGCGCCGATCAGGAAGTGCCTCCACGCTTTGAACGCTGCATGAATGGCCAGCAACTCCCTGTCCCAGATGGTGTAGTTCTGTTCGGACTTGCTGAGCTTCCTTGAGTAAAACGCTCCCGGCCTCCAAACCCCCTGCGGGTCTTTCTGCAGCAGGACTGCTCCCACGGCTCTGTCTGAAGCGTCTGTCTCCACCCTCATCGGCCTGCTGGGGTTGACATGAAGCAGCTGCTCTTCTGACGCGAAGAGACGCTTGAGTGCCTGAAAGGACTGCTCCGCCTGCTCTGTCCAGATGAACTTCTTTTTCTTGGAGCTGAGCGTGTCCGTGATGGCCGCTGTCTGCATCGCAAAGCCTTTGATAAACTTGCGATAGAAGTTCGCGAAGCCGACAAACCGTTGGACCTCCTTCCGGTTGCGTGGGCTTTTCCAATCCAACACTGCTCGGACCTTGGCGCTGTCCATGGCGAGCCCTTTATCAGACAACTTGTAGCCCAGGAAATCCACCTCCGTCACGTCGAATTGGCACTTCTCCAGCTTGGCGTAAAGCCTATGTTGCTGTAGCCTGCTCAGCACTTCCTTGACGTGTCTGTCATGCTCCTGCTGCGATTCCGAAAAGATCAGGATGTCATCCAAGAAACAGACGCACGTCTTGTAGAGGAGCCCCGCCAACACGTGATGCATGAAAGCTTGAAAAACGTGGGAGCCATTTTGCAATCCAAAAGGCATAACTCTATATTCGTAGGTGCCCAGGGGCGTGAACATGGCTGTCTTCCACTCATCTCCTTCCCGCATGCGAATGAGGTTGTATGCCCCTCGCAGGTCCAACTTGGTGAACACTCTGCCCTTCCGTACCTTTGCGAGGAGGTCGTCGATTCGGGGCATGGGGAAGTCCGATGGCTTGGTCACACTGTTCAAGATGCGAAAGTCCACTACAAGTCTTTTTTGGGGCGTGTCCCGCTTCTTAACAAAGAATACCGGACTGCCCCCCGCTGCCTTGGACTCTCGGATGAAACCGCGCTCCAAATTATGATCTATGAACTCTTTGAGTTCCTGCAGTTCGTCCTCAGACATGGAATACAGCTTCCCTTTGGGCAGCGCCGCCCCCGGCAGCAGGTCAATTTTGCAGTCATATGGTCTGTGGGGGGGTAGCCTGTCTGCCTCCTTCTCGCAGAAAACCTCCAAAAATTCTGCGTACTTGTGGGGAACCGCTTGCAGCGTGCCTAGCTGCAGCTGTGACTCCTCTTCCTCTCCTTCCTGCCTGGGCACGATGCAGTGTTCAGCGCAAAAGGAAGAGCCGAAGGTCAGCTGCCTCTGGTACCAAGCCAGCGTCGGGCTGTGCTTGTCCAGCCAACTCATGCCCAATACAATGGGCGTGTCCGATAGTTGAGTGACATTGAAGCTGATGATTTCCCTGTGATTCCCAAGTCGCATCACCATTGGTGGCGTCTGCTTCACCACTTGCCCCCCTAGCAGCTCCCTGCCATCCACCGTGACAACCTGCAGGGGCAGCGTGGCAGGCAGCAAGTGTATAGCGTGCCGGTCGACAAAGTCCTGCCCTATAAAGTCCGCATTGCTTCCGGAGTCAATGGTGATTGGCACGTCCATGGTGATTCCATTGGGCAGCTGGAGCGACGCGGTGAGCCTCACTACCGGTTTGGGCGGGAGGGGGTCCATGGGCTGTAAAATCTCTGGGGACTGCTTCACTGACACGTCTGGCTGGGCCCCAGTGCCTCTTCCAACCAGACTCCGTCGTTTCCCTGCTGTGGTTGTCCTTGCTGCGTTGCTGCAGTTACCATTGCTGAGGCTGCAGTGTGCTTGTGGAGCCTCTGGGGACACTCTTTCGCCATATGCTGTGGATCATCGCAGATGTAACACTTCCTGTTCCCTCTAGGAGGCTTCGCTTTCACTGCTGCCGGTGCTAGGGCTCTGGCTGCTGACTGAGCCCTTGCACCTCCAACCTCCATAGGTTCCGCTCCTCCTCCTGGCGGAGGCGTGGATTGCGCACGCGCTGCTTCTCTGGGAAGGAAGGAGGAGCCCCTGGCTGGTTCGCGCCCTCCACGCCCTTCGCCACTGCTCCACGGACGTCCTTCCAGCCGCACCCCCACCGCCAGCGCCCTCTGAACGATCTCCTGCGTGGTCCGGGGTCTCTCCCCCCTCGCAATTTCATCTTTAACCGAGCCGTGCAATCCCTCCCAAAACAGGTCTCTTACAGGAGCCGAATCTCTGTCCCATTCCAGAGCACTGACCAAAGCGAAAAAGCGGGCATGGTACTGCCTTACGCTGGCCCTCCCTTGCTTCAGTCCATGTATCTGCTGCCGAGCAAGATCCACGTCAATGCTTGACAAAAAGCACCCATCCATCGCTTTAATAAAGGCATCCGCATTTTGGAGCGCTGGATCATTATCTCTCCACAAATTGCGCAGCCATGCTTTAGCATCTCCATGCAAATGGGACATGATGAATCCCACCTTCTCTTGCTCATCTCTAAAGTCTTTGTTCAGCAGTTGCAGTGCACACATTACATCTGCTCTAAAGTTGGGGTACTGTTGCAAATTCCCATCGAAGTGAGAGACCAGACCGCCTGTTCGTCTCCCCAACCCAATCCCCTCCGGTTTGGGTGTCAGTTGCCCTTGCTTCGTAAGCACTTCCAACCTGACCTGGAGATCCCTGTAGGCGGCAGCTGCGTCCTCCTCTCTCTTCCTGGATGCAAGAGCCTCGGCATTCAGTCGTGTCACTGCTTCTCTGAGTTCCACTATCTGCTGTTCGGCCGTCATGTTGTCTGCCGTTCGTGAGCTCGCTAGTAGGCACCCGCTTTCTCTCCTCTCCGCGAGGCTGTAGATGCCCACAATTTAAGGGATGGGGCTTACTGTCAGAGTTGCTTCCAGATCCTAGCTCACAGAGGATCACGCTAGCCAGCGATCATTAAATAAAAGTCTTTATTGAGTTACAGTTTCCATTCTCAAGCTGCTGCGTGCAACCCTACGTCTAATGGTTAGATCGGCGAAGCCCCATCTGAGTCTCCGCCCCTTGTACACCAACTTAATATCCTAGCCTTGCTCCACCTTTTCCGCCTGACTGTTCTTCTCTGGGTCCCTCTGCCCCCCGGGGTCTCTTCCTTCCGGGATTCCTCTGACGCTGACGCTGACCCCCCTGACTCTTCTCCCTCCTTTCGGCGGGCTTTAGGACCTGGCTCCCTTTCCGGGCTGCCTACTGCGCCACCTTCCTGTGCATTTGAACTTGTCGCGCGCGCCCAACCTTCCACCTTCCGTCTGACCGTTTCTTCGCTCCCCGATGGAGGTGTGGCCACTCCTGACTCGTGCCCTCCCCCCTGTTGTGAGCTGCCAGCGCTTGATCCCTGGCGCCCTTCCTCTTCCCTGCTCTCTGGCGGTGACGCTGGTCCCGATTTCCAACTGCTCCCCTCTGAGTCCCCTCTGGCTCTATCTTCCTGGGGTGTCCCCCTAGGCTCCCCCCTTGCCCTGGCCACTGGTGCTCCTTTCTGTGAATCTTCTGATTCACTGGAAAGACTCGGAGATCTCGGGTCGTCGTCATCACTCATCTTTTCTTCTGCCTCCTCCCCCTCGCTCTCTGTTTCCTCCCTTGCCCTTGCCTCTGCTCCTGAACCCCTGACACCAACATGCTACTATTCTAAGCACTTATGCACCAGAACTGGATGCCGATGAAGACAAATAAGGATTTTTTTATTCTCATCTGGATAGCATCCTATCATAAATGCCTAAGGAGGATAAAATTATCCTCCTGGGTGATTTTAATGCAAGAGTTAGATGAGATTTCGATCTGTGCCATGGGACTATTGGGAAAGGAGCTGGCAACAGCAACCAGAACGGAATTTTTACTTTTGACGATATGTGCAGCACACAACCTTGTTATCACCAACACACTTTTTTGACAAAAAAGTAAATTAAAAACATCATGAAGGCACCCTCGGTCAAACCACTGGCACCTCTTAGACTATGTAATTGTCTGAGTTGAAGATTGCCATGATGTGCTCCTTACCAGAGCTATGACGAGTGCCAATGACTGCTGGACAGATCACCTATTAATACGCTCCACAATGGCTATCAAGATTATACCTCAACACAGGCTTCAAGGAAGGAAACCAAGGCGCAAAATGATCACTCAAGCCCTTCAAGATCCTATTAAGTGGGACTGCTTCCAAACGACTCTTAAGGACAATCTGCTTTCGGAATTCCCTGATAACATCGAGGAACACTGGACCAAGCTAAAAACATGCATTATTGCAGCCTCTGAACAAACTATTGGATACCAAACCGAGAAACACTAGGACTGGTTTGATGAAAATAACAGTGAGATTGAACGCATTATTGATAAGAAAAGGAAACCCTTTCAGATCTGGCAAAGAGATAGAAACTGCACCACTCAGAAAAAAAAACCCCTATGCCAACACTAAAGCTGAGGTTCAAAGAAGAACCAGAGAATTAAATAATACCTGGTGAATAAAGCTCAAAGATTCAGCACTTAGCCGACACTCAAGATGCACAGAGTTTCTTTAAAGCCACAAACCATCTATGGGCCAATAAATCATGGCATATGCCCCCTACACTCAACAGATGGTACCACACTTCTAAAAGATAAAGAAGCTATTGCACTGTGCTGGAAAGAACATTACCAGCATCTCCTTAACTGCAACTCCCCCGTAGCTGCTGAGGTCCTGTCACAAATTCTGCAAAAACAAATTAGAGATGAGCTTGCAGTATCATCAAACCTGGGTGAGCTGTGTACCAAATGAAAAACAACATCAGGGACCTGATGGGATTTTGAAGTCTTCAAAGTGGGTGGAATTGAGCTTGCACAACAACTTCACAAGCTCATCGAAAAAATATGGGAGAGGAAATTCCACAAACTTTAGGGATGCCAAAATCAATCTTTTTTAAAAAGGTGACAGAATGGATTGAGGAAACTATCAAGGCATCTCTGTATTAGCTGCGGACGGCGAAATTCTTGCAAAGATCTTAGCAAACCATCTCTTAACAATATCTGAGGCAATTCTTCCTGAATCCCAAAATAGTTTTTGACCTTCTAGGGGGACAGTGGACATGATTTTCTCTGCTCAACAGCTTCAAGAAAAATGCAGAGAGCAAAATCAGTCCCTGTATATGGGTTGACCTGACTAAGGCTTTCAACACTGTAAATCGTAATGCCCTGTGGATTGTCCTTCTGAAAACTGGCTGCCCAGATAAATTTGTGAACATCATTTGGTTCCTCCATGGTAATATGACAGCTACAACTGCAGATAACAATGGCTCTCAAAGTGAACCATTCACAGTGGGATAAGGTGTTAAACAGGGCTGCGTTATCGCCCCAACTCTATTCATTATTTTCATTGCCATGATCCTACACTTTGTCGAAGGGAAACTCCCCTCTGGAGTAGAAATCCTGTATCGAACAGATGGAAAGCTCTTTAATCTGAGCAGGCTGACAGCAAAGAATAAGATCACTGTAACTTCCGTCATAGAGCTTCAGTATGCTGATGACAACATAGTGTGCGCACACTCAGATGATGACCTCCAAATCATCCTAAATATCTTCGCAGAAGCTTACTAAAAGCTTGGCCTATTGCTCAACATCACAAAAACCAAAGTGCTACACCAACAAGCACAAAACAACTCCTCTGCAGAGCCACAAATCCAACTCAATTGGAAAATGTCAATCACCTGGGCAGTTATCTTTCCACAAGGGCTGACACTGATGCCAAAATCCAGCATTACCTGAGCTCTGCAACTGCAGCTTTCTCCTGATTGAAGTGCAGAATGTTTGAGGACCGGGACATTCGTAGGGAAACCAAAATGCTTGTTTACAAAGCTATTGTTTACAAACCTCCTGTATGCTTGTGAAACGTGGACCACTTATAAACACCATCTCCAACTCCTCGAAATATTCCATCAGTGGTGTCTCTGAAAAATTTTACACATCACTTGGGAAGGCAGGTGTCGAAGCAGTGACTTCAACATCAACTTTGTTGGACTGGTCATGTTGAGTGGGTGCCTGATTATTGTCTTCCAAAGCAACTACCCTACTCTGAACTCAAAAGATGGAAGCCTAATGTTGGTGGTCAACAAAAGAGGTTTAAAGACTCTCTCAAGGCACATCTTTTAAAATGTAGTATAAACGCCAACAACTGGGAAACACTGGCCTGCGAGCACTCCAATAGGAGAACTGCCTTTATCAAAGGTGTCATGGGCTTTGAAGACACTCGAACTCAGGATGAAAGGGAGAAACATACTAAGAGGAAGGCAGCTCCCGCCCGGAAACCTATGTCCCCACTGTGGAAGGACATGTGGGTCTGGAATTGGCCTCCACAGTCACTTACGGACTCACTACTAAAACAATGTTTTGGAAGACAATCTTACTTGGCTACGAGGGATCACCAAAGAAGAAGAGACAGACAAAATTTGGGGTCATTTCTGAGATGCTCATCTGAAAGTTGGCAGGATGCATTACGGCATCACTGGAAAGAGAGCCTCCAACTGAATCCCTAAAGGTAGTGGTTTCTTCTACTGAATTAATTGATTAGCTTTGAAAAACAGCCCTTTTGGGGGGAATGATAATGGCTTTAAGCCCTATTTTCGAGGACCTATTCTAAATTACTCAGAGCTTTCCTCACCATAATGATTATAGAGTTAAACATTACTGAAGCTGCATAAGCAAAGTAGTTGCAATAACCAGCACAAGGAATAAAAGTCAAAATAAAAATAATAAATAAAAAAATGTCCTGTAGCACCTTAGAGACCAACTAAGTTTGTGCTGGGTATAAGCTTTCGTGTGCATGCACACTTCTTCAGATACACTGAAACAGAAGTCACCAGACCCTTGTATATAGTGGAAGGGTGGGGTGGGGTTTTTCTCAGAAGGGTAGTAGGAGATGGGTGATTGATTCTGTTCCGATAGATTTATTGCTTTATTGTTTGGTGCCCAGCCACGCTTCCCTGCAAGCCTCTGCAGCTTCTGTTTACGCAGTGTGGCTTTGAAGCGGTCGTAAAGCAATTAGCAGAATTACACAGCGGCGTGTGTCGAAAAATCAGTTAACAAGTCCCACACGTTTCTTCTGTCCTAATATCCCTTTATTTGCACAAAAGTAGTGTATTTACAATCCATAACAGCCATCAGATTCAAGCTGCATTTTCTCTGCGTCCTTCTCTCTCAGTGCAGCGACGCAACAACCTGCTTTCGCTTTCCACTCAGCTCACAGCATTCCAAGCTGCTTTCGTCACGTCCTGGCTTACTTCCCTTGTAAGCGCCTCCTCTCAGCCTCGAGACACAGAAGGTTAATCCTTCACTACACCCAACAGATTCAAATGGCTTTGGCAATTAGTCCTACAGGAAAAAGCAAGGGAGAACAGTATGCAGATAACAAAAAATAGCTTTAGCATGTGTAATGAGATAAGAATCCAATATCTCTATTCAGACCAGGTCTCTCCATAGTTTTCAGTTTGGTAATAACTTGTAATTCAGCAACTTCTCTTTTAAGTGTATTTCTGAAATTCTTTTGTAATAAGACAGCTGCTTTGATATCCTGTATTGAATGTCCTGGGAAATCTCCTACTGGCATCTCAGTCTTGTGATTCCTGATGCCAGATTTATGTCCATTTATCCTTTGGATAGGGACGCGGGTGGCACTGTGGGTAAAACCTCAGTGCCTAGGACTTGCCGATCGTATGGCCGGCGGTTCGAATCCCCGCAGTGGGGTGAGCTCCCGTCTTTCGGTCCCAGCTCCTGCCCACCTAGCAGATTGAAAGCACCCCTAAGTACAAGTAGATAAATAGGTACCGCTTTATAGCGGGAAGGTAAACGGTGTTTCCATGTGCTGTGCTGGTGCTGGCTTGCCAGAGCAGCTTCGTCACGCTGGCCACGTGACCCGGAAGTGTCTTCGGACAGCGCTGGCTCCCGGCCTCTTAAGTGAGATGAGCGCACAACCCTAGAGTCGGACACGACTGGCCCGTACAGGCAGGGGTACCTTTACCTTTTATCCTTTGGATAAACCCTGCACCAAAGCTCCTGAACAGCTCTGTCAGTTTTTTTTGAATGTTTAGTCAGCATCTCCTTTCTTGTAACTTGAAGCCATTGCCTCGAGTCCTACCCTCCAGAGTAGGAGAAAACAAGCACGCTCCCTCTTCCATGTGACAGACCTTAAGATATTTGAAGATGGCTATCATTTCTCCTCTCACACCCCTATTTTCAAGGCTAAACATACCCAGCTCCTTCAAGTGCTCCTCCTAAGGCTTGGTTTCCAGACACTTGATCATTTTGGTTATCCTCCTCCGCACACATTCCAGGATATCAACATCCTTCTTAAATTGTGGTGCCTAGAATTGGACACAGTATTTCAGGTGTGGTCTGACCAAGGCGGAATAGAGTGGTACTGTTACTTCCCTTGATTGGAACACTATACTTTTGTTGATGCAGCATTAACTTTTTTGCTGCTGCTGCATCACACTGTTGACCCATGTTAAGCTTGTAGCCCACCAAGACCCCTAGATTCTTTTCACATGTACTGCTGGTAAGCCATCCTATATTTGTGCATATGGTTCTCCCTGCCTAAATGCAGAACCTTACATTTTCCCCTATTGAAAATAATTTTGTTAGCTTACACCCAGTTCTCCAATTTGTTAAGGTCATTTTGAATTCTGATTCTGATTTCTGCATCATTAGCTACCCCTCCCAGTTTGGTGTCATCTGCAATTTTGATGAGCATCCCCTCAGTTCCTTCATCCAAATCATTTATAAAGATGTTGAACAACAATGGGCCCAGGACAGAACCCTGCAGCACCCCACGTTACTTCTTAGCCTTCTGTTCTCCCAAAGACATCCCACAAGGCAGTAGAGATTTAGGTCAGTGTTTTCCTTCTCCCAGATAGGCTGTGTATGTGGCTGCATAAGGTGCTTACAGATGAGCTGAGATTTAAGAAGGACATGTATAATAAATGGAAGAAAGTATAGAAGGAGTATGCACAACCAGACAACAGCAGTTTAAGGGAGAAGGCCAGGTGGGCCAAAGCTCAGAATGGGCTCAGGCTTGCAAGAGAGGTTAAAAATAACAATGAAAGTTTCTTTGGCTATGTTTGAAGCAAGAGGAAGAACAAGCAAGAAGTAGGCCCTCTGCATGGAGAAGACAGAGCAATGCTGTTGGATGGCAGAGAGAAGATGGAACTGCTCAGCACCTACATTGCCCCTGTCTTCACCCAAAAGGAAAGCAGTGCTCAACCTGGTGATAACAAAATAAATGGTGCATAGAATCATAGAATGGTTGAGTTGGAAGGGACTCCGAGGGTCATCTAGCACAATCCCTTGCAATGCAGGAATCTCTACTAAAGCATCCATGACAGAAGGCCATCCAACCTCTACCAGGGATAGCCAATGATGGGAGTTGTATTCCAACAAAATCTGGAGGGCTTTGCATCAGCATAAAACCACTACAAGAAAGAAGATTCCACCTAAACATTAGGAAGAACTTCCTGACAGTAAGAGCTGTTCGACAGTGGAATTTGCTGCCAAGGAGTGTGGTGGAGTCTCCTTCTTTGGAGGTCTTTAAGCAGAGGCTTGACAACCATATGTCAGGAGTGCTCTGATGGTGTTTCCTGCTTGGCAGGGGGTTGGACTCGATGGCCCTTGTGGTCTCTTCCAACTCTATGATTCTATGATTCTACACCCACCCCCATAGTCCCCAAACAGAATAGCTTACCCAAAACAAAACAAAACAAACAACACTTTCTAATTGCATGATTAAGTGAGTGATGGCTGGAGAAAGATGACTTTTCTATGGTGGTTCCTTTCCTCTGGAATGCTCTCCTCGGAGATACCCACCAGATGCCCAGGTTCTTCTCATTTAGGATTGTGGAAAAACATTCTTGTTTTCTCAGAACTTTAAGAATCTTTGAGATTACTAGAGGTCTTTTAAATACATATTTTGTATTGTTTTTATTGGATTTCCATTTGCCTCTGTGGGAAGATAATTGTGTTGAAGGTTTCTGAAACACTCAGCAAGAGCTGCACTACACGAACCTGCTTATTTTGTGTTTTCAACTCTAAGAGGCAGGAAGATAAACCAGAGCAAAGCATGACTGGATCATGTTTCATTGTTTGCCTTGTGTCTCCACCTCTCTTCCCATGCAGTTTGCTATGATGTGGCATTTTATACAAGCCACTGCTATAGATCAAGGCAATAAACAAAATCTGCCATGCAAAGCAAGGCAGTATTCTTTCTTCTTCCTACATTCACTAAGCCAAAAAACAAACAAACCAGCACTGGGTTAAGAAACTTCCCTTTCACATTTTCTTCAGCTTGAAATGTTCTCATCTACTCTACAGTACATTGGTTGTCCTCATATTTCATTCCTTTCTTTTGTTATGACATCTCTGACCTTCACTGCTTTCTCATACTCAGTATGCTGTGAAGAATATACCAAGCTGCACAACTTAACTCTGACTTCTAGAGAAAACAAACAAATAGTGTCGTGACAAAAGAAGCAATGATGGCAGCAAAACTCATCAGTGTTAGAAGTAAATCTGACTGCCAGAAGGAGAGTTCAGCAAAGTGTCACTGCCAGAGCCCATCATGCATTAGCTGCACAATTAACTTTGGATAAAAGGAGCTGGAGCTAACTAACATTCCCCTAGAACTCAGAAAACAGGAGAGGGCACCCATTTGTAAATGGTTCTCTCTAGTACTGGAAGTTATATCATCTAAATCAGTGCTTTCTTCTAGAAAAAAGGTGCCAACACAGTGTACCGCTGAGTACTACCAGAAAAAGAGACCTGGCGACAACAACCCGGTGATGTAGGCCAGTTGATTCCAATATGAACTGGTGGGGGGAGGGGAAAGAAAGAGGAGAGGGGAGGGGAGGCCAAGCAACTCTGCCCTTTGAGTACAGCATGCCTCATCCATATTCAACAACAATCATGTGAGGTAGGCTGCTATTGCTTTGATTCCAATATGAACTGGAGGGCTAGGGATATGAGAGAGAGAGAGAGAGAGAGAGAGAGGGAGAGAGAGAGAGAGATATGCCGAGCAACACTATTCTGGTTAAGGTCATCCAAGAAGACAGCTAAGCTAAGATCAGACAGGAGAGGAAGAGAGGGGTCAATGGTGGGATTCTGGTTCACAGCTCGTGTTCCTAACCTCCATGGTACCCCCGCTCTTGGCCACTGCCTGTTCCTGGCCTTGCAGAGCTGCTGTCCCTGGCTGAGCAACTCGAACAGAAAGGGCTGCTGGCCCTTGACCCTTGGCACAAGCAGAAAGCGCGGCCATCCTGCCTCCTTCCCTGACAGGCGCAGCTCTAACCCAACCTGACAGAACATTCCCACTGGCCTATGGCACCATTGGTTGAGGGCAGTGCCACTCATCATCTCGGAGGTAGGGACTTTGTCTGTACCTTGAGGCTCATTGATTTTCTGGAGATGTCACTCAGAGGTTTAGGTGGAGCAGCTTGAGTTGTTGCAGAAAGAAGCAGGGGAAGGGAAGGATAGACGGAACAGCATCCCTGTGTCGACTTCTGTCCAAGGCTGTGCAAGGGAAGCGGTGTCATGGGATGAAGGCGGGTAATCCTTAACCATTGAGAAAGCTGAAAGAAATAATAGAGTAACACACAATATGACACAGAAAAAGAAGAAGACCCAGTGTTGTTCTGTGGTCATTGCCAGTGCTTTTTTTCTTAGAAAAAATGAGCCAGTACTGTGTACTGCTGAGTAAAACCAGAAAAAAAGGACTGATCTAAATGATCCTGTAATGCAGAAACCCCTTCATGGATCACTGCCTTGCTGTGGCGAAGGGGCTTGAATAACTCAGAGAAGCTATGAACTATGCTGAGCAGGACCACCCAAGATGGACAGGTCATAGTAGAGAGTTTTGACCAAACGTGATCCACCTGGAGGGAGGAACCGGCAAGCCACTCCAGTATCCCTGCCAAGAAAACTCCATGGACAAAGACAACAGGCATATAAAAGTTATGACGCTGGAAGATGAGCCCCTCAGGTCGGAAGGCGTCCAACATGCTACTGAGGAAGAGCGGAGGACAAGTACAAGTAGATTCAGAGCTGATGAAGCGGCTGAGCCAAAGCCGAAAGGATGCTCAGTTGCGGATATACCTGGAAGCGAAAGGAAAGTCCAATGCTGTAAAGGAAAATATTGCATAGGAACCTGGAATGTAAGAACTATGAACCTGGATAAGTTGGATGTGGTCAAAAATGAGATGGCAAGAATAAATATTGACATCCTGGGCATCAGTGAACTAAAATGGATGGGAATGGGCGAATTCAGTTCGGATGACCATCATATCTACTACTGTGGGCAAGAAACTCATAAAAGAAATGGAGTGGCCTTCATAGTCAACAAAAGAGTGGCAAAAGCTTGTACTGGGATGCAATCTCAAAAATGATAGAATGATCTCGATACGAATCCAAGGCAGACCTTTTAACATCACAGTAATCCAAGTTTAAGGATGCGGGTGGCGCTGTGGGTAAAACCTCAGTGCCTAGGGCTTGCCAATCACATGGTCGGCGGTTCGAATCCCCGCGGTGGGGTGAGCTCCCATCTTTCGGTCCCGGCTCCTGCCCACCTAGCAGTTCGAAAGCACCCCTAAGTGCAAGTAGATAAATAGGTACCGCTTTATAGCGGGAAGGTAAACGGCGTTTCCGTGTGCTGCGCTGGTGCTGGCTCGCCAGAGCAGCTTCGTCACCCTGGCCACGTGACCCAGAAGTGTCTCCGGACAGCGCTGGCCCCCGGCCTCTTAAGTGAGATGGGCGCACAACCCTAGAGTCGGACACGACTGGCCCGTACGGGCAGGGGTACCTTTACCTTTACTTTAATCCAAGTTTATGCACCAACTACTACTGCTGGGAAGTTTTTGCCTCTGCACATGAGTCTGAGAATGTTCTGATCAGTTCCCATTGAGTTCATGAAACAGTGTACCCTGACCTGTTCTTAATGCATTGCTGACCACATCTACGGAACGTGATTGTTGTATTCTTTCATGTTATGATCAATCATTAGTAATTGTTTTAGTCTTGCTAAATCATTAGTTATAATTTAATTAGGAGGTTTCATGCCTGTCTAGTTCTGTGCTCCCTTTCCCAGCCTTTAATCTATTGGTGATTAATGCCTATATGTAACCTTTGCTTTGTACTTGTGTTAACCAATCAGCAACGAGCGCACCTGTGGCAATGTTGTAATATTCAATAAAAGAGTCTTCTCGGGACTTGCTTGAGAGATGCCTCTCACATGACACCTGCTACTCGTCTGTCTTTATTTCAACCCAACATACTACTGCTGAAGAAATTGACAAATTCTATGAAGACTTAAAACATCTTATAGAAGTGACACCAAAGAAGGATGTTCTTCTCATTATAGGGGATTGGAATGCTAAAGTAGGTAATCAAGAGATAAAAGGAGCAACTGGCAAGTTTGGCCTTGGAGATCAAAACGAAGCAGGACAAAGGCTAATAGAGTTCTGTCAAGAGAACAAGCTGGTCATCACAAACACGCTTTTCCAACAACACAAGAGACGACTCTACACATGGACATCACCAGATGGGCCGCATCAAAATCAGATTGATTATATTCTCTGCAGCCAAAGATGGAGAAGCTCTATACAGTCAGCAAAAACAAGACCTGGCGCTGACTGTGGCTCAGATCATCAGCTTCTTATAGCAAAATTCAAGCTTAAACTGAAGAAAGTAGGAAAAACCGCTGGGCCGGTAAGATACAATCTAAATCAAATCCCTTATGAATACACAGTGGAAGTGAGGAACAGGTTTAAGGATTTAGATTTGGTGGACAGAGTGCCTGAAGAACTATGGATGGAGGCTCGTAACATTATACAGGAGGCAGCAAAGAAAACCATCCCAATGAAAAGGAAATGCAAGAAAGCAAAGTGGCTGTCCAACGAGGCCTTACAAATAGCGGGGGAGAGAAGGCAAGCAAAATGCGAGGAAGATAGTGAAAGATACAGGAAATTGAATGCGGATTTCCAAAAAATAGCAAGGAGAGACAAGAAGGCCTTCTTAAACAAGCAATGCAAAGAAATAGAGGAAAGCAACAGAATGGGAAGAACCTGAGATCTGCTCAAGAAAATTGGAGAAATGAAAGGAACATTTCGTACAAAGATTACCATAATAAAGGACAAAAGTGGTAAGGACCTAACAGAAGCAGAAGACATCAAGAAGAGGTGGCAAGAAGGGCAGTGCCAAAGAATGCTCCAACTACCGTGTGGTAACCAATTGACGGAAACCAGCCGTCATTTTGGGGTGCAAGGCAAAGAAAAACACACACAAAGGCAAATATTTCCATGGACGGAGGGTAAAAAGCTCCTTCCTCTCTCTCCTCCGATTTTATTATCCTTTGTTCTCTCCAGCCGCATGGCTGCATTCCAAAGTCTCACGTTACCTCATCCGGTCAAGCTTTAACCCACCCACAAACCATATAGGGTTACACTGCCCAGAGGGGGGAACATAACTCCTTATAGGGTCAATACATTCTAATACATTGTAAGCTCAGAGTGCTGGTCACCGAGGTCAGCAAGGCACCAGGTGGCACTACAAGCCTTTTCCATGACTTCCTGGCTCCCACACTACCGCACAATTGCGCTCATTTCACACGCTAGCAAGGTTATGCTTAAAATTCTACAAGGAAGGCTTGAGCAGTATGTGGACCAAGAACTCCCAGAAGTGCAAGCTGGATTTAGAAGAGGCAGAGGAACCAGAGACCAAATTGCAAACATGCGCTGGATTATGGAGAAAGCTAGAGAGTTCCAGAAAAACTTCTACTTCTGCTTCATTGACTATGCAAAAGCCTTTGACTGTGTCGACCACAGCAAACTATGGCAAGTTCATAAAGAAATGATCACCTCATCTGTCTCCTGAGAAATCTCTATGTGGGACAAGAAGCTACAGTTAGAACTGGATATGGAACAACTGACTGGTTCAAAATTGGGAAAGGAGTACAACAAGGCTGTATATTGTCTCCCTGCTTATTTAACTTATATGCAGAATTCATCATGCGAAAGGCTGGGCTGGATGAATCCCTAGCCGGAATTAAGATTGCCGGAAGAAATATCAACAACCTCAGATATGCAGATGACACAACCTTGATGGCAGAAAGTGAGAGGGAATTAAAGAACCTTTTATTGAGGGTGAAAGAGGAGAGCGCAAAATATGGTCTGAAACTCAACATCAAAAAAACGAAGATCATGGCCACTGGTCCCATCACCTCCTGGCAAATAGAAGGGGAAGAAATGGAGGCAGTGAGAGATTTTACTTTCTTGGGCTCCATGATCACTGCAGACGGTGACAGCAGCCACAAAATTAAAAGACGCCGGCTTCTCGGGAGAAAAGCAATGACAAACCTAGACAGCATCTTAAAAAGCAGAGACATCACCTTGCCAACAAAGGTCCGTATAGTAAAAGCTATGGTTTTCCCAGTAGTGATGTATGGAAGTGAGAGCTGGACCATAAAGAAGGCTGATTGCCGAAGAATTGATGCTTTTGAATTATGGTGCTAGAGGAGATCAAACCTATCCATTCTTAAGGAAATCAGCCCTGAGTGTTCACTGGAAGGACAGATCGTGAAGCTGAGGCTCCAATACTTTGGCCACCTCATGAGAAGAGAAGACTCCCTGGAAAAGACCCTGATGTTGGGAAAGATGGAGGGCACAAGGAGAAGGGGACGACAGAGGACGAGATGGTTGGATAGTGTTCTCGAAGCTACGAGCATGAGTCTGACCAAACTGCGGGAGGCAGTGGAAGACAGGAGTGCCTGGCGTTCTCTGGTCCATGGGGTCACGAAGAGTCGGACACGACTAAACGACTAAACAACAACAACACATGCAGAAAAGAGTGTAAACAGTCAGCAGTGAAAATCAACAACAAAAGAATGTTTTATATCATCTGTTTATCGACTAGTGAAGCAGCAAAAGTCACCACCGCTTTTTGAATAAAAATATTAACAAGTCAGAGTCAAACTGATAGGAAAGAAGGAGGAGGAAACTGTGAGCTCAGCCCACGCTGTAAGCCATGATTTTCCTTTTCCTTTTTCCATTTGGATTATTTTTTCTGTCTTTTTTCCCTCTTACATTTTCAAAACTGGTTAAGTTGGATATCTGTTTGTTGTTTTCGTTATGTAACACTAATGTAGCTGTGGATTTTTTCCAGTCTCTTCTTATTTTTGTTCTGTTTTTTGTTTTCACTTTTTTATTATTTATTTTCTCCATCTCCTTTCAAAAACAATAATAATGAAATTGCTTGATTATGGCTATTATTATGTGTCAGAGCTGCTTCCAGATCCTAGCTCACAGAGGATCACGCTAGCCAGCGATCATTAAATAAAAGTCTTTATTGAGTTACAGTTTCCATTCTCAAGCTGCTGCGTGCAACTCTACGTCTCATGGTTAGATCGGCGAAGCTCCATCTGAGTCTCCGCCCCTTGTACACCAACTTAATATCCTAGCCTTGCTCCACCTTTTCCGCCTGACTGTTCTTCTCTGGGTCCCTCTGCCCCCCGGGGTCTCTTCCTTCCGGGATTCCTCTGACGCTGACCCCCCTGACTCTTCTCCCTCCTTTCGGCGGGCTTTAGGACCTGGCTCCCTTTCCGGGCTGCCTACTGCGCCACCTTCCTGTGCATTTGAACTTGGCACGCGCGCCCAACCTTCCACCTTCCGTCTGACCGTTTCTTCGCTCCCCGATGGAGGTGTGGCCACTCCTGACTCGTGCCCTCCCCCCTGTTGTGAGCTGCCAGCGCTTGATCCCTGGCGCCCTTCCTCTTCCCTGCTCTCTGGCGGTGACGCTGGTCCTGATTTCCAACTGCTCCCCTCTGAGTCCCCTCTGGCTCTATCTTCCTGGGGTGTCCCCCTAGGCTCCCCCCTTGCCCTGGCCACTGGTGCTCCTTTCTGTGAATCTTCTGATTCACTGGAAAGACTCGGAGATCTCGGGTCGTCGTCATCACTCATCTTTTCTTCTGCCTCCTCTCCCTCGCTCTCTGTTTCCTCCCTTGCCCTTGCCTCTGCTCCTGAACCCCTGACATCCATCCCCCCCTCGAAGCCCCCTCTTCCCCCCTCCCCTCCTTCCGGTGCGGGATCTGGGTGCTGCCGTGTCAGGGGGACGAATGTCGGATACAGTTCGCTTCCCGTGGCGGGCCGCCATCCGAAGTCTTCCGGTTCTTCCTCCCTGCTCTCGTTGACGACGGTCACCTCCGCTTCCATCTCTGTGCCGCCGTGCTCGAAATCCGGGTCGTCCCCGAAAACGTCCATGTCCGTCTCTCCCTCGTTGCCTTCTGGAGACGTTGCTCGTCCTGGACCCTCCAGCCACCTTCTGCGGAACTGCTCCTCTGGTCGATCATCCCACCAATACGAGGGTTCTGAAGCAGATCCCGAGGGTGACCCCTCTGGGGAACGGGCGTCTCGTGTCGGTTCCTCGTCCGAGTCGAACCCCCGGAACGTGCTGGCTGAAAGCGTGGGCGTGAAAAGCCAGTCGTCGAAAAAGTCTGCTGGCATTGGCCTATGTGGGAAGAGGGCATGAAACTCTTCTTTGAGCAGAGGTTCGTCTAAAGCGTAGCCCGGCACCCAGCTGTTGGCACTGGCCGGGGTGCCCTCCTTGGCGAGAAGGTATTCTACCCCCTCTTCCCCCCATCTGGAGTCCAAAATCTCCGTGACTTCGTTGATGCGCTCCTCCTGTGCCACTCCCCCTTGCCCGGTTCTCTCTCGGAGCGGACCCGGTGCCGTTCCTGGTTCCTGAAACCTGTGAGGTGCCTTGTAGGGAGTGAGCACCGATCTGTGGAACACCGGATGCATTCTGGAACCCTCCGGAAGAGCCAGCCTGAAAGCCACCGGGTTGACCTGTTCGTCGACTTGGTAGGGCCCCAGTTGTTTATGCCCTAGTTTCTTCTTCGCCAACGACCTGGCCGGCACTGCATGGGCTGCTAACCAGACCCAGTCTCCCACATGGATCTCTTCGCCAACCCTTCTGTGTTTGTCCGCTTGTACCTTGTATGCGTGTTTAGCCAGCTCCAGGTGCCGCCGCAGCTGATCGTGGACCTCCTGCAACTCCGACGCGAATGCATCTGCTGTCTGCGGCTCCCCCTCCCCCATTCTTTCCAGTCCCGGGAAGGTTCTAGGGTGCCTCCCGTTGTTGGCGAAGAACGGCGTGACCCCCGTGGACACGTGCTTCGTGTTGTTGTAGGCGAACTCGGCGAGAGGCAGGTAATCCACCCACGTCGCAGGCTGTTGATTCGCATAACATCTCAGGTACTGCTGCATGATGGCATTGACCCGCTCCGCTTGCCCGTTGGTCTGCGGGTGTCTAGCCGACGCCAGGTTGATCTTGACGTTCAGGAAGCCCATCAGCCTCTGCCAGAAGTTTGAGATGAACTGTCGCCCTCGGTCGGACAGAATAGACCGCGGCAGACCGTGAACCTTGAACACGTGGTCTATGAACAGTTTGGCGGTTTGTTCCGCCGTGGCCACCTTCGCACACGGAATGAAATGTGCCATCTTGGAGAACAAATCCACCACCACCAGCACAGCCGTCTTGCCCCTCGAGCTGGGCAGATCCGTGACAAAGTCCAGGGCCACTCTCTCCCATGGCTCGAACGGAGTTTGCAGCGGTTCCAGCAGTCCGGCCGGCGGTCTGTGCACTGGTTTGGACCTCTGGCAGGTGTCACACCTCGCCACGTAGTCCGCGACTTCCCCTCTCATTCCGGGCCACCAGAAGTCTCTGGCTACTAATTCCACCGTCTTCTCCTTGCCAAAGTGCCCGGCAGTGGGCGCGTCGTGCAGCTGCTGCAGTACCTTGGCGCGAAGTTCGTCTCCCGGCACGTAGATGGCCCCTTTACGGATGAGCAAACCATCTCGCAGCTGGAACTCGTCGGTCGCTGCCGTGCCCCTGTGCACCTCTGCCATCTTTGCTTGCGCGAAGGAGTCATCCTGCAACGCTCGTCGCACCGCATCCAGGTCAACTGTTGCCGCCGCGCACGCCCACACTGTCGGTGCGAAGATGTGCATGGCGGCCGCTGGCGTTGCCTCCTCCAGATACTGTGGCTTACGGGAGAGAGCATCCGCCATGATGTTGGTGTCCCCCGGGACATACTCTATTCGGAAGTCGAAATTCGCAAAGAACTCAGCCCAACGTATCTGCCTCTGGTTCAGGAACTGTGCCGTGCGCCAGTGCTCCAGATTCTTGTGGTCCGTGCAGACCTGCACCGTGTGCTTTGCGCCGATCAGGAAGTGCCTCCACGCTTTGAATGCTGCATGAATGGCCAGCAACTCCCTGTCCCAGATGGTGTAGTTCCGTTCAGACTTGCTGAGCTTCCTGGAGTAAAACGCTCCCGGCCTCCAAACCCCCTGCGGGTCTTTCTGCAGCAGGACTGCTCCCACGGCTCTGTCCGAAGCGTCTGTCTCCACCCTCATCGGCCTGCTGGGGTTGACATGAAGCAGCTGCTCTTCCGACGCGAAGAGACGCTTGAGTGCCTGAAAGGACTGCTCCGCCTGCTCTGTCCAGATGAACTTCTTTTTCTTGGAGCTGAGCGTGTCCGTGATGGCCGCTGTCTGCATCGCAAAGCCTTTGATAAACTTGCGATAGAAGTTCGCGAAGCCGACAAACCGTTGGACCTCCTTCCGGTTGCGTGGGCTTTTCCAATCCAACACTGCTCGGACCTTGGCGCTGTCCATGGCGAGCCCTTTATCAGACAACTTGTAGCCCAGGAAATCCACCTCCGTCACGTCGAATTGGCACTTCTCCAGCTTGGCGTAAAGCCTATGTTGCTGTAGCCTGCTCAGCACTTCCTTGACGTGTCTGTCATGCTCCTGCTGCGATTCCGAAAAGATCAGGATGTCATCCAAGAAACAGACGCACGTCTTGTAGAGGAGCCCCGCCAACACGTGATGCATGAAAGCTTGAAAAACGTGGGAGCCATTTTGCAATCCAAAAGGCATAACTCTATATTCGTAGGTGCCCAGGGGCGTGAACATGGCTGTCTTCCACTCATCTCCCTCCCGCATGCGAATGAGGTTGTATGCCCCTCGCAGGTCCAACTTGGTGAACACTCTGCCCTTCCGTACCTTTGCGAGGAGGTCGTCGATTCGGGGCATGGGGAAGTCCGATGGCTTGGTCACACTGTTCAAGATGCGAAAGTCCACTACAAGTCTTTTTTGGGGCGTGTCCCGCTTCTTAACAAAGAATACCGGACTGCCCCCCACTGCCTTGGACTCTCGGATGAAACCGCGCTCCAAATTATGATCTATGAACTCTTTGAGTTCCTGCAGTTCGTCCTCAGACATGGAATACAGCTTCCCTTTGGGCAGCGCCGCCCCCGGCAGCAGGTCAATTTTGCAGTCATATGGTCTGTGGGGGGGGGTAGCCTGTCTGCCTCTTTCTCGCAGAAAACCTCCAAAAATTCTGCGTACTTGTGGGGAACCGCTTGCAGCGTGCCTAGCTGCAGCTGTGACTCCTCTTCCCCTCCTTCCTGCCTGGGCACGATGCAGTGTTCAGCGCAAAAGGAAGAGCCGAAGGTCAGCTGCCTCTGGTACCAAGCCAGCGTCGGGCTGTGCTTGTCCAGCCAACTCATGCCCAATACAATGGGCGTGTCCGATAGTTGAGTGACATTGAAGCTGATGATTTCCCTGTGATTCCCAAGTCGCATCACCATTGGTGGCGTCTGCTTCACCACTTGCCCCCCTAGCAGCTCCCTGCCATCCACCGTGACAACCTGCAGGGGCAGCGTGGCAGGCAGCAACTGTATAGCGTGCCGGTCGACAAAGTCCTGCCCTATAAAGTCCGCATTGCTTCCGGAGTCAATGGTGATTGGCACGTCCATGGTGATTCCATTGGGCAGCTGGAGCGACGCGGTGAGCTTCACTACCGGTTTGGGCGGGAGGGGGTCCATGGGCTGTAAAATCTCTGGGGACTGCTTCACTGACACGTCTGGCTGGGCCCCAGTGCCTCTTTCTCCAGCCAGACTCCGTCGTTTCCCTGCTGTGGTTCTCCTTGCTGCGTTGCTGCAGTTACCATTGCTGAGGCTGCAGTGTGCTTGTGGAGCCTCTGGGGACACTCTTTCGCCATATGCTGTGGATCATCGCAGATGTAACACTTCCTGTTCCCTCTAGGAGGCTTCGCTTTCACTGCTGCCGGTGCTAGGGCTCTGGCTGCTGACTGAGCCCTTGCACCTCCAACCTCCATAGGTTCCGCTCCTCCTCCTGGCGGAGGCGTGGATTGCGCACGCGCTGCTTCTCTGGGAAGGAAGGAGGAGCCCCTGGCTGGTTCGCGCCCTCCACGCCCTTCGTCCCTGCTCCACGGACGTCCTTCCAGCCGCACCCCCACCGCCAGCGCCCTCTGAACGATCTCCTGCGTGGTCCGGGGTCTCTCCCCCCTCGCAATTTCATCTTTAACCGAGCCGTGCAATCCCTCCCAAAACAGGTCTCTTACAGGAGCCGAATCTCTGTCCCATTCCAGGGCACTGACCAAAGCGAAAAAGCGGGCATGGTACTGCCTTACGCTGGCCCTCCCTTGCTTCAGTCCATGTATCTCCTGCCGAGCAAGATCCACGTCAATGCTTGATAAAAAGCACCCATCCATCTCTTTAATAAAGGCATCCGCATTTTGGAGCGCCGGATCCTTATCTCTCCACAAATTGCGCAGCCATGCTTTAGCATCTCCATGCAAATGGGACATGATGAATCCCACCTTCTCTTGCTCATCTCTAAAGTCTTTGTTCAGCAGTTGCAGTGCACACATTACATCTGCTCTAAAGTTGGGGTACTGTTGCAAATTCCCATCGAAGTGAGAGACCAGACCGCCTGTTCGTCTCCCCAACCCAATCCCCTCCGGTTTGGGTGTCAGTTGCCCTTGCTTCGTAAGCACTTCCAACCTGACCTGGAGATCCCTGTAGGCGGCAGCTGCGTCCTCCTCTCTCTTCCTGGATGCAAGAGCCTCGGCATTCAGTCGTGTCACTGCTTCTCTGAGTTCCACTATCTGCTGTTCGGCCGTCATGTTGTCTGCCGTTCGTGAGCTCGCTAGTAGGCACCCGCTTTCTCTCCTCTCCGCGAGGACGTAGATGCCCACAATCTAGGGATGGAGCTTACTGTCAGAGCTGCTTCCAGATCCTAGCTCACAGAGGATCACGCTAGCCAGCGATCATTAAATAAAAGTCTTTATTGAGTTACAGTTTCCATTCTCAAGCTGCTGCGTGCAACTCTACGTCTCATGGTTAGATCGGCGAAGCTCCATCTGAGTCTCCGCCCCTTGTACACCAACTTAATATCCTAGCCTTGCTCCACCTTTTCCGCCTGACTGTTCTTCTCTGGGTCCCTCTGCCCCCCGGGGTCTCTTCCTTCCGGGATTCCTCTGACGCTGACGCTGACCCCCCTGACTCTTCTCCGTCCTTTCGGCGGGCTTTAGGACCTGGCTCCCTTTCCGGGCTGCCTACTGCGCCACCTTCCTGTGCATTTGAACTTGGCACGCGCGCCCAACCTTCCACCTTCCGTCTGACCGTTTCTTCGCTCCCCGATGGAGGTGTGGCCACTCCTGACTCGTGCCCTCCCCCCTGTTGTGAGCTGCCAGCGCTTGATCCCTGGCGCCCTTCCTCTTCCCTGCTCTCTGGCGGTGACGCTGGTCCTGATTTCCAACTGCTCCCCTCTGAGTCCCCTCTGGCTCTATCTTCCTGGGGTGTCCCCCTAGGCTCCCCCCTTGCCCTGGCCACTGGTGCTCCTTTCTGTGAATCTTCTGATTCACTGGAAAGACTCGGAGATCTCGGGTCGTCGTCATCACTCATCTTTTCTTCTGCCTCCTCTCCCTCGCTCTCTGTTTCCTCCCTTGCCCTTGCCTCTGCTCCTGAACCCCTGACATTATGTAAATAAAGCCAAATTATATAGAGAGATATATGTAAGGTATTTGAGGTGTATGAATAGCAGGTGTTTTATATATATGTGTGTGTCAGAGCTGCTTCCAGATCCTAGCTCACAGAGGATCACGCTAGCCAGCGATCATTAAATAAAAGTCTTTATTGAGTTACAGTTTCCATTCTCAAGCTGCTGCGTGCAACTCTACGTCTCATGGTTAGATCGGCGAAGCTCCATCTGAGTCTCCGCCCCTTGTACACCAACTTAATATCCTAGCCTTGCTCCACCTTTTCCGCCTGACTGTTCTTCTCTGGGTCCCTCTGCCCCCCGGGGTCTCTTCCTTCCGGGATTCCTCTGACGCTGACGCTGACCCCCCTGACTCTTCTCCCTCCTTTCGGCGGGCTTTAGGACCTGGCTCCCTTTCCGGGCTGCCTACTGCGCCACCTTCCTGTGCATTTGAACTTGGCACGCGCGCCCAACCTTCCACCTTCCGTCTGACCGTTTCTTCGCTCCCCGATGGAGGTGTGGCCACTCCTGACTCGTGCCCTCCCCCCTGTTGTGAGCTGCCAGCGCTTGATCCCTGGCGCCCTTCCTCTTCCCTGCTCTCTGGCGGTGACGCTGGTCCTGATTTCCAACTGCTCCCCTCTGAGTCCCCTCTGGCTCTATCTTCCTGGGGTGTCCCCCTAGGCTCCCCCCTTGCCCTGGCCACTGGTGCTCCTTTCTGTGAATCTTCTGATTCACTGGAAAGACTCGGAGATCTCGGGTCGTCGTCATCACTCATCTTTTCTTCTGCCTCCTCTCCCTCGCTCTCTGTTTCCTCCCTTGCCCTTGCCTCTGCTCCTGAACCCCTGACATTATGTAAATAAAGCCAAATTATATAGAGAGATATATGTAAGGTATTTGAGGTGTATGAATAGCAGGTGTTTTATATATATGTGTGTGTCAGAGCTGCTTCCAGATCCTAGCTCACAGAGGATCACGCTAGCCAGCGATCGTTAAATAAAAGTCTTTATTGAGTTACAGTTTCCATTCTCAATCTGCTGCGTGCAACTCTACGTCTCATGGTTAGATCGGCGAAGCTCCGTCTGAGTCTCCGCCCCTTGTACACCAACTTAATATCCTAGCCCTGCTCCACCTTTTCCGCCTGACTGTTCTTCTCTGGGTCCCTCTGCCCCCCGGGGTCTCTTCCTTCCGGGATTCTTCTGACGCCGACCCCCCGGACCCTCCTGTCTCCTTGCGCCGGGCTTTAGGACCTGGCTCCCTTTCCGGGCTGCCTACTGCGCCACCTTCCTGTGCATTTGAACTTGGCGCGCGCGCCAAAAACTTCCACCTTCCGTCTGACCGTTTCTTCGCTCCCCGATGGAGGTGTGGCCACTCCTGACTCGTGCCCTCCCCCCTGTTGTGAGCTGCCAGCGCTTGATCCCTGGCGCCCTTCCTCTTCCCTGCTCTCTGGCGGTGACGCTGGTCCCGATTTCCAACTGCTCCCCTCTGAGTCCCCTCTGGCTCTATCTTCCTGGGGTGTCCCCCTAGGCTCCCCCCTTGCCCTGGCCACTGGTGCTCCTTTCTGTGAATCTTCTGATTCACTGGAAAGACTCGGAGATCTCGGGTCGTCGTCATCACTCATCTTTTCTTCTGCCTCCTCCCCCTCGCTCTCTGTTTCCTCCCTTGCCCTTGCCTCTGCTCCTGAACCCCTGACATCCATCCCCCCCTCGAAGCCCCCTCTTCCCCCCTCCCCTCCTTCCGGTGCGGGAGCTGGGTGCTGCCGTGTCCGGGGGACGAATGTCGGATACAGTTCGCTTCCCGTGGCGGGCCTCCATCTGAAGTCTTCCGGTTCTTCCTCCCTGCTCTCGTCGACGACGGTCACCTCCGCTTCCATCTCTGTGCCGCCATGCTCGAAACCCAGGTCGTCCCCGAAAACGTCCATGTCCGTCTCTCCCTCGCTTCCTTCTGGAGACGTTGCTCGTCCTGGACCCTCCAGCCACTTTCTGCGGAACTGCTCCTCTGGTCGATCATCCCACCAATACGAGGGTTCTGAAGCAGATCCCGAGGGTGACCCCTCCGGGGAACGGGCGTCTCGTGTCGGTTCCTCGTCCGAGTCGAACCCCCGGAACGTGCTGGCTGAAAGCGTGGGCGTGAAAAGCCAGTCGTCGAAAAAGTCTGCTGGCATGGGCCTATGTGGGAAGAGGGCATGAAACTCTTCTTTGAGCAGAGGTTCGTCTAAAGCGTAGCCCGGCACCCAGCTGTTGGCACTGGCCGGGGTGCCCTCCTTGGCGAGAAAGTATTCTACCCCCTCTTCCCCCCATCTGGAGTCCAAAATCTCCGTGACTTCGTTGATGCGCTCCTCCTGTGCCACTCCCCCTTGCCCGGTTCTCTCTCGGAGCGGACTCGGTGCCGTTCCTGGTTCCTGAAACCTGTGAGGTGCCTTGTAGGGAGTGAGCACCGATCTGTGGAACACCGGATGCATCCTGGAACCCTCCGGAAGCGCCAGCCTGAAAGCCACCGTGTTGACCTGCTCTTCGACTTGGTAGGGCCCCAGTTGTTTATGCCCTAGTTTCTTCTTCGCCAACGACCTGGCCGGCACTGCGTGGGCTGCTAACCAGACCCAGTCTCCCACATGGATCTCTTCGCCAACCCTTCTGTGTTTGTCCGCTTGTACCTTGTATGCGTGTTTAGCCAGCTCCAGGTGCCGCCGCAGCTGATCGTGGACCTCCTGCAACTCCGACGCGAACGCATCTGCTGTCTGTGGCTCCCCCTCCCCCATTCTTTCCAGTCCCGGGAAGGTTTTGGGGTGCCTCCCGTTGTTGGCGAAGAACGGCGTGACCCCCGTGGACACGTGCCTCGTGTTGTTGTAGGCGAACTCGGCGAGAGGCAGGTAATCCACCCACGTCGCAGGCTGTTGATTCGCATAACATCTCAGGTACTGCTGCATGATGGCATTGACTCGCTCCGCTTGCCCGTTGGTCTGCGGGTGTCTAGCCGACGCCAGGTTGATCTTGACGTTCAGGAAGCCCATCAGCTTCTGCCAGAAGTTCGAGATGAACTGTCGCCCTCGGTCGGACAGAATAGACCGCGGCAGACCGTGAACCTTGAACACGTGGTCTATGAACAGTTTGGCGGTTTGTTCCGCCGTGGCCACCTTCGCACACGGAATGAAATGTGCCATCTTGGAGAACAAGTCCACCACCACCAGCACAGCCGTCTTGCCCCTTGAGCTGGGCAGATCCGTGACAAAATCCAGGGCCACTCTCTCCCATGGTTCGAACGGAGTTTGCAGCGGTTCCAGCAGTCCGGCCGGCGGTCTGTGCACTGGTTTGGCCCTCTGGCAGGTGTCACACCTCGCCACGTAGTCCGCGACTTCCCCTCTCATTCCGGGCCACCAGAAGTCTCTGGCGACTAATTCCACCGTCTTCTCCTTGCCAAAGTGCCCGGCAGTGGGCGCGTCGTGCAGCTGCTGCAGTACCTTGGCGCGAAGTTCGTCTCCCGGCACGTAGACGGCCCCTTTACGGATGAGCAATCCATCTCGCAGCTGGAACTCGTCGGTCGCTGCCGTGCCCCTGTGCACCTCTGCCATCTTTGCTTGCGCGAAGGAGTCATCCTGCAACGCTCGTCGCACCGCCTCCAGGTCAACTGTTGCCGCAGCGCACGCCCACACTGTCGGTGCGAAGATGTGCATGGCGGCCGCTGGCGTTGCCTCCTCCAGATACTGTGGCTTACGGGAGAGAGCATCCGCCATGATGTTGGTGTCCCCCGGGACATACTCTATTCGGAAGTCGAAGTTCGCAAAGAACTCAGCCCAACGTATCTGCCTCTGGTTCAGGAACTGTGCCGTGCGCCAGTGCTCCAGATTCTTGTGGTCCGTGCAGACCTGCACCGTGTGCTTTGCGCCGATCAGGAAGTGCCTCCACGCTTTGAATGCTGCATGAATGGCCAGCAACTCCCTGTCCCAGATGGTGTAGTTCCGTTCAGACTTGCTGAGCTTCCTGGAGTAAAACGCTCCCGGCCTCCAAGCCCCCTGCGGGTCTTTCTGCAGCAGGACTGCTCCCACGGCTCTGTCCGAAGCGTCTGTCTCCACCCTCATCGGCCTGCCGGGGTTGACATGAAGCAGCTGCTCTTCCGACGCGAAGAGACGCTTGAGTGCCTGAAAGGACTGCTCCGCCTGCTCTGTCCAGATGAACTTCTTCTTCTTGGAGCTGAGCGTGTCCGTGATGGCCGCTGTCTGCATGGCAAAGCCTTTGATAAACTTGCGATAGAAGTTCGCGAAGCCGACAAACCGTTGGACCTCCTTCCGGTTGCGTGGGCTTTTCCAATCCAACACTGCTCGAACCTTGGCGCTGTCCATGGCGAGCCCCTTGTCAGACAACTTGTAGCCCAGGAAATCCACCTCCGTCACGTCGAATTGGCACTTCTCCAGCTTGGCGTAAAGCCTATGCTGCTGTAGCCTGCTCAGCACTTCCTTGACGTGCCTGTCATGCTCCTGCTGCAATTCCGAAAAGATCAGGATGTCATCCAAGAAACAGACGCACGTCTTGTAGAGGAGCCCCGCCAACACGTGATGCATGAAAGCTTGAAAAACGTGGGAGCCATTTTGCAATCCAAACGGCATAACTCTATATTCGTAGGTGCCCAGGGGCGTGAACATGGCTGTCTTCCACTCATCTCCTTCCCGCATGCGAATGAGGTTGTACGCCCCTCGCAGGTCCAACTTGGTGAACACGCTGCCCTTGCGTACCTTTGCGAGGAGGTCGTCGATTCGGGGCATGGGGAAGTCCGATGGCTTGGTCACACTGTTCAAGGTGCGATAGTCCACTACAAGTCTTTTTTGGGGCGTGTCCCGTTCTTAACAAAGAATACAGGACTGCCCCCCGCTGCCTTGGACTCCCGGATGAAACCGCGCTCCAAATTATGATCTATGAACTCTTTGAGTTCCTGCAGTTCGTCCTCAGACATGGAATACAGCTTCCCTTTGGGCAGCGCCGCCCCCGGCAGCAGGTCAATTTTGCAGTCATATGGTCTGTGGGGGGGTAGCCTGTCTGCCTCCTTCTCGCAGAAAACCTCCAAAAATTCTGCGTACTTGTGGGGGACCGCTTGCAGCGTGCCTAGCTGCAGCTGTGACTCCTCTTCCTCTCCTTCCTGCCGGGGCACGATGCAGTGTTCAGCGCAAAAGGAAGAGCCGAAGGTCAGCTGCCTCTGGTACCAAGCCAGCGTCGGGCTGTGCTTGTCCAGCCAACTCATGCCCAATACAATGGGCATGTCCGATAGTTGAGTGACGTTGAAGCTGATGATTTCCCTGTGATTCCCAAGTCGCATCACCATTGGTGGCGTCTGCTTCACCACTTGCCCCCCTAGCAGCTCCCTGCCATCCACCGTGACAACCTGCAGGGGCAGCGTGGCAGGCAGCAACTGTATGGCGTGCCGGTCGACAAAGTCCTGCCCTATAAAGTCCGCATTGCTTCCTGAGTCAATGGTGATTGGCACGTCCATGGTGATTCCATTGGGCAGCTGGAGAGATGCGGTGAGCTTCACTACTGGTTTGGGCGGGAGGGGGTCCATGGGCTGTAAAATCTCTGGGGACTGCTTCACAGACACGTCTGGCTGGGCCCCAGTGCCTCTTCCTCCAGCCAGACTCCGTCGTTTCCCTGCTGTGGTTCTCCTTGCTGCGTTGCTGCAGTTACCATTGCTGAGGCTGCAGTGTGCTTGTGGAGCCTCTGGGGACACTCTTTCGCCATATGCTGTGGATCATCGCAGATGTAACACTTCCTGTTCCCTCTAGGAGGCTTCGCTTTCACTGGTGCCGGTGCTAGGGCTCTGGCTGCTGACTGAGCCCTTGCACCTCCAACCTCCATAGGTTCCGCTCCTCCTCCTGGCGGAGGCGTGAATTGCGCACGCGCTGCTTCTCTGGGAAGGAAGGAGGAGCCCCTGGCTGGTTCGCGCCCCCCACGCCCTTCGTCCCTGCTCCACGGACGTTCTTCCAGCCGCACCCCCACCGCCAGCGCCCTCTGAACGATCTCCTGCGTGGTCCGGGGTCTCTCCCCCCTCGCAATTTCATCTTTAACCGAGCTGTGCAATCCCTCCCAAAACAGGTCTCTTACTGGAGCCGAATCTCTGTCCCATTCCAGGGCACTGACCAAAGCGAAAAAGCGGGCATGGTACTGCCTTACGCTGGCCCTCCCTTGCTTCAGTCCATGTATCTGCTTCCGAGCAAGATCCACGTCTATGCTTGATAAAAAGCACCCATCCATCGCTTTAATAAAGGCATCCGCATTTTGGAGCGCCGGATCCTTATCTCTCCACAAATTGCGCAGCCATGCTTTAGCATCTCCATGCAAATGGGACATGATGAATCCCACCTTCTCTTGCTCATCTCTAAAGTCGTTGTTCAGCAGTTGCAGTGCACACATTACATCTGCTCTAAAGTTGGGGTACTGTTGCAAATTCCCATCGAAGTGAGAGACCAGACCGCCTGTTCGTCTCCCCAACCCAATCCCCTCCGGTTTGGGTGTCAGTTGCCCTTGCTTCGTAAGCACTTCCAACCTGACCTGGAGATCCCTGTAGGCGGCAGCTGCGTCCTCCTCTCTCTTCCTGGATGCAAGAGCCTCGGCATTCAGTCGTGTCACTGCTTCTCTGAGTTCCGCTATCTGCTGTTCGGCCGTCATGTTGTCTGCCGTTCGTGAGCTCGCTAGTAGGCACCCGCTTTCTCTCCTCTCCGCGAGGCTGTAGATGCCCACAATTTGGAGACGGAGCTTACTGTCAGAGCTGCTTCCAGATCCTAGCTCACAGAGGATCACGCTAGCCAGCGATCGTTAAATAAAAGTCTTTATTGAGTTACAGTTTCCATTCTCAATCTGCTGCGTGCAACTCTACGTCTCATGGTTAGATCGGCGAAGCTCCGTCTGAGTCTCCGCCCCTTGTACACCAACTTAATATCCTAGCCCTGCTCCACCTTTTCCGCCTGACTGTTCTTCTCTGGGTCCCTCTGCCCCCCGGGGTCTCTTCCTTCCGGGATTCTTCTGACGCCGACCCCCCGGACCCTCCTGTCTCCTTGCGCCGGGCTTTAGGACCTGGCTCCCTTTCCGGGCTGCCTACTGCGCCACCTTCCTGTGCATTTGAACTTGGCGCGCGCGCCAAACCTTCCACCTTCCGTCTGACCGTTTCTTCGCTCCCCGATGGAGGTGTGGCCACTCCTGACTCGTGCCCTCCCCCCTGTTGTGAGCTGCCAGCGCTTGATCCCTGGCGCCCTTCCTCTTCCCTGCTCTCTGGCGGTGACGCTGGTCCCGATTTCCAACTGCTCCCCTCTGAGTCCCCTCTGGCTCTATCTTCCTGGGGTGTCCCCCTAGGCTCCCCCCTTGCCCTGGCCACTGGTGCTCCTTTCTGTGAATCTTCTGATTCACTGGAAAGACTCGGAGATCTCGGGTCGTCGTCATCACTCATCTTTTCTTCTGCCTCCTCCCCCTCGCTCTCTGTTTCCTCCCTTGCCCTTGCCTCTGCTCCTGAACCCCTGACAGTGTGCATATACAAGAAATCTTGTAGCAATGAATATTGGATTTATGACCTAGATAAAGTGGGCCAAAAGGAAATTAATAATACAATATGAAGTTAGTTAGTGTAATGATTTTCAGGCAGTCTTCCAAGCCCATAAATGAGTCTCTGACAGTTTTTATGGTTTCATTTATTCACAATACAATCGGAGCAAGTCTACAGCCCTCCACTCCATAGATATCAGTTGATCACTCTGAGTAGTCACTTGTGTCACAACAGGAAAAACACCAATGTCCCGTCTTTCCCCTATTGCACTTCCGTTGCAATCTGGCCTTTTCAGCTCTTTGGACTTGAGCGGGGGGGGGGGGGAGGGAATCTACACTCTCCAAGGCCAAACTCTCTGTCCTCTACCTGCTGATGGTTGCTTAGCAACCCCTTCACTATCTTCTACTCCCCCTTCTTGCGAACAGTCTGTGTCTGCTCTAACTAACTCAGTGAGCTCTTTGTGAAGGAGAGGCGCCAAGCCCACTTGCTTCTGCTCTAATTGCAGACTGTCATATTCAGAGTCAGACCCTGTTTCTCTTCCATCTCCTTCGTTTGACTCTTCTTTGTCCCTTGGCTTGGCTATGCTCCTCACAGTTGGTTAAAATGTAAAAGGGCTGAGAAATTCCAAAAAAGTGAGTAATTCTGGAATACTTACAATCTTTAAATAATGATATTGCTTATTTACAAGAGACACATTTGTTTTGGAACGAGACAAAAAGGTGTTAATGAAGGATTGGGTGGGAATGTATACACTACAAATTACACTTCCAATGCTAGAAGCGTCACTATCTTGATACTAGTGATGAAAATGGACACTATTTAATTTTGTGTGTGAAAATTGCCGAAATGGTAATAATGTTGATTAATATATGTAGATTTCCCAGATCTGTTTTATCAATGTTTTAGTCATTTGAGTCAAAGTACACACAATAAACTTATAACAATGAAATAATTGATCCTAACCTGATCCTAACCACACACACACAAAAAGATTAGTTAGAGAAACTCTCAAAAAGTACATGCAAGAGTTGAATCTGGTTGACCCTTTGGTCCTTAAGGCATCCTACTGAAAGGAAATTTATGTTTTATAGTCAAGTACATAAAAATGGTTTTAGGTTGGATTTTTTTCTTAATATCAGCATCCTTGTACCATCAAATTCAAGACTGTGGTATTGATGTATGTTGTGTATCTGACCACAGTGCAATTAGCTTGGATTGGAAATATTATAATACAGCTAAGATACCAAGAAACTGTTATTTTAACATCTCACTTCTTAGTGATGACCAGTTTGTAAAATAAATGAAGACCAAGACTGAACAATTCTTCGATATAAATACTGAGACTTCAATGGCTAGGATATATGAATGGGAAGCGTATAAAGCTTTTATTAGAGGTCAAATTATAGCATACTCATGTCAGGGCTACAGAAACCTCTCTCCCTGAGCAGTTGCCAGCCCGGGCAGAGAGCTAAATGCAGATAAGAGAGGTGGCCATGGAAACTCACTCCCAGGAAGCAGGTTTAGGGTCATGTCCCAGACTAGAGGAATTTACAGATAGCTTTTCAGAGATGGCAGGTCAGCCTTTGAGTATTCCCGAGCGTAGAAAAGAGGGAGTACAGGATAGGGGGCAAACTACATCACAGTGTGCTAAGATAATACAATAATAATAATACATTTTATTTATATCCCGCCCTCCCCAGCTGAAGCCGGGCTCAGGGCGGCTAACAACAATAAAACAGTACAAAAGTACAGCACAAACAACACTCTAAAATCATTCATTATAAAATTAATTAATTCAAGCCACTGGCAACCATTGGGCCAGAGCTCCGCAAAGATTGCCGAGGGAGGGAGTCAGGCTGTGCCCTGGCCAAAGGCCTGGTGGAACAGCTCTGTCTTGCAGGCCCTGCGGAAAGATGTCAAGTCCCGCAGGGCCCTGGTCTCTTGTGACAGAGTGTTCCACCAGATCGGAGCCACGGCCGAAAAAGCCCTGGCTCTAGTTGAGGCCAGCCTAACTTCTCTGTGGCCTGGGACCTTCAAGATGTTTTTATTTGAAGATCGTAAGTTTCTCTGTGGGGCATACCAGGAGAGGCGGTCCCGTAGGTACGAGGGTCCTAGGCCGTATAGGGCTTTAAAGGTTAAAACCAGCACCTTAAACCTGATCCTATACTCCACCGGGAGCCAGTGCAGCTGGTATAGCACCAGGTGAATGTGATCTCGCAGCGAAGACCCCGTAAGGAGTCTCGCTGCGGCATTCTGCACCCGCTAGAGTTTCTGGGTCAGTCTCAAGGGCAGCCCCACATAGAGCGAGTTACAATAATCCAGTCTGGAGGTGACCGTCGCGTGGATCACAGTGGCTAGGTCAGGGCGAGAGAGGTAAGGAGCCAACTGCTTAGCTTGGCAGAGATGGAAAAATGCCGCCTTTGTTGTAGCTGCAATCTGCGCCTCCATGGAAAGGGAGGTGTCGAAGATTACACCCAAACTCTTAACGGACGGTGCTGGCACTAATTGCGCCCCCGCAAGAGATGGGAGTTGCCCCCCCAATCCCATATCGTCCCGTCCCAGCCACAGGACCTCTGTCTTCGAAGGATTTAGCTTCAACCGGCTCCCACGTAACCATCCAGCCACAGCTTCCAAACATCTGATCAGTGTGTCTGGGGCCGAGTCAGGATGGCCATCCATCAACAGATAGAGTTGGGTGTCATCAGCATACTGATGGCAACCCAGCCCCAAACTCCGGACAAGCTGGGCGAGGGGGCGCATAAAGATGTTGAAAAGCATTGGGGAGAGTATCGCACCCTGAGGTACTCCACACACCAAGGAGTGGCGCGATGACAATTCCCCCCCCAAGCGCCACCCATGTTGCCCTCCATGTTCCCCATGCCCACCCATGTTCCCCCCCAAGCGCCACCCAAGAGAAGGTTCATCCCATGTTGCTTTCTTAGAACGAAACATGATGCTTTGAACTCAGTTGAGTCATCATTTTAAAATGGAGACCGACTCCTGGGAGGGGAGCTCTCAGTAATCTGTAATCTTTTTGGAATAAAACCAACTGTGGCGGACCCCCCGGTCGTCTCATGGACACCACTAATCCACTGCCACCAACCAGGTCCTCCCCAGTAAAATTACTCAGTCAGGTTCTCAAGGTAATAAAGAAGTGTGTATTTTATTTCAGACACAAACAAACTTTTACAGCATTCCAAACGTTGTTACTCTTTACTTTCTTAGTCTTATTTTCCTCTCTATCTCTTCTACCTCCCCTCACTCAAGAACCCACTGCCCTAACTGTTTCTCTATTTCCAACTGCCTGCCAACTGCTTCTCCAACTGCCTTTCCCAACCAGCCAACCCACTAAAACCAACCAACTACCCACCAACAACTCCCAACAACTAACTCAAACCTCGGGCTAAGCCCTTTTATAAACAGGTAGGCTCCGCCTCCGACTTTCCTATTGGTCTATATTTTTAACCCTATCTCTCCCCTGTGTTCAAACATTTTCTAAACGAACGGGCAAATGCCACACCAACCTTTTAATGAACTACGATCACTCACACGTCACTGCTGCTACACTCATCACATTAAAAAAAAAACCTTGGAAATAGTAAGTAAAAAAATTGAAAGAGGAATTAAATGACTTATTAATAGTGAATTAATAGTGAATAAAATGGATAAACATATCTTATTGCTCCCCTACATCTAGAGTTAAGGCATACAGCATAATGTCTGCACCTTTCACATTATCCAGAGGTACTAGGCAAGGCTGCCCACTTTTGCCTTTGCTTTTTAATATCTGTTTGGAGCCCCTGGCGTGTACTATTAGACAGCATAAAGAAATCTTCGGTGTAATTCATAACTCACTTGAATACAAATTGGTAATGTTTGCAGATGATATTCTTCTGCTTATTATGAAACCTCACAGTACTGTTCCAATATTAATGCAAAATATAGATTTTTTTTGCAATATCTCTGGATACACTATAAACTGGTCCAAATTGGAGACGATGTTAATCTGAGACTTATTGCTCAGGGGGAAACAGTCCAGCAGGCTTCTGTTGCGCAATAAACATTTTCAGACCTCCAAACACAGCAGAGTGAAGAAAACACAGCGGTCAAAGCCCTTGGCCTTCTGTCTTCTGTGTGTGCAGCTAGTGTGCATAAATCAAGACCTCACGCAGCTTTAACCAAGCTAAAGAGTTTATTTTTACAGCAGCGTAGATCAGCCATTGTCTAACAGACTGTAACTCATGACTGCTCTGTACAAAAGTGAAACTAGAATGAACAAAGAAACCAGACCCGGAAATGATGCAGGGTCCCTCCGCCCCGCAGTAGCCAGAATGCACACTCTGAGCTGTTTAACCCTGTAAGCTCAGGTTCTCCTCACACCCCCTCTTGTCCTGTGCTACTGGGGGCTATCAAGTATCACCACTTACCCCAACTTCAAACCACCACAGAACTCCCCATGATGCTGGAAGCTCAAGGGTTTAGTGAACCTGTAGCCTTTTTGGAGTTCACCGATTGGGTCTGCGTTGCTCCGGGAAAGGAGGAAGGAAGTCAAAATGACATCGAGTTGGTTCAAAGAAAGAGTTTATTCTGCTCTCTGGATAGCAGAAGGCACTTGCGTGGTGAGTCCACAGCAAGTCCAAAGAAATGACAAGTTTCATGCAGTTTATATATCCTCCAGGCACCCTCTCACTCCTCCCCTAGGAGTCCAACCACGTCGGCCTACGTACACAGGTTGACATCACATATGTTCCTGCTCTGGTACTCTCAACCATAAAAGGATCTTCCTTCCTGTACTTCTGACCATAAAAGGATCTTCCTTTTCCTACTCTTATCTGGGAAGACGTCATAATCTCCGGGAACACGCTTTTGGTGTTTTTCCCAGACATTGGTCTTGCGTGTATTTTGTGGTCAGCACATAAGATAAAGTTCTGACATGTTTTCTTTGTTCCCCTGGAGAGCCAAGGCCATCCCTTGCCTGTCCTGATAAAGGACAGAACTGTTTATGCAGTTGTGTCCTTATTATGGTTTTGCTCAACAGTTCAAGTTTTATGCATTTAAAAGTGCTCTCTTTTGAAAGAACAAAAGGGGGGGTTGAGTCAGTTTTTAAACTTACTACACAGAAACCCATTCCTTCAAACCCATCTGCCAAGTTATCATGGCTCACATGGTACTTCAGCCTTATTAAACCTGACTGGACACTTTGACACACATTTTGGAAACGTATGTCTAGATGCTTGGTTCTGGCCTTAAACTGCCCAGATTCTGCCAACTTCAGACAGGGTTGATTGTCCTCCCAAACAGTGATGGGCAAGCTACAATTCCCACAGATCTCTTGCACCAGGCATCTATAGAACTCCAGTTCCCGGCACAAATCCAACAGTGCGCTGAACTCAGCTTCAGTAGAGGACAGCGCAATGTGACTTTCTTCCGGGACTTCCACCCAACAAGAGATTCCCCAAACTTTATTACCATCCCAGACACGGACTTCCTGTCATCCAGATTTGCCCAGTCGCTATCTGCCCAGCACGTGAGCTTCGTCTCACCTGCAGCTGACAGTTTGAGACTGAAGTCCTTGGTATCCTGCAGTTAACGCAGCACCCGATTGACACCATGCCAGGCGTTTACACTGGGCTTTGTAGATTCCCTACTGAGCAGATTGGTAGCAAAAGCAATATCCAGCCTGCTCCATTGGGACAGATACAACAGACTATCCAGAGCTGACTGAAAGAGGTCAGCATTCTCGAACTCAGCACGTTCTGCTAGCTGGCTGTCTTTCACATAGCTTGTCTCCATGGGTGTCCTAACTCCTGCACAATCAGACATTCTGAACTTCACAAGTAACTGCTCAATCTTGCCTCTCCGACTGAGCAAGAAGCTTCCATCTTCAGTCCTGTCTATCTGCACACCTCGGTAGATCTTTACTGCACCCAGGTTCTTGAGCTGAAACTGTTTTCCAAGCTCTTTGGCAAACTTCTGCACCTGTTTGTGTGCCCTTGAGACATATATGATATCATCAACAAAGACTAACATCATTTCCTGTGACTCCCCTGACCCATTAAGGTACAGGCAGCTGTCAGCAAGACTCTTCCTGTTACCTAGCTTCTCTAAGGCTTCATTCAGGCACAAGTTCCAATTTCTGGCCAATTGCTTCAAACTATAAATAGACTTGTGAAGCTTCCATACAGCGTTTGGCTCATTGCCCTCAAACCCTGGAGGAGGAAGCATGTACAGATCCTCCTGGAGGTCTGAGTTCAAATAGGCCACATCCACATCAAAGTGATGCACCAGCAAACCTCTTTGTGCAGCAATGGCTAAGAGCATGCACAGAGTTTCACTCCAGGAAGTGGGAGCATACACCTCAGTGTAATGCAGCCCCTTCGGCTGTGTGAGCTCTCTGACTACTAACCTAGCCTTGTACTGTGGTTCTCCAGTTGCTGTGGGTTTAAGACGGTAAACCCAGCGGCTGCTCACGGCCTACTTGCCCACTGGCAACGTCGTGAAGGAGAACACACCTAGATACTTCATTGAGTTCATTTTCTTCTGCATTGTCTCATGCCATTTCCTGGCTTCTTCCTGAGGCAGTTTCTGAACATCCTCAAAACTCTCAGGTTCACACTGTGCCATACCAACCCACATACTTGTGACTGCAAACCTGTCAGGAGGTTTACTTTTTGTTGTGCGAGCTGAACGTCTCAACCCAGCTTCAGGTACCCCTTCTGACCCACTAGGGCCAGCTGGAACGTCCTTGGCATCAGAGAGCTCTCCCTCTGACTTACTGTGCCGTCTAGACTTCTCAGCTGAACCTGTGGGCGAAGAAGAAGCACTTCTCTGTTCAAGCTTCACAGCTTTAGGAGAAATTCTTCCCTCTACCTGCTCTGGGTTGGGACTCTGTGCCACAGCAGCAGGTTCAACCTCTACGTCTTCCTCATCAGCAGAGTCAAGCAGATTCTCTGAAAGAACATCAGGGTTCCCATGTATGCGTATCCACCCATTCTGCTCACAGAATTCATCACTGTTGCTGAGCAGAAGCCTGGACTGATTGCCTTTTGGATAGGCAAATCTCTACCCCTTGGTTCCTGGCTCATACCCACAGAAAATCATCTTTTGGGACCTAGGGCCACCTTATCTGTGTTTGGCCTTTGGCACAAGGACCCAAGCCTCACAGCCAAATACACGGAAGAAATGCACCTCGGGCTTCTTGCCGTGCAGCAGAAAATAGGGCATGTCCCCTAACAACAGAGTTGAATGACCTGTTCAATGTGAAATTGGCATTCTTCCAAGATTCCCCCCAAAAGCGCTGGGGGAGCCCGGCATCAAACAGCAACGCTGCGGACATTTCCTGCAGTGTTCTGTTCTGCAACGCCATTCTGTTGGGGACTGTCTGGAACTGTCAACCTGTGTTCTATTCCCTTCTGGCGGAAATCCACTTCCGAGCTGGAGAGATGGTGGGGTTGTGGGCCCACCCCCTCCCACACACGCGGGGGCTGGCTCTTAGCCCTCGCGAGAGTAAGGGAATCCTCAGGTGTGTCACCGACCCGGCCGGCCAATCGTTGGGCCGGGGAGGCATGGCCTAGCGCATTTAAGGCTGGCGTGCCCGGGGACCACCCTCTTTGCCCCGTTCCAGCTGCCCCGGTTTTCAGCTGCCCCAGTTTTGACTTCGTTTTTGGCGTCTTCACACCATCGTGGACCACTTTTGCCTCGTGTCCGACCTTGCCACTTATTTGAGCTGAAATAACTTTAGAGACTTCGGTCTCTGTGCAAGCTGAAATCACTGTGTGTGCTGTGCACGTGCTGCTGGCGGCAAAAAGGTGGTGGGAGTGATTGGTGGTGGAGGTTCTTTTACCTTAGTTCGTTTTTCCCCGGAAATTTGTCTGGTCTTACCGGAAATCATCTGGTCCTTGGATCTATCGAGGAGGATGCGGAGGAGAAGGCTACGGTACAGAGTGGAGAGCGTCCTCGTTTCCGACGGCGGGTGCAGGAAGGGTAAAGTACGCGTATCGGGACGCTCCTTCTGCAGCAATTTGTCCCTCCTCGCTGTAATGGGTTTAGGGGTTGCTCGTGCGTAAGTTGCCGCCACTCCTGGCTAAGTTACCTGGATGAACCCTTTCTGACTGGACAGCCTCTAGCTTCGTGGCTGTCTCAGTCGCTGGCAGAATTCGTCAGTGGGTGTTTCTTGAACTTCTTCCAGCACAAAAGTTCTTTGACGCCTAGTCTCCGCCTAGTCTCCCTGCACGGAAGCCTTCTGCGCAGGGAGGGTATGGGCAGCGGAGGACACGTACTCTCTCCGCTGGTCTCCAGCGAGGAGTCTTGGAGCCTCCTCTCCGATTCCCCCATCTGCCCCCCTTCTCCACTGGTGTTACGCTGATTTCCTTCCCCAGCAGATGGGCTGCCTCTCTCCCTACTGGGACCCTCTCCAGCATCCCTCTGGAGCCTTCCCTCCGCCTCTAGCTCCGATAGCAGTTCCCTGACATCCACCTCCCCCCCAGGACCCCCTCCACCCCCGGCCCGACCTTCTGATCTAACCTCGTCCCTTTCGTCGGCCGACGATGCGGGGAATCCCCTGAAGGAGCTGTCGCCATCCTCCGAGGATTCAAAACCCGCTTCCCACCCGCTCCGAACTCTTGCCGTGGGGTGGGCCTCCCAGTCTGATTCTTCTCCCTCTGACACCTCCCCTCCCTCCTCTTCAGAGGCAGGAAAACCCACAAAGTCCTCTTCGTCGTCTCTGGTTCCAAATTCTTCCTCCCAGAATCTCGCTAGTGGTTTTGGTTTATCTGGGAACAGGCTGTGGAATTCTTCCACTAGATACCCGTCATTGATCACCTCAGCGGGGACCCACATGTTTTCTGACCCGGGTTCTCCCTCCCAAGCTACCAAGTACTCCACCTGGCGCCCTCACCACCTTGAATCGAGTATTTCTGTGGCTTGGTTGTGGTGTTCCCTCTCCTCTACCCGCGGGTGGGTGGTGACTCCTCCCTCCCGCCCTGGAAATTCCCGCCCCTCCCTGTACAGTGAGAGTAGGGACCTATGGAACACCGGATGTATCTTCATGCTGTCAGGCAACTTGAGCTTGAATGCCACAGGTTTCACGTGCTGTGTTACCTCAAAAGGTCCCAGCTGCCTTGGCTGCAACTTCTTGCACCCTCCCTTTAGGGGTAACCCTTGGGTTGACAACACTGACCTTTGCCAGCCTCGTAAACAATACTGAGCTTTAGGTATTCCAATTCAAAGAGCGTTGCTAGTATAGCAGGATGGCTTCCGAAGGAAATCAGCAGTCTCCTTCCACAAGCAGTGGTGGCACCCAATTCCCCACTATGCCATGCGATCCTCAAGCATTTGCCCAATTTTTCACCGCTTTCAAAACATTCTATAGGCAATGTAGGCTGAGGGTCCTGGCTCTGCCAGCGCCAGAACCATCGCAGGATGTCATACCCGCTACCTTCTCTGGCAGCCAGGAACATCCTGGCACATCGGCTTCCATGTCTGGTGGTGCTCTACCTGATAACCCCGCAACCGGACGCCCCCCCACACGCTCTCAGTCAGTCACTTCTAAGAAACCCAGCTTGGGCGCAAGTAAAAGTAAGGCACCTGCAAAGGGTACCAGCAAGGGAAATGCACCTGCGAAGGGGGCCAGCAGCAATTCTTTGTCACAGGATGTAAGTATTCCCAGAATTTTTCAGGAACAGCCAACTCAGCACAGTTCAACTGAAGAGGGCTCGAGTTCCGGCTCAGAGGCAGAGCAGCTGGCGCCTCAAATCGCCCCAGTGGCTGCCAATATGAACCAGGCCAGCAGCGAGGCGCAAGGGGGCAAAGGAAATCCAAAAGGAAGCACACGTCGGCAAAGAAGAAAAGAAGTAAGCAGTCTGATACTAAAGATGAGTCAGGTACGTCTTCCTCGGATTCCGATGGTGAGGGAGCTATGGAAGGGTACTGGGGTTTTGGTGAGGATAATCATGGGCTTCCTTTATGGGTGCATGAAAGAAGAGCCAATTCACACCGTAAGACGCTCAATGGAACATTAGCGTGGAAGGAGGGAGCGCTGGTGGAAGACGTAAAAATTTCCATCAATTTGTCTACAGATTTTATATTAGGGAATCATTTGTCCCAGAAGAAGAGGAATAAGATCCTCAATGGCGACTATGTGGATATATTCACTCTCCTCCCGCCTACCAAATTAACTGGGAAAGGGGAAAAGAAGCTCCCTTTTGGTAAGCGTAAATACAGAACACCCAAGGCCGAACGCACCTTTGACAACTAGTTGGACGGGTTCCAGGTCTTTATGGGAGTAGTTTGCGTGGCTTATCTCAAGCGAGCTATGGATCTCGTTGCTTATTTGGCTCATGTGAGGCGGGCTCATACACTGGCTGGTGAGACCACGGCATTAAAGTATGATGAGAATTTTTGTAGAAATGCTTCTCTTCTACCCTCCACTCGCTGGGACCCAAATTACTGGGGTGAGGACGTGGGCCCTTACATAGAAAAGAAGAAACAGGGACTGGTCAAGTTGGGTAAGACAGAAGCAAAACGGCGGCGCCAGTGCTCGGAGTACAACAGGGGCGTATGTTCCTGACCCTCCTGTAAGTATCTCCACGCATGCGAACGGTGCCTGGGGAACCACCCTGCCTCTGCATGCTTTAAGGCCAAGCAGCAGGCCTTTCGGGGCGGCAGGGGGTACTTCAACAACAATGCTAGGGGTGCCTCCGGATCTTCCCACCAGGGTCCCAGTAACTGCCAGTAACATGTCTCTTGGACTTTCCTTCTCCCCTATCCGACTCCACCCCCTTAAAAACCTACTAGACCTATACCCTGATAGAAAAGCGGCAGAATACCTTTTGGATGGGTTCTCCTTGGGTTTTAGAATTCCAGTAGCATTTCCCCCTAACACCGCGGACCCCCAAAATAAAAAATCAGTAAGAGAAAGGCCTGAGATAGCTAGAAAGAAGATACAGAAAGAAATCGAGGCAGGGAGGGTTGCAGGTCCCTTTATTGAGCCACCACTGGAGGGGCTGCACATATCCCCTCTGGGCATCGTCCCAAAAAAGGCACCGGGCGAGTTTCGCATGATTCACAACCTCTCTTACCCAAGAGGTGGTTCTGTCAATGATGCGATCCCTCAGGAGCTTTGTACTTTGAAATACGCCTCCTTCGATCAGGCAGAAAAATGATCTGTAGATTTGGAAAAGGAGCACTTCTCGCAAAATGCGACATCGAGTCCGGGCAGTAGTATCGGTTCTTTCTAGACAGTCCGCACGTTCCACCAGAGTGGGAAACCTTCTACAGTCCTTTGTTCTCTTGTGCCTTGAGCAGAATGTATATTTTCCCGCTAAATTTGTTCCTGGCATTAATAATGACATCACGGATGCTCTGGCTCGTATGCCCTCCTTCGCATACCAGCAGCTCATGGGAGTTGACCTTGCCTAGTTAGGGATACGCGGCGTTTCCTTTATTTGAGACCCAACAACCCCGGCCCTTTCTTAATACACGAGGATAGCTCACTCTTGGGCAGGCACCAGTTCACCTGTGTTATGCGCCTGGCACTTGCAACATGCGGTCTGCCTGTGGCAGAATTTGCGGCTCACTCCTTCCGGATCGGGGCCACTACCACTGCAGTACACCTCAGGCTCTCAACTGAGAGAATAAAGGACATGAGTCGTTGGAAGTCCGATGCTTATAAAGCCTATGTTAGAAAAAATCTGTGACTAACTACTTGTTTCCTGACCTCGGTTTGTCTTTCCGTTTCCTTTCCAGATCACAAGAGGGTCTGCATTTGGCTGGTGGGCCACAGCATTGTGCATTGGGCAAAGAATCGTGCCATGAGCACTGGATTGGGGCAAAGCTTGAATTTACCTCCAAATATTGATGTGGCTTGGATTGCGCGAAGAGGGATGCACTGGGCTGAATTCAAGCCAGCTGTGATGGCTAGAGCCACCTCGGAGGGCCCACCCGATGCCCTGGTTATCCAGTTGGGGGAGAATGATTTAGCATATCGTAAAGCTATAGACTTAAGATGGAACATCTTCGATGACTTTGCTGATTTATTGGCGGTTTATCCCAACATTACCATCTTGTGGTCCTCATTGCTTGAAAGGCGGACATGGAGGGATAGCTTGTGCCCAGTTGCAATCAATAGAGCAAGAAGTTTTGGAGTGGGTTGTGGTGCATATAGTGGCGGCCCTGGGAGGGTGTGTTATAAGCCACCCTGTTCAGCAATGAGGCCCTCTACAGATTTGATGGCGTGCATCTGTCAGATGCTGGAAACGACATTTGGTTGGGGGACATCATATCAGGGATTAGGGGTTGCTTGCAGGCTGGGGGACATCCTAGCAGGGACTAGGGATTAGTTACAGGTTTGAAGGTATTGGCGGCGACCCCAGATTTAGAATTGTATCACCAAGCATATTTACTGTCAGGTACACAATTCTGGAGACCCACAACTGAAAACAACTGTCAAAAGCAGCCCAATTTGGAATATTCTTATGCAGCACCTTTAGAAAGATGGGCAGCACTTGGGTCTTAATACATTAATACTCAAGATGCTATTGAAACAATAACATCCGTTCCCACGATATGGCACCACATGTCCAAAAAATATAAATTTGACCTTTTCTCCCATGACAAAATGACTCTGTGGGAAAATCTGTCTTTAAAAATTGGGAAAGAAATGGTCGCATGGAAGGGGTGGATGAATTTGGGTATATTAACATTAGACCAGTTGATAAACAAAGAAGTTGAATTTTAAAAATATTCCATTTTAAGAGACAAATATAGATTAGCTACAAATGTTCAATGGCAATATCACCCGATAAAACACTTGCTAACCACCATCTACGGACCAGCAACTTTTACAGCCTCAGAGACCATATTGAAGCAGTTAATTAATTCTTAAGCAACAAAAAAACCTGGCCATCAACATATAACTTTGCCCCAGGATGAGAAGTGAAATCGCGCGGTGGCGGCAGCGGGAGGCCGCATTAGCTAAAGTGGTATCTCAGGTTAAGAGTGGTTTCAGGTTAAGAACGGACCTTCGGAACGAATTAAATTCATAACCAGAATCATAGAATCATAGAGTTGGAAGAGACCACAAGGGCCATCGAGTCCAACCCCCTGCCAAGCAGGAAACACCATCAGAGCACTCCTGACATATGGTTGTCAAGCCTCTGGTTAAAGACCTCCAAAGAAGGAGACTCCACCACACTCCTTGGCAGCAAATTCCACTGTCGAACAGCTCTTACTGTCAGGAAGTTCTTCCTAATGTTTGGGTGGAATCTTCTTTCTTGTAGTTTAGATCCATTGCTCCGTGTCCGCTTCTCTGGAGCAGCAGAAAACAACCTTTCTCCCTCCTCTATGTGACATCCTTTTATATATTTGAACATGGCTATCATATCACCCCTTAACCTCCTCTTCTCCAGGCTAAACATGCCCAGCTCCCTTAGCCGTTCCTCATAAGGCATCGTTTCCAGGCCTTTGACCATTTTGGTTGCCCTCCTCTGGACACGTTCCAGTTTGTCAATGTCCTTCTTGAACTGTGGTGCCCAGAATTGGACACAGTACTCCAGGTGAGGTCTGACCAGAGCAGAATACAGTGGCACTATTACTTCCCTTGATCTAGATGCTATACTCCTATTGATGCAGCCCAGAATTGCATTGGCTTTTCTAGCTGCCGCGTCACACTGTTGGCTCATGTCAAGTTTGTGGTCAACCAAGACTCCTGCCATGTACTGCTCTCAAGTCAGGTGTCACCCATCTTGTATTTGTGCCTCTCATTTTTTTTGCCCAAGTGCAATACGTTACATTTCTCCCTGTTCAAATTCATCTTGTTTGTTTTGGCCCAGTTCTCTAATCTGTCAAGGTCGTTTTGAAGTGTGATCCTGTCCTCTGGGGTGTTAGCCACCCCTCCCAGTTTGGTGTCATCTGCAAATTTGATCAGGATGCCCTTGACTCCATCATCCAAGTCGTTGATAAAGATGTTGAATAAGACCGGGCCCAAGACAGAACCCTATGGCACCCCACTAGTCACTCTTCTCCAGGATGAAGAGGAACCATTGATGAGCACCCTTTGGGTTCGGTCAGTCAGCCAGTTACAAATCCACTGAGTGGTAGCATAGTCAAGACCGCATTTTACCAGCTTCTTTACAAGAATATCATGGGGCACCTTGTCAAATGCCTTGCTGAAATCAAGGTAGGCTGCATCCACTGCGTTCCCTTCATCTACCAGGCTTGTAATTCTGTCAAAAAACGAGATCAGGTTAGTCTGACATGACTTATTTTTCAGAAATCCATGCTGACTATTGGTGATCACAGCATTCCTTTCTAGGTGCTCACAGACTGTTTGCTTAATGATCTGCTCCAGAATCCTCCCTGGTATTGATGTCAGACTGACTGGGCGGTAATTATTTGGGTCCTCTCTTTCCCCCTTTTTGAAAATAGGGACAACATTTGCCCTCCTCCAGTCTGCCGGGACTTCGCCTGTTCTCCAGGAATTCTCAAAGATGACTGCCAGTGGTTCTGAGATCACATCTGCCAGTTCTTTTAATACTCTTGGATGCAGTTCATCTGGCCCTGGAGACTTGAATACATCTAAACTAGCCAAGTATTCTTGTACTATCTCCTTAGTTATTCTGGGCTGTGTTTCCTCTGCTGAATCATTTGCTCCAAATTCTTCAGGTCGGGCATTGTTTTCTTTATCGGAGAAGACTGAGGCAAAGAAGGCATTGAGGAGGTCTGCGTGCTGTTTGCTCCATTTGGTCTATGACATTTGGATGATCATCTTCATCAATTGATAGACTCCTACCTTCAGGAGCACTGTCTCCCTCCCCCACATTAGTCAGTTTAAAGCCCTCCTGATGAGGTTTCTGAGATTTTTGGCAAAAACATTTCTCCCAACCGTTGTAAGGTGCAGCCCATCGCTTGCCAGAAGTCCATCTTCAAGAAACTGCAGTCCGTGATCTAAGAATCCAAACCCTTCCTGTTTACACCATTTGCGAAGCCAGCTGTTCACTTCCACTATTTTTCCCTCTCTCCCTGGGCCACGTCGTTCAACTGGGAGGACAGATGAGATGACAATTTGTGCATTTAATTGTTTCAATTTCCTGCCCAGAGCCTTGTAGTCTCTTTTGATCTTCTGGAGGCTATTGCTTGCAGTGTCATTGGTTCCCACATGAACCAAGAGGAAGGGGTATTTGTCAGTGGGTTTTATGATTCCTTGCAGTCGTTCAGTTACATCTTGGATCTTAGCCCCGGGGAGACAGCACACTTCCCGAGACATCTTGTCAGGCCCACAGATCACTGCTTCTGTTCCCCTCAGTAGGGAATCCCCTATCACCACTACACGCCTCCTCTTAGGTTTGGTCGGGGTTCTTCCGTGAGCTGTCCGTTCCAAGGTCGCCTGCACATTCCCTGAGGACTGACTTTGCTGCTCGTCTTCATATACCTGATCAATTGTAATGAGGGAGAGATCCTCAAATGGAGTCTGCTCTTCGTCTTCCATGCTAGGGGAGAGGACCTCAAAGCGATTGTGCATTTCTAAACAATCAGAGCGAACCCTGGGCCTCCTACTTCTTTGAGTCACGTTTCTCCATATATCTGGCTCCTGTGTTGGTGAACTAGCCTCCTTCTCAGGGGAGTCCCCTGTCTCCTCCTTGGTGGAGACGGTGTGCTCTGTTGCTTCCAAGGAGAGCTCCAGCTCTCTAATTCTTTGGAGCGTAGCTACACGTTCCTCCAGTTGCTGGACTTTGTCTTTTAAGAGGGCAATCAACATGCAATTGCTGCAGGTAAAGCTGCCTGCAACCTTTGGCAAGATGGCAAACATTGCGCAGGAACCGCAGGCGACTGCAGCTGTTCCCTCCCCCTCCATCTTGAGAACGTGTCGTTGGGGGTGGCTACAGCGGTCCTCCATCATAAAAAGCGTGAAGACAGGACAAATAACTCCCCCCACAAAAAAACCTAGGTCTCCCCCAACAATCGTTTGAGACTAGCTCCCCTAAATCTAAAAGATGGATCAAACTGCGCTTTTTGCTACTTCTTCAGCTGCTGCCCTGCAAGCTCTGATAAGCTCCTCCCACAGCTAATCACCTGCCTCAACAGAAACCCTGCCCCCTCTGACCTTTGCACAGGGAGAGCAGCTAATCAGCCACAAAGAAACACACACACACACACACACACACACACACACGAAAACCCTTTTTGCTCCTTCTTCAACTGCTGCCCTGCAAGCTCTGATAAGCTCCTCCCACAGCTAATCACCTGCCTCAACAGAAACCCTGCCCCCTCTGACCTTTACACAGGGAGAGCAGCTAATCAGCCACAAAGAAACACACACACACAAGAAAACCCTTTTTGCTCCTCCTTCAACTGCTGCCCTGCAAGCTCTGTACAGCGGTACCTTGGTTGTTGAAGGGCTTGGCTCCCGAACAAATCAGCTCCCAAATCGACCACAAACCCGGAAGTGAGTGTTCTGGCTTGCGAATGTTTTTCGGAAGCTGAATGAACGGTTCTAGGAGTTAAATGGACTCCCGGAATGGATTAAGTTCGATAACCAAGGTCCCACTATACAGGTATTGAGGGTTGGGAAAAAGAATTAGAGATCACAGTTTCGACCGAACAGTGGGAAACTGTTTTAACTGCTATAACTAGGCTATCTCTGGATCTTAAATTGAAGCTCATACAACAAAAAAGAATATTTAGAATATACTGGACCCCATTACCTTTGTTTAAAAAAGGGCTATCTAAGGTATTTAACTGTTGGAGATGCAATAGGGATAATGCTTCTCTAAAACATGTTTTTTCATTGTCCTGTATTGAAAGACTTTTGGCAGAAGGTAACTGAAACCATCAACAGAACTGTATGGAACAACCTTACATTTACAGAGCAAAATATTCTCTTGGATTATATACCCAGCACATGGAACTTTACAAAAGGAGAATGAGTGGACTCACCGTGCCTTTACCACAGCAAAAAAACCCTGATACTGATGAATTGGAAAAATAAAAGTGACTCCCTTCTACAATTGGAATGAAGACTTATACAAACTTGCAACATATGAACAACTTGCATATAAACGCAGACTTGCCATGGTATTTGGAATCCATTTTTACAAATACTGTAATAGGTTAAGATCTGGTGAAGTACTGTATAATAACAACCTTGTAAAATATACAGTTTTGGGTTTCCACCCTTCCCCCTTTGTTTTCCCTTCTGCACAGGTTCTGTTTCTCTTTCTCTTTTTCTCTTTTTCGTTTGCATCTCACCATGTTTGGTGCACATATAGTTACAGCATGTAGGGTAATCAAACAGTCTCTCACCTTGTTCCTCCTTCCTCCTCTTCCAAGTCTAAATGCACTCACTATCTTAAATTCTTCCTTCCCCAAATCCTGTTGCCAGAAGTCTGAAAATTCCTGCGTAAGAAAGTCAGCCAAATTGTCTTTCTCGTGTTCTGGTACAGCCCTGATTCTTAAATTTCTTTGTTTCTCCTTCAATTCAATCATAGACAACGTCAAACCGTGGTCCTCAAGTTGCCTATGTATCGGTGGTATCTTCTCTTGAGTAGCAATTGCTATAACTTTTGCTTCTTCGGCTGTCTTTCGGGTCAAAGCAGAATCCTGTAGTAGTTTTTCAATAGACTCTGTATTGGTATTCACCTTCTGTCCCAAATTATTGATGCTTGTAGTATTTTGGTCAATTTTAACTGATGCTTCGGCTACTTGTTTATTTGTTTCAGCTACTTGTTTAGTTAAATTTTCCAAAGATTCATTAATTTTCCCAAGTGCCTGAGCCAAAACGTCTTTGGACGACATAACTTTTGGTTTAACTTGTGGAGGTGCAGCCCCTGGTATTCCAGATGGTCCAGATGTTGAAGCTCTTCGCTGCAACGCAGTATCTGTCCGGTAGGGTCTGCCAGACCTAGTAGTTTTTTCCTGCGTCAACTCTAACTTTCCTCTTCCATCTGCCATAACACTCTCATGAGAATCCAAGGTCGATCCCACGACTGGAATTTGTTTTGAAATGGAAAATTCCCCTAGCCTAGTTGTTATTGTAGCAATGTCCAGCCTCCTCCAGGGGGACACAGTATCAGCCAAGCTTGCAACTTTAAGAAAATAAAATAGTCCTTATAAGTCCCCCAATTCACATAAAAACAACAGTTTCAATTGTACTTAATCAGTTACTTTAAAGCCAGGAGAAGTTCAGAAACACTGTATCTCTCTTGCAGAGTTAGCTGTCAAAAGTCCTCTGCTTACCGCTAGACTTCCCACAGAACGGCATTCCTTTTCTCGGGGCAGTCCGTTCCCAGGTTTTAGACGGTGGATTTTAGCTTCCTTTTCCCTTTTTTTCTGCAGATAAGTACAGTTCAAACCTTTCCCCCCTCCTCTCCTGCAATCCGGAGGGGAGATCACTTTCCTGATGTTGAGATTTAAGTCTTTTTTTAACGTCTTTCAGAGTTTCCGCTTACAGTCTCTTTGCTTTGATCTATTTACAAGAAAGGAAGGCAGACTTCCTGTTTATACCTTCCCGCTTCGGTGCTGAATTGACTTGTTTTTCCCTTTAAATCCAATTTAATCCTACTCACGGGTAGTTACTTTCGAAGTCAAATTGTCCCTGGAAAAAGTCAGCGCACTCTGATAACAGCTATGCGGCTTCACTCCGTGGAAGAAGCAGTCGACTCTCAGCACCGCGCCGCTCACCCCGTCTCGCTCCGGAGCCCTTAGAGGGGTCCCTTCGCAATTTGGGGGGGGGGCGCAAAAGGTGCCCGTCGAGTCCCCACGTTCACAGGCTTCACCCGCCTGTGATTTTTGAAGGGTCCCCGCTTCGCCGCAGCGGTAAGACCCAATCCTGCGGAGCTGGTCCCTCAGAAACTCAGAGGGAGTCAGCCATTACCGATGGCGCCAACCCGGACAAGAGTGGGAGAAGGATTGGAGAACCTCAGCACTAAAAAATCGGGCCAACCTTACAGCGAGATGCCCCAAGGACTGAAGTGAGTAGTGTTGAACTCTCCAATTTATAAGAGCCACTGGATCCTGCATCTTAAATAAAATAAAACAAAACTCGGACTAAAAGAGGCTTAAACTAAAAAACCCCAAGTTCATAGATGCAGAGGTTACAAATTACTATTAAGAAATCTCGGCCAAAAGGTTAAAAAGAAATTTACTTACTGGAGATCCACGGCAACAGGTTCTATTTAATTGCAACTAATGAGCTTTACATCAAAGTAAAAAGTGAGGCTTTGCCTTTTGTCTCCTGCATACTAGCTGAAATACTGAGGTCGAAGTGAGCAAAACAGTTCAGCAAAGTTTAAGAACTGACCTAAATCCCTTTTAACGCTAAGGCGGTGAGTGGGAGTGGGGGGGAATTGCTAGATTCCTTCCCCTCAATCCTACCACTTGGCTTCATGGAGAATCACTTCGAGCAAAGCCATGCAGAAGGCAAAAGAATTAAAATAGTAAGTAGAACCCAAGGGAACCCAAGTGAGCTATAAAGACTCAGCTGAGCATTGTGAACGGTTAAGAAGGGGGAGAAAAAGGAGAAAAAGATGGGAGAAAGAAAAGCCAGCGTCGGAGAGGAAAAAGGAGGTTGAACAGGAAATCATGGGAGAGCACAGAGCTCCAAAAGATAGCGGGAACAGAGCGTCAATAGAAGAAGCAAAGCAATGAGGATCTGAAGAAAGGGTGGTAAAATGGCGATGACTATAAAGAAAAGCTGAATAATCTATCGTCCTGCCTGTTTAAAACGGAACCATAGACAAAATAATAGAAGGGCCTGCAACGCTGACTGCAGACACCTAGTGGCAGAGGAGGTAAATGCTTTAAATACTACATCAAAATAACCCAGCCTAGCCACAAAATAACAATGACTGTCTTCTTTTTTTGGTTGACTATATTATGAGAGATTTTGGAACTTTCAATTTAAGGTTCAAGGTAATACATTTGAATCCACTTAATAGGTTGATTGTAATTCTATAGCGTACTACCCACCAAGCAGAGGATTTAAGGAAATATATTTTAAATGATCAACTTAGATAGCTAATGATTTCACCATATTTGATTATTACTAGATTGTTTAAAGTATTTAACTTCCGGAGGTGGCGCCAGCGGTTAATGGCGGATTTCCTCAATCGGAGGAAATCGCTCTGCGAAAAATAGGGTCGGATCCTGCTTCGGCGCAGCGGGGGACCCTGGAAATCACAGGCGGGGGAAGCCTGTGAACTTGGGACCCAGCGGGCACATTTGGCGCCCCCCCAACCCGGTAAAGAGCCCGGCAACGGGTTCGGAATCGGAGTGGGGGAAGGAGCGCTGTGCTGTGGGCTGTCTGCTTCTTTCGTGGAGTGAAGCCGCGAGCTGTGACCGGAGAGCGCTGCCTTTTTTCCTTGGAAATTCGGCTTGAAAATCAACGATCCGTGAGTAGGATTTATTGCAATTGGAACTGTACAAATTGAGAATTCAGCCGAAAGCGGAGAGGTATAAAAAGGAAGTCTGCCTCTCTCTATTGTAGATAGAACAAAGCATTGAACTTGAAAGCGGAAGCTTAGAAAAAGACGCATTAACGGACTTTAATCCAATCATCTAACCTGGACTTCCCCCCCTTAATTTGAGGGAAAAGGGGGGGAACTTTGGAATGTTATTTCTTTATGAAGAAGTGAGAAATAAAGGAGATTAAACCATTGCTCAATTCCTTGGGAATGGATTCCCAGGGGCAATTTAAAATGGAGAAGAGGTATTGTCTTTAAATATATTTTGACAGCTAGTCCTGCACAGGAAATACAATTTTGATACAATATTGTGGATAAACATCTCCTGGTCTTAAAGTAACTGTTTTAGATAGATTGTTATCTTCCTGACAAACTGGGGGGATTTAAAAAAAGAAGTAAAGTACTTAAGAACTTTTCTGACTGTTACAGTGTCCCCCTAGTGGAACTTGGAATTGTTACAATTGGTTTCAATTGAAACTGCAGCTGGCCTGAGGATTTCACACACGGCTCTGTTGGAACTTTCCACTTCAAAACAAGTTTGAATTTAATTGTGTGACCGACCTTGAGCTTTATCTAAAGGGGTATGGCAGATGGGAAAGAGAAACTAGAAGCGTTACAGGCAACAAGGTCAAGCAGAGTTTTGCGAACAGAAGATGGATTACAAAGGAGACCTTCGACCTCTGGCCCCTCTGGGATTCCAACAGCAGCCCCATCGGCACAACCTAAAGTTAAAGGTATGGCAAGTGATGATGCCTTTGCTCAAGTTTTGGCTAAAGTTAATGAATCTCTGAATAGAATAAGTCAACAAGTAGCAGAGGCATCTGATAAGATTGATCAAAATACAATAAGTATTAATCAGAATACAGCAAGTTTAAATAATTTGGGCCAGAAAGTAAATACTAATACAGAGACTATTCAGAAATTACTAGAGGAATCGGCTTCAGTACGCCAGATTGCCGAGGAGGCCAAAGAAATTGCTACAACATCTGTCACAGAGGTTAAAGAGGTTCAAGAGATAATACCATCATTACACAAACAATTGGAAGACCATAAATTGACCCTGTCTATGATTGATTTGAAGGAAAAACAAGTGAATTTACGGGTCAGATCAGTACCTGAAGTGGAGAAGGACAATCTAGCTGAATTTCTCATGCAGGAATTTTCTGACTTTTGGAATCCAGAATTGGTAAAAGACAGCTTTAAAATAGTAAATGCTTTTAGACTTGGAAAAAGAGGAGAGAAGAAGGTGAGAGACTGTTTGATTACTCTTCGAACAAAAGAAGAGAGGGATAAGATCCTGGGTTTGCACTTCCAGAAGACACTGGAAATACATCAGACAAGAGTTGAGATATTTAAAGACATTCCGAAACACCTTCTGGATCTCAGATCAAACTACAAAGATTTGGTTACTTTGCTGAGAAGTAACAGCATTAACTTTAGGTGGGAATTTCCTCAAGGCCTATCTTTTAGCTACAAAGGAAAGAAGAGGAAAATAAGATCGGAAGACGACAAAGATAAATTCTGGAGAGACCACGGAGAAGACCTACAAAAAGGACTATCTCCAGAACCAAAAGACCGTTCGAAAAAAGTGATACCACCGACGGATGAGGAACAGGCATTAGGTGCAGTAGGAGGAGAATTAAAACAATAACATCATGGCCCTGCAGCTTCTAACATGGAACTGTCATGGTTTGAATTCCCCTCAGAAAAGGAAATCAGTATTTCATATATTAAAAAAGGAACAATTGGACTTAATTTGTTTACAAGAAACACATATAACAAGATTACACAGGAAATTGTTGATAAATAGAAGACTTGGTCAGGAGTTTATTTCATCGGACAAAGTTAAAAAAAGAGGGGTTGTGATTTATGCAAAGGACAGATTATCACCAAAATTTGTTTTTAAAGATGACCAAGGAAGATTTGTGGCAATTGAAATTCAAACACAAGGAGAAAAATTTTTGATAGTAGGAATCTACGCACCAAATGACGGGAAATCTGAATTTTTTAAGAAGTTGCATGAGACCCTGATGGACCATATGGATTACAACATGATTTTGATGGGAGATATGAATGGAGTGGTATCCACATATATGGACAAGGCACAAAGACAGGTAGTCACCAAGGATGGTAGACTACTGAAAACTTTTTTTGACATGACAGACAACTTGGATTTAGTTGACATTTGGAGAATAAGAAATCCCATGGCTAAAGAGGGAACTTTCTTTTCTGAAGCCAAAATGACATGGACAAGAATTGACCAAATTTGGATAACTAGAGGAATGGCACCAAAGACAAGAAAGGTGGAAATCTGCCCGAAAACTTGCTCCGACCATAATGCTGTTAAGATGGAAATGAGACTAACACCAACTGGCTCCTTCAGATGGAAGATGAATGACACCTTATTTAGAGATGAAGAAGTACTTAAGAAGGCCCAAAAAACCCTGAGAGATTATTTTGAGATAAACCTCAGCACCAACGTGGAGAAAAGAGTAATCTGGGACGCAAGTAAAGCGGTTATGAGAGGGTTCTTAATACAACAGAATGCAGTAAAGAAAAGAACTCAAAATGAGAAGAAGGATAAGATAATGGACAAAATAAAGGAATGTGAAAAAAGACTGAGAGTAAACCCCAAATCTCAAGAGATTCTGAGAGAGTTAAAGTTATATCAAGTACAATATATGAAAATGATGAATCAGGAAATAGAATGGAAAATTAAACAAATGAGACAAAAGACTTTTGAGTCGGCCAATAAATGTGGTAAACTGCTGGCATGGCAAATGAAAAAGAGACAAAAATTAAATACAATTACGAACTTAGAAGTGGAAGGAAGAAACATACAGAACCCTGCAGAGATCAGAAGTTGTTTCCAGAGGTATTTTAAACGATTATACACTCAAGGGCCATTGAAAGAAACAGACCTAGACCAATTTTTGAAAACCAATGGATTACAAAAAATATCTCAAGAAAATAAATTAAATTTGAATCATAAAATAACTGATCAGGAAATAGAAGGTGCCATTCAAAATATGCAATTGGGTAAATCTCCAGGACCAGACGGCTTGACTTCTAGATACTACAGATCCTTAAAAGAATGGTTAATTCAACCTTTGAAAGAGGTCTGCAATGAAATAATGGAGGGGAAAAGAGCACTAGAGTCATGGAAAGAAGCATATATTACACTTGTACCAAAAACAGAGACTGAAAAGACACAGCTTAAGAACTACCGCCCTATATCATTACTTAATGTGGATTACAAAATTTTTGCAGATATTTTGGCTAAGAGATTTAAAAAAGTGTTGATGGAAGAGATTCATAAAGACCAAGCGGGCTTTCTCCAAGGAAGACATTTGTCTGACAATTTGAGGAATATAATTGATATTTTGGAAAAATTAGAAGTGAATATAAACACTAAAGCAGTTTTGATATTTGTAGATGCGGAGAAAGCCTTTGACAACATTTCTTGGAATTTTATGAAGAAGAATCTACAGGGTATGGGGGTAGGCCAAGGTTTTGAGAATGGTATAAGTGCAATTTATTCAGAACAAAAGGCTAAACTAATTGTAAATAATGTTGTGACGGAAGAACTTAAAATTGAAAAAGGGACACGACAAGGTTGCCCAATTTCCCCACTTCTTTTTATTTCGGTCCTGGAAGTTTTGCTGAATATGATCAGAAGGGACCAGTTGGTTAAAGGTATACAGGTCGGAACTAAACAGTACAAATTGCATGCCATCCAAATACATTGTTAAAACCTTCTAAGTCCAAAATGTCAGTGTTTTCAAGAAGTAGCCATTCTTTCAACCAGCAAAAAGCTGCTGATTCATAGTAAAGTTTGAGGTCTGGCAGGGCAAATCCACCTCTTTCCTTTGCATCCGTTAGTATTTTAAATTTTATTCTGGGCTTCTTGCCCTGCCAGACAAATTTAGAAATATCTTTCTGCCACCTCTTGAAACAGTCCATTTTGTCCACGATTTGCAAAGTTTGAAACAAAAACAACATTCTAGGCAATACATTCATTTGCAGATGACTTAGTATTGATGTTACAGGAGCCAGAATCTAGTACTAAAAGGGTTTTAGAACTGATTCAAGAATTTGGTCAAGTGGCAGGATTTAAATTGAACAAGTCAAAAACCAAGGTTTTAGAGAAAAATTTAACACCGATTGAAAGAGAGAGGTTTCAGAATGAGACAGGTCTAACAGTGGTTAAGAAAGTTAAATACCTGGGGATTAACATGACAGCAAAAAATGGGAATTTATTTAAAGATAACTATGAAAAATGTTGGTCTGAAGTGAAAAAAGATCTAGAAATTTGGTCAAATTTGAAGCTTTCACTGCTGGGCCGTATTGCTGCGATAAAAATGAATGTATTGCCTAGAATGTTGTTTTTGTTTCAAACTTTGCAAATCGTGGACAAAATGGACTGTTTCAAGAGGTGGCAGAAAGATATTTCTAAATTTGTCTGGCAGGGCAAGAAGCCCAGAATAAAATTTAAAATACTAACGGATGCAAAGGAAAGAGGTGGATTTGCCCTGCCAGACCGCAAACTTTACTATGAATCAGCAGCTTTTTGCTGGTTGAAAGAATGGCTACTTCTTGAAAACACTGACATTTTGGACTTAGAAGGTTTTAACAATGTATTTGGATGGCATGCATATCTATGGTATGATAAGGTCAAAGCACATAAAGCATTCAAAAATCACATTGTCAGGAAAGCACTGTTTAATGTTTGGATAAGATATAAGGACTTATTAGAAAACAAAACCCCAAGGTGGCTGTCACCAATGTAGGCGAAAGCCTTGAAAAAGGTCAATATGGAGGTCAAATGGCCGAAATATTGGGAAATTTTGGAACAAGATGGAGATAGACTGAAATTGCAGAGTTTTGAAAAATTAAAAAATAAAGTGCGAGACTGGCTCCATTATTTTCAGATAATGGAGGCATTTAAATTGGACAAGAAAATTGGCTTCCAGGTGGAAAGATCAAAATTAGAAACTGAACTGTTAGAACCCAAAACTAAGAATTTGTCAAGAATGTATAACTTGCTGCTGAAATGGAACACTCAGGATGAAACGGTAAAATCGGCTATGATTAAATGGGCACAGGACGTTGGACATAACATTATGTTTGCTGACTGGGAACAGTTGTGGACCACAGGTATGAAATTTATGGCATGTAATGCCTTAAGAGAGAATATTATGAAAATGATATACAGGGGGTACATAACCCCAGTCAAGCTTGCAAAAATCTATCATTTGCCCGATAATAAATGTTGGAAATGTAAAGAAACTGAAGGTACACTTTTTCACCTTTGGTGGACGTGTCCAAAGATTAAGGCTTTCTGGGAAATGATATATAATGAATTAAAAAAGGTATTTAAATATACCTTCCCTAAGAAACCAGAGGCCTTTCTCCTGGGCATAGTCGGTCAAATGGTGTTAAAAAAAGATAGAACTTTCTTTATGTATGCAACAACAGCAGCAAGAATACTCATCGCAAAGTATTGGAAGACACAAGAACTTCCCACGCTGGAGGAATGGCAGATGAAACTGATGGACTATATGGAACTGGCGGAAATGACTGGCAGAATCCGCGACCAGGGAGAAGAGGCGATGGAGGAAGATTGGAAGAAATTCAAAGACTACCTACAGAAACATTGCAAAATTAAAGAATGTTAGAGTGATGTTGGATTGAAAATAAGTGGTTTCCAGCTGTACAGGACAAAATTATAGACAGACTAAGATTAAAGATTAGGATTAAAGAAGTTTAAGGAAATGGAAATTTGATACTTAAGAGGTAAAACTTTAATGCTATATTACATCAAGATTAAAGATTAGGAGTAAAGAATTTAAAGGAAAGGGAAATTTGGTACTTAAGAGGTAAAATTTTAATGCTATATTGCACTAAGATTAAAGAATGGGATTAAAAAAGTGGAAAAGAAATTGCTGGATAAGCAATTTGGACTGGAATACAAAAGAGGGAGGTATGAGGAAGTCCAGAAAATAAGTAAATTCAAAAAAGGAAATGAAAAGGTGATATTTGTTTTTAATCGCTCTGTTTCTTTTTTGTTGTTGTTTTTTGTTTTTTGTTTTTGTTTTCTTTTTCTGGGATTTGTATTGTGTATTTGTGTATTTCTTTTTTATGTCTTTTCTGTTCAATTTTTTATTGAAACCTTAATAAAAATTATTTTAAAAACAATAAAGTATTTAAATGAATTGTAAAGAGTTGATTGATATTAAGAAGTGTATAAAGTTGTCTGTTATGAAGAATTAAGCTAAAAGAGTATGCTTTACGCTCTGAAATAGAATATTATATAGTATTTGTACATAGTACTTGTTCAAACTCTCAGAATTATTGAAGGTGAATGAAATGAACTACTGAATGAAAATGAACCCCCAGCAAATCCCTCCTCCCAAGATTCTGATATTTGTTGACTTATATAGAAGACCCTATTGGAAGTAAATAAACTGGGCCAAAGTTTTGCATTGTGTGTATATAGGGAAATAGACATAATGGCTAACAAAAAGGGCCAACAGCTGATTACAACCTCAATAGCGTCAGCAAGATGCCAGTCTATAGTATTAGTAGATACCCAAAGACACCAATCTGTACCAGAACTAGACAAAGGTGATGATATAACAACACTAATTAAAAATATGAATAAGTCTATCAGTGATAAGTTGGATATCATGGGAATGAAAATTGAACAGAACTCTAAGTTAATTTTAGACTTGTCAGGCCAATTAAAGGACCTAACAATTAAAAATCTGGAGATTGAAAAATCAGTGAATGACCTAAAAATCAAAACAAACAAACAAGAGGATCTCATGAAATAAACTACAAAAAAACTACAGAATGAAAATAAAGAATTGAAAAAAGGACATGATCTAATGCATGCTAAATTAACAGATTTAAAAAAGATTCAAGAAGAAATGCTTGATCAGATTGCAATCTTGGAAATGCATCAGAGAGAGCTTATACTCCATTTTAGAGGGATCCCAGAGATCAAGGGGAGGATATTGTAACCAAAGAACTGGCGGAATGGCTCGGAATGAAGAAGGAAGAGCTGTTTTCGGACATTGACAAGATTTATAGGATGAAGCCAGATATCCAAAGAAATTTCAAAGGACCAGGAGATTGTATGGTGTTCCTCAGCTCAAGATTAATTAAAGATAAGATCTTACAAAAAAAGGAAACTAACAATTGATGGAAAAGACATAATAATATATAAAGAAATTCCTAAAAGACTTTTGAAAAAAAGAAACAGTTATAAGATTCTGATAGATGTGTTTTAATGGGTATCATGTTCAAATGGGAATTTCTAGAAGGCTTATCTTTCACCTTTAAAGGTAGACGGCAAACCATAAGATCCACAGATGAACTAGAGAAATTTAGGTTGAAATACAGAAGGGACCTGGGAGGTGAGGGAACCCAAGACAGAGAGTCGGAACCAGAGACAGCGGCAGGAGGTAAAATTGCCAACCTGCTAAGAACATAGTAACACTACTAACTATTAAGCTCAACATAAACCTGATATTATTTCAATTATTTTTCACGATCCATTTTTACTATTGACAATAAAAAATCTATTTGTGAAATTAATAAAATAGGATGAACTTGAAAATAATCTCCTGGAACATCAATGGTCTAAATAACAAAATTAAAAGGAATAAAACTGAACTTTTTTTTTTTTTAAAGCATGGGACATTATATGTCTCCAGGAAACACATATTGCCCAGAAACACAAAAGAGTGCTAATCAACAAAAGATTGGGAAATGAATTCATAGCATCAGACCCCTCAAAAAAAGAGGCATAGTTATTTATACGAATCCAAATCACGAAGCAGAATTAGTCTTCAAAGATAAAGAGGGCAGAACACTAGGAATTTGATTAATTAAAGTTAAAGGGAAGTTATTAATAGTAGTTATTAATAGTAGGAGTGTATAGTAGGACGCGGGTGGTGCTGTGGGTAAAAGCCTCAGCGCCTAGGGCTTGCCGATTGAAAGGTCGGCGGTTCGAATCCCCGTGGCGGGGTGCGCTCCCGTTGCTCGGTCCCAGCGCCTGCCAACCTAGCAGTTCGAAAGCACCCCCGGGTGCAAGTAGATAAATAGGGACCGCTTACCGGCGGGAAGGTAAACAGCGTTTCCGTGTGCTGCGCTGGCTCGCCAGATGCGGCTTTGTCACGCTGGCCACGTGACCCGGAAGTGTCTCCGGACAGCGCTGGCCCCCGGCCTCTTGAGTGAGATGGGCGCACAACCCTAGAGTCTGTCAAGACTGGCCCGTACGGGCAGGGGTACCTTTACCTTTATGTACCGAATAGGAGACAATCAAAGTATTTTAAGAAACTACAGGAGAAACTGATGCCGCATCAAGCAGTTGGTCCCTTACCTTTCCCGCCCCGACCTGGCCACAGTGATCCATGCAACGGTCACCTCCAGGCTTGACTACTGTACAGTGGTGCCCCGCAAGACGAATGCCTCGCCAGACGGAAAACCCGCTAGACGAAAGGGTTTTCCGTTTTCAATGCGCTTCGCAGGACGAATTTCCCTATGGGCTTGCTTCGCAAGACGAAAAAACCACTAGACGAAGATACTCGCGGAACGGATTAATTTCGTCTTGCGAGGCACCACTGTAATTCGCTCTATGCGGGGCTGCCCTTGAAGCTGTCCCAGAAACTCCAGCGGGTGCAGAATGCTGCAGCGAGGCTCCTCACGGGGTCTCTGCCATGGGAGCATATTCACCCAGTGCTTTTCAAGCTGCACTGGCTCCCGGTGGAGTACAGGGTCAGATTTAAGGTGCTGCTTTTGACTTTTAAAGCCCTTCACGGCCTAGGACCCTCATACCTATGGGACCGCCTCTCCCGGTATGCCCCACGGAGAGCCTCAAGATCCATAAATAGCAACACCCTAGTGGTCCTGGGCCCTAAGGAAGTTAGATTAGCTTCAACCAGAGCCAGGGCCTTTTCAACTCTGGCTCCGGCCTGGTGGAACGCTCTGCCTCATGAGACCAGGGCCCTGCATGATCTGATTTCTTTCCGCAGGGCCTGTAAGACAGAGTTGTTCCGCCTGGCCTTTGGCTTGGAGCCAATTTGATTCCCTCCCTCTCTTTCTTTTTTTCTTTTCCTTCTCCTCCTGCGATGAGGCTACATTTTAATATTTTAATGTTTTCAATATTTTAATGTTGTATTTTAATTTTTTTAAGTTGTAATCATTCAACTTGTTTTTATTATTGCTTGTAAGCCACCCTGAGCCTGGCCTTGGCTGGGGAGGGCGGGGTATAAATAAATTATTATGATTATTATGATTATGATTATTATTATTATTATACAATAATGAGAATATGATAATCATGGGAGACCTAAATGGGGTTATTTCGTCAAACTTGGATAGGACTGAGAAAGATTCCCCAGTTAAAACTGGGAAACTTCCGACAACATTCTGCCAGATGTAGATGATTTAAATCTAAAAGATATATGGAGAGATAAGCACACAAATGACAAACAGTATACATATTATTCTGATACTAACAAATCGGCAAGTCGAACTGATGCGATATTGGTTTCACATAATCTCATACCTTCAATTAAAAAAATAGAAATCTCACCTAAAATGATATCGGACCACAATCCAATTATTATGGAAATGAGGTAAAACACAAAAAGAAACACATGGTGGAAAATGAATGATAGACTAATCAATGATGAGAAGATTTTACAAAATGCTCAACAAACATTAAAAGACTTCTTTGAAATAAACATGGCACGAGACACATATCCCAGAGTAATATGGGATGCAAGTATGGCCTATATAAGAGGATTCTATATTCAACAAAATATAATACAGACAAAGATTAGGGAATCTAAATAAAATAAAATAAAGCAGGATTAGAAAATCAAGAAAAAGTACTAAAAAAATCCCCTAAAGATAAAAAATTGAGTCAAAATATAAAAAACATAATAAAACATTAAATATTTCACAAAACTATATAAAAGAGGGTCAGAAACAGAACAAGAAATTGCAGATTACCTCTCAAAGAGGAAAATAGCTAAAATAAGCAAAGAGAAAGTGGAACAGTTAAACGCCCCAGTTACGGCAATGGAATTACACCAAGCAATTTCAAGTTTGAAAACTGGTAAAGCTCCTGGCCCAGATGGACTAACGTCGATCCACTATGAAAAATTGGAAGATAACATAGTCCTGCCTTTAAAAAATCTAATGAATAAAATATTGGAAGAAGGTAAAATCCCAATGTCATGCCAAGAAGCTGATATTGCAGTAATTCATAAGCAAGGAACACCTAGAGAGCTAGTAAGTACCTACAGACCCATCTCGCTATTAAACAACGATTATAAATTATTTGCGGGCATCCTGGCAAGCAGGCTCAAATTAATACTAAAAGATACCATTAATTATGATCAATCGGGCTTTCTACCAAACAGACATATGAAAACAAACACTAGAGTGGTTATTGATTTAATTGAATATTTGGAATTAAGACCTAGCAAAAAAGTAGCATTTATGCTAATAGAGGCCGAAAAGGCCTTTGATAACCTACCTTGGGCCTTTCTGCAAAAAACTATAGAACTATCAGCTCTTGGAGAAAAATTCTGTAGAGTGTCAAAGCAATATATAAAGAACAACAAGCCAGTTTAATAGTAAACAACACCAAGACCAATATTATAAAAATTGAGAAGGGCACCAGGCAGGGTTGTCCGCTTTTGCCCTTATTATTCATTTTAACTCTTGAAATTTTAAATTCAGAATTAAGAAATGAAGATGAAATAAAAGGGATTACACTAGGGGAAAAGATATTTAAAATCAAGGCGTTTGCAGATGACATAATTTTAACAACTGAAGAACCAGAAACAAGTGTCCCAAAAGCAATAGAGAAAATTCTAGAATTCGGCTGTGTATCAGGATTTAAGATGAATATGACTAAGACAAAGTTAATGGTGAAAAACATGCAAGAGCAGTAACAAAAAGATCTACAGGAAAAGACAAAATTGCAAATTGTGAAAAAGGCAAAATATTTAGGTATAGAATTAACCATGAGAAATATCAATTTATTTGAAAATAATTATAATAAGGTTTGGAAAGAAATAAAAAAGGATTTTGAAATTTGGAGCAGATTAAATTTATCAATAGGAGGAAGAGTTTCCATAATTAAAATGAATGTCCTTCCCAAAATGCTCCATCTCTTTCGACCAATTTCCATAATATCTAGGGAAACATGTTTCAAGGAGTGGACAAAAATATGACAAAATTCATATGGCAAAATAAGAAAGCCCACATAAAATTTAAACTCCTGACAGACAATAAAGAGAGAGGAGGTCTGGCATTGCCAAATTTAAAATTATACTATGAAGCAGAATGCCTTGTATGGATGAAAGAATGCTTTGGAAAAAGCAGATTTATTAGGCCTGGAGGGCTTTAGCAACAGGTATGGATGGCATGCCTACCTTGCATATGATAAGATCAAAGTCCATAAAGACTTCAATAGCCACCTAATTAGAAACGTGCTATTTAAAGTCTGGAGTAAGTACAAAACGAGACTGGAGCCAAGGACATCATGGTGGCTCTCACCTCTAGAAGCCCATGCCATGAAAAAACTAAACATGAATAAGGAATGGGCAACCTATAGAGATTTGATAATGGAAGATCAAGGTAAACTTAGAATAAGACCATATGAGGAAATAAGGCATTATGTCTCTGACAGATGACAATACCTGTATCTCAAAGGATTTTTGTGTGGATAACATTAGATAAATCCCAGGTAGACATGATACCATAGGTAATAAATAAATATTTAAGAACTGCTTGGTAAGTGAGCAAGCAATCGTGACTGCTGTGGTGGATCCTAGAAGGAGAATCATCTGCTGTCAGCTATTTGCTTTTGTTCCTTGCTTATTCATTCAAACAACAAAACTTGTTTTCCAGCAAATTTATATGTTCTGTGTTTGACTATGATCCTTGATTCATAATGTCTCAACCAAGGTAAGTGCCCTTAAAAGCCACCACACAGAAAGCCTAAATGTGGAAATAGGATAAAGATTTTCTTCCATTAAGAGTTTTTCTTCAAGTGTTGCAGACACTGACATCCCATCTCATCATAGTCAACCCCAATTCCTTGGATGCCTAGGAAGACTGTAGGTTCCTCCTCTCCTCTGTGAAATTAATAAAATAGGATGAAGAGCTCCAGAAGAGCTCCAGAAATAAAGGGCATTGTTCTGAAAGAGGCATCAAAATTTAAAATTACACTGAGATGATGAGTACAAGCCAGACAAGATGTTATTTCTTTTAAACATGTAATCTAACATTCTTTTGAGGCTCTTGAGCAAACAAAAGTTTAGTCAGAAGATCATAGAATCATAGAACTGTAGAGTTGGAAGAGACCCTAAGGGTCATCTAGCCCAACCCCTGCAATGCAGGAATCTCAGCTAAAACATTTTCAGCAAGCTTGGGTTCAAGGTAGCAGTCAGTCATGGTTCCTGGTCTGGCCTTTGTTCTCCTTCCCAGCACACACTCTTATCTTTTCAAAAAGGACAAATTTTCCTTTGACATCATGACCCACCTTGGCAACCTGGCAATTCTCATGCATCTGACCACTCCTCAGATCTGGGGGAAGGACACTTCTTTTGCATTGCCAGTGGCCTCTAACAGCACTCCATTGTTTCTTAATGGCTCTGCACTTAGCTAGCTGGTTTGCAACAACTGTTTGATATCAACTCTTTGATATTAACTCTCAAGATACTAGCTGAATTTGTAATAAAGAAAATCAAAATACCCACAATGATGAGTGGAAAGATAATATGTATGTTGGAAAATTCTATGGGATGCTCTAAGTGACTGTGGCTGAAAGCAGATTCTTAACCAATAGGGCACTGGATCGTTAGAGGCTATGAAAGATGTAGTTCTCCCAGGGCTCCTGCAGGAGCAGCCAGAGTGACAAGATGGGGACAAGATGCCCCGGTTCTCTTTTCCGTTTTGCATTTCCTGCCATTGATGATGTAAGAGAAAGAGGGGGGTGCTTTTGGAGACTGTGATTGTGGAGCAGATGTCCTTGAGGTGGATTTTTTGGAGAAGACCTTGAGTAATGAGTGAGGTTGGGACCACAGCTGCTCTTCTTCATGCTGAAGCTGACATGACAACAAAGGCTAGAATTGATTAAAAAGGTAAAAGGTAAAGGGACCCCTGACTAGTAGGTCCAGTCGTGGCCGACTCTGGGGTTGTGGCGCTCATCTGGCTTTATAGGCCGAGGGAGCCGGCATCTGGGTCATATGGCTAGCATGACTAAGCTGCTTCTGCTGACCCAGAGAAGCGCACGGAAACACCGTTTACCTTCCCGTTGGAGCTGTACCTATTTATCTACTTGAACTTTGATGTGCTTTCAAACTGCTAGGTTGGCAGAAGCAGGGACCGAGCAACGGGAGCTCACCCCGTCGTGGGGATTCGAACTGCCGACCTTCTGATTGGCAGGTTCTAGGCTCTGTGGTTTAACCCACAGCGCCACCCACATCTTAAAAGGTAAAGGGACCCCTGATCATTATGTCCAGTCGTGACCGACTTTGGGGTTGCGGCGCTCATCTCGCTCTATAGGCCAAGGGAGCCAGCGTTTGTCTGCAGACAGCTTCCGGGTCATGTGGCCAGCATGACTAAGCCTCTTCTGGTGAACCAGAGCAGCGCACGGAAACGCTGTTTACCTTCCCGCCAGAGTACCTTCCTGTACCTTCCTGTACCTATTTATCTACTTTGACATCTGTCAGGGCTGTAGATAAATAGGTACAGGAAGGTACAGGAAGGTACTGGAGACTGGCATCCAACACCTCTTGTCCCAATATCAATTACAAGATCTTCAGCTGACCATGAAGATAAATAAGAGGCACTTAGAATCATAGAGTTGGAAGAGACCACAAGGGCCATCGAGTCCAACCCCCTGCCAAGCAGGAAACACCATCAGAGCACTCCTGACATATGGTTGTCAAGCCTCTGCTTAAAGACCTCCAAAGAAGGAGACTCCACCACACTCCTTGGCAGCCAATTCCACTGTCGAACAGCTCTTACTGTCAGGAAGGTCTTCCTAATGTTTAGGTGGAATCTTCTTTCTTGTAGTTTAGATCCATTGCTCCGTGTCCGCTTCTCTGGAGCAGCAGAAAACAACCTTTCTCCCTCCTCTATGTGACATCCTTTTATATATTTGAACATGGCTATCATATCACCCCTTAACCTCCTCTTCTCCAGGCTAAACATGCCAGCTCCCTTAGCCGTTCCTCATAAGGCATCGTTTCCAGGCCTTTGACCAATTTGGTTGCCCTCCTCTGGACACGTTCCAGTTTTTCAGTGTCCTTCTTGAACTGTGGTGCCCAGAAATATTGTAAAATTAATGAATGTTAGAATGATGTTGGATAGAAACTAAGTGGTCTTTAGCTGAAATGTTAGAAGGGAGTATGAAAAAATGGTTTATTAATATGTAAAAATCTAAAAATCTAAAATTATAATACTTTATGATTAATGATTAGGATACATAAAGAGGGGAGGGATTTGTTGAACTAATAACCGAACTGGAATACAAAAAAGGGAGGTGCGAGGAGGTCCTGGAAATAAGCAAATGAAGGTTAAGTAATGGAAGGAATGAATTTTTTTTAACTATTTTTATTTTCTATTCTTTTTTCTTTTTATGTCTTGTAATATTCTGAAAATCTTAATAAATATCTTATAAATATATATATATATATATATATATATATTTGAACATGGCTATCATATCACCCCTTAACCTCCTCTTCTCCAGGCTAAACATGCCCAGCTCCCTTAGCCGTTCCTCATAAGGCATCGTTTCCAGGCCTTTGACCATTTTGGTTGCCCTCCTCTGGACACGTTCCAGTTTGTCAGTGTCCTTCTTGAACTGTGGTGCCCAGAACTGGACACAGTACTCCAGGTGAGGTCTGACCAGAGCAGAATACAGTGGCACTATTACTTCCCTTGATCTAGATGCTATACTCCTATTGATGCAGCCCAGAATTGCATTGGCTTTTTTAGCTGCCGCGTCACACTGTTGGCTCATGTCAAGTTTGTGGTCAACCAAGACTCCTAGATCCTTTTCACATGTACTGCTCTCAAGCCAGGTGTCCCCCATCTTGTATTTGTGCCTCTCATTTTTTTTGCCCAAGTGCAATACTTTACATTTCTCCCTGTTAAAATTCATCTTGTTTGTTTTGGCCCAGTTCTCTAATCTGTCAAGGTCGTTTTGAAGTGTGATCCTGTCCTCTGGGGTGTTAGCCACCCCTCCCAGTTTGGTGTCATCTGCAAATTTGATCAGGATGCCCTTGAGTCCATCATCCAAGTCGTTGATAAAGATGTTGAATAAGACCGGGCCCAAGACAGAGCCCTGTGGCACCCCACTAGTCACTCTTCTCCAGGATGAAGAGGAACCATTGATGAGCACCCTTTGGGTTCGGTCAGTTAGCCAGTTACAAATCCACTGAGTGGTAGCATAGTCAAGACCGCATTTTACCAGCTTCTTTACAAGAATATCATGGGGCACCTTGTCAAATGCCTTGCTGAAATCAAGGTAGGCTGCATCCACTGCGTTCCCTTCATCTACCAGGCTTGTAATTCTGTCAAAAAACGAGATCAGGTTAGTCTGACATGACTTATTTTTCAGAAATCCATGCTGACTATTGGTGATCACAGCATTCCTTTCTAGGTGCTCACAGACTGTTTGCTTAATGATCTGCTCCAGAATCTTCCCTGGTATTGATGTCAGACTGACTGGGCGGTAATTATTTGGGTCCTCTCTTTTCCCCTTTTTGAAAATAGGGATAACATTTGCCCTCCTCCAGTCTGCCGGGACTTCGCCTGTTCTCCAGGAATTCTCAAAGATGACTGCCAGTGGTTCTGAGATCACATCTGCCAGTTCTTTTAATACTCTTGGATGCAGTTCATCTGGCCCTGGAGACTTGAATACATCTAAACTAGCCAAGTATTCTTGTACTATCTCCTTAGTTATTCTGGGCTGTGTTTCCTTTGCTGAATCATTTGCTCCAAATTCTTCAGGTCGGGCATTGTTTTCTTTATCGGAGAAGACTGAGAAAAAGAAGGCATTGAGGAGTTCAGCCCTTTCTGTGTCCCCTGTTTGCATTTCACCATCTTCTCCTCTGAGTGACCCCACTGTTTCTTTGTTCTTCCTTTTGCTACGGACATACCCATAAAAGCCTTTTTTGTTGCTTTTAACCTCTCTAGCAAGCCTGAGTTCATTCTGTGCTTTAGCTTTTCTGACTTTGTGTCTACACGTGCTGGCTATTTGTTTGAATTCCTCTTTGGTGGTTTCCCCCCTTTTCCATTTTTTGTACACATCCTTTTTTAATCTTAACTCAGTTAAAAGTTCTTTAGATAGCCACCCTGGCTTCTTTAGGCACCTTCCATGTTTGCATCTCATTGGTATTGCCTGAAGTAGTGCTTTTACTATCTCCCTCTTAACAAACTCCCAGCCATCATGAACTCCCTTTCCTTTTAGTATTACTGTCCATGGGATCTCACCCAGCACTTCCCTAAGTTTTATGAAGTCGGCTTTCTTAAAGTCAAGAAATTGAGTCATAGTATGCTTGGCTGCTCCTTTCCGCTGTATAGTAAACTTCAGAAGAGCATGATCACTTGCGCATAATGATCCTTCCACTTCTACCCCACTAACCAGGTCATCAACATTGGTTAGGACCAGATCTAAAATGGCTGTTCCTCTTGTTGCTTCTCCCACTTTCTGGACAATGAAGTTGTCTGCAAGGCCAGTGAGGAATCTGTTTGACCTTATGCTCTTGGCCAGGGGTCTGCAACCTTTAAGACAAAAAGAGCCACTTGGACCCGTTTCCGAAGAAAAACAACAACTGGGAGCCGCAAAACCATTGCAACATTTAAAACAAATATAACACTGCATATATTGTTTCTTGCCTTAATGCTATATATACAGGATCGTGCAGTCAGCTGTCAATCTCAAGAAAAAAAGGACGAATTAATAGCTGATTAAAATATTTAATTTACAACCAGGTAACCAGGTTAATGGGACTTTTGCTCCTGAACCTCAGTGCTCAGTGTCTGCACATCAGGGCTGTAAGATGTCACCTTCATTTTCACACAGGCTTGCAAGCTGTCATCTGTGAGGCATGATCGATGTTTGTTTTTAATATAGTTCATGTTGGAGAAGACCTGCTCACATACATATGTGGAACCGAAGATCGATAGGACTCCAAATGCATACTTTTTCGTGTTTATATAAGTGTTGGGGATGGCATTCCATGTTTCGAATACAAGTTTGTCCTGTTTGGGAAGGTTTTCAATATCACTCCATTTATGATTCTGAGCCAGAATGGCCTTCTGACGGGCAACATCCTCAAGAGTAGCGGTCAAGCATTTGAACTTGGACACCCATATATCTTTGTCAGCTATATCGGCCAGTTCCAGCTCAAGATCAGGTTGACTTACACCTGGAAATGCAGTCATATTCAATAGGGATGGATCGATCGCCAGGGGAGTGACAGGGAAGGATAATGTGTTTTTTTCCTCTCTGAACCCACAGAATCGTTTCCCAAACGAGCTTTGCATTGCGGTGATTGCAGACTTGAAATATTCCAAATTTATCGTATCATGATTTTGTTTGAACTCTCTCAAAGAGGGAAAGTGAGACAGTGTACCTCTCTGGAAATCTTTGACAAACACTGTCAACTTGCGCTCGAATGCCAAAACCTCCTCCAGCATGTGCAGGGCTGTGCCTCCTTTCCCCTGAAGGGTTGTATTTAGCGTGTTTAGATGGGCTGTCATGTCTACCATAAAATGTAATTTTTCCAGCCACTCTGGCTGTTCCAGCTCAGCAAAGGTAAGCTCTTTGCTGGCCAGGAAGGTTTTTACTTCTTCCAAACATGTGACAAAGCGTTTTAGCACCTCGCCTCTGGACAACCACCGGACCTTGTTGTGGAGCAGGAGGTCAGAATATGTGCTTTCCACCTCATCCAATAGCAAATGAAACTGGTGGTGGTTTAAACCCTTTGCCATTATCTTATTAACAATCTGAATGACCACATCCATCACTTTGGTGCATTCGGGGGGGAATGTTTGAGCACACAATGCCTCTTGGTGCAGGATGCAATGTGTAGACATGTCATTCTTATGTGCCAGTATAGAAAAACACTGGTTCTCTTTCCTCTTGCATTCTGGGAACTATTTCTAGCTTCTTATAATCAGACACGCTTCTCTCCTTCACGCACAAGGCGCAAGCCTGTCCCTGGCACACAAATCCCTACATTCCATTCCTTGCATACCACTTTTTTATTTTAGTTCACGTTAAGTTCACAATGATATGTTAATCCTCAATGTATAATTAATTATGTGAGTTTATATATGATCATAACATCAGTAATTGCGTTAGTCATATTATAATCAATTTTAGTCATAAGTGGATTAAGAGCTTATATACCTGTCTAAGTGCAGCTCTTGCATATTTTCTTTCATGTACCAAAGATTGATGAACCTATGTAAGCCCGCCTTACATATATGTAATCCAATAAGAATTCAGTTTCTTTGTTTACTTTTAACCAATCAGCCGCAAGCATACCGTGGCCATGCTTTTTAACTTTGAATAAAAGAGAGAAGCTGTGGGGCCAGAGAGACACAGAGACGCATTCTCTCTCATCTCATCTGGCTCATTACACGCAAGCTCTGAAACAAACATCTCTTTGTCTGCCGTTATTTATCAACGCAACATCTGGTGACCCCTGACGTGATCCTGAAGAAACGATGTGATACTGAAGAAGGGTAAGTTGCCAGATCCCTTTAGAGCCTGCATCCCTCATACTTAACCCGACTAGGATAAAAGTCTCAAGCGCTTATTTCGTTAGTATGGGAGGGGATTTAAGCAAGGTGCAAATGGCTCATGCAAAAGAACTTTACTCGCTCGTAAAACAGACTGTAGACAAAGTTCAAATTTCTTTAAAAGAGATTGAACAGCTATTACTGGAAATTAAATATCAATGCCCCTTTTATTCAGACGAAGGATCATTACAAATTAGCACATGGGAGAAGATAGGGAAAATCCTTTTCTCTGAGCCAAGGGCTCCAATTAACTGCCTACTCACATGGCAAAAATGTGCAAATGCAATAGCAAAATTAGAACTGTTTTCTCCCTCAGTTTCTCCATTATTGGTAACTGCAGAAAACCCCCCCCACCATACCCACAGATTCTGCCTCCTTTGTCTCTTTCATCACCCAGCCAAAATCTCCCTTCTCTTGCAGTTGCTCCGTCTCAGATTTCACCTACCCCCCTTCATTCCCCCACTGTGCCTGCTTCTCAGTCTGTCTCTGTACAAGCTGTGAATCAGCATGCTTCTCTTCCCTCCCCCCTCCCTTCTGAGCATGCTTGTATGATACCTCAGTACGGAGCTGTCCGTGCAGGGCTGTTACAAGCTAAGCAGAATGGGCTTCTTTCCTTGGACGAAAAATGTGCGTGGGCTGGTGAAATGCCATTAATTTTTCCCCTCACTTATCAAAATGTCCCTGGAGGAAATCAGTTGCAGGTTTACCACGAAAAGTTGCCTTATGCTGTAATGAAAGATTTTAGAAAAGCCATTTCTGATTCAGGTCTGAAATCTTCTTATGTTATGGGAATGTTAGAGGGAATTGCTTCATCTTATACGATGACAGCTTTTGACTGGAGAGATTTGATGCGCATGATGCTATCTCCAGCACAATTTGTTGTATTTGAAAATGAATTCAAACATGCTGCCATAGCTTTAGCAGATCCAATGCATACAGCCAGTCAACTTTTTGGTTCTGAACCATTTGATACTTTGGCTACCCAAGCCCTGTTGTCACCTTCACACTTTCAGCGCACTGCAACTTGCGTGCAGCGTGCATTCCGCAAAATTCCTGTTACAGGACAGCCTCTGAGTTCTTTTGTAAATGTTAAACAACAGCATTCAGAACCATATCATCAATTTGTAGATAGATTGAAAGAATCTATCTCTAGACAAATAGACAATGAAGTAGCTCAGGATGAGTTGTTGAAAAAATTGGCATTTCAAAATGCGAACACGGACTGTCAGAAAGTGTTACAATCTGTCACATGCCGTTCAAAATTTAGTCTTGCAGATATGATACAATCGTGTTCGGAAATAGGAAGTCAGTCACATGCTATGTCATTGCTTGCTACTGCAATCCAGGCTTCCGTAAAACCAACAGGTAATTGCTTCAATTGCAAGCGTCCTGGCCATTTTGCAAAGCAGTGCAAGGCCCGAGATGGGACTGCACAGAACAATAATACTGCAAATACCACGGCCAGACCTTCCAAAAAATGCCCAAAATGTGGGAAAGGCTATCATTGGGCAAATCAATGTAGGTCTCAGGGAAACTTCATTGGGCCCCGACTCTCGGGCCCCAAAGAATAGAGAGTTGTCAGCCTTTAGTTTCTGCTGCTGCAAAAGTTTCTAAAAATATGCCTTTTGAATTTCCTATTGATTTGATTAATCAAGAGACCAAAAGCACTGCATTACCTGGTGAAATCATAATCATGGCCAGCCAAATGGCAGGTCCACTTCCTTCTAACCTCACAGGTTTAATTTTACCTAAATTTTCTGCGGCAAAACAAGGCATACAGATCATCCCAGGTGTCCTACCTCCTGACTATGTGGGCACAATCATGGTCCAATTTTGGAGCCATATGCCCATGCAGTTAACAAAAGGTGAATCTTGGGCACAATTGGTGATGCTGCCTTCTCCACCTGATACTGTTTCTGCTATTGATACTAATCTGCACAAGCTCTCTTCATCTTTTTCCCCACAGCTTCTAGCTGTAACCCAACGTATTGGAAGAGAAAAACTCCTTCGTAAGTATAAAATTAATGGAAAACTATTAGAGGGTCTGATAGACACTGGCGCGGATGTTTCTGTCATTTCAAGTAAATTTTGGGATCCCACATGGCCCCTTGAATCTTCTCCTGAAGTGTGGGGCGTGGGAGGCAACCAGACTTCTTGCAAAAGCGCACAGTGGCTGCCTGTTTCTCTGCCTGATAGCTCTGAAACCATTGCATATATTCAGCCCTGTGTGCTCAAAATCCATCTCAACTTGTGGGGAAGAGACTTACTACAACAGTTAGAAGCTACCATTCAATTTAATGAGTAAGCTTGCACTTCCCCTCAACTGGAAATCTTCAGGTCGTGCCCTGGCTATACGTTTAATTACATTCCAGCAAACATCAGCCATGGCACACCTTGTTGTTTAAGCCGTTTGACCATCATTTTACCCAAGAAGCATCATTTATCCCGCTCTAGATATCGCTGCTTTACTGAATTGACTAATGATTGTGATGCTTTTGTCTTTCTTCTAGTAGGTCTGAATATGTCTCTTTAGCTGTTTCTCTCTTAGGTGTTCCTGGCTTGGCTGTACGTAATAGCGCAAATATTAATTCTTTAGCTTGCTCTGCAGCAAAATCCCTGAACTTTACCTCTCAAGCGCTTCATCTTCTCAACACAGAGCAAGCCGAACTTCACAATGGGTTTTTTAAGAACAGGGCTGCTATTGACTACCTACTGATGCTCCATCATTATGGTTGCGAACAGGTCGAAGACATGTGCTGTTTCAACATCACTGACAATTCTAAGGCCGTTCAGAGACAAATTTCTCATTTGCAAAATCTTACTCACCACATAAAAAAGGATGTCGGATTTTCTGGTCTCTGGGACTCCTTTTCCTTATGGTCCACTGCATGGCTCCCTAATCTCAATTGGCTTCGTAGTCTTTTTTATTATGCCATTGTTATTGTATGTATATTAATAATGTTTTGTTGTTTTTTCCAATGCATTCCTAGCCTTACAAGTCTTTTTTCACGCCTTTTTTCTCCTCCTCAACCACCTAGTGCACTTCTTGCAGCCTATTATGCGAAATGGCAACGCCAGCGGTAAGAAAATTAAAAACAAAAAGGGGAGATGTGGGTAGGATTATTTTGAGATTCGTTGGCAAACCACTAATCTTGAAGTACTTTTGCCCCATCAACCCTAGCAGTATTATTTCCGGCATTTGTTGGCAAACCACTAATCCGGAAGTATTGTTGCTTTATTCACCCAGTTGCCTTATCTCGCAAAGAAGAAAAGAAAGGAGGAGATGTAGACATGTCATTCTTATGTGCCAGTATAGAAAAACACTGGTTCTCTTTCCTCTTGCATTCTGGGAACTATTTCTAGCTTCTTATAATCAGACACGCTTCTCTCCTTCACGCACAAGGCGCAAGCCTGTCCCTGGCACACAAATCCCTACATTCCATTCCTTGCATACCACTTTTTTATTTTAGTTCACGTTAAGTTCACAATGATATGTTAATCCTCAATGTATAATTAATTATGTGAGTTTATATATGATCATAACATCAGTAATTGCGTTAGTCATATTATAATCAATTTTAGTCATAAGTGGATTAAGAGCTTATATACCTGTCTAAGTGCAGCTCTTGCATATTTTCTTTCATGTACCAAAGATTGATGAACCTATGTAAGCCCGCCTTACATATATGTAATCCAATAAGAATTCAGTTTCTTTGTTTACTTTTAACCAATCAGCCGCAAGCATACCGTGGCCATGCTTTTTAACTTTGAATAAAAGAGAGAAGCTGTGGGGCCAGAGAGACACAGAGACGCATTCTCTCTCATCTCATCTGGCTCATTACACGCAAGCTCTGAAACAAACATCTCTTTGTCTGCCGTTATTTATCAACGCAACACAATGAAATGACAGCAGCGTTCTACCCAGGGCCTTCTGCAGTAGAGCCACAAAGCCCTTCTGTGCTCCTCTCATGCTCGGTGCCCCACCAGTAGCCACTGAGACCAGGTGGTTGGTGTTTATTTTTTTAGCACTTAAAAAGTCCAGGACAGCCTTACAGATATCCTCACCCCTTGTTTGGTCTTTTAGTGGTATCAGCTCAATCAGTTCTTCCTGTGGCCCAAAAGAGTTCACATATCGGCAGAACAGCGCTATTTGTTCAATATCACCTTTATCTTTGGACTCATCACAGGCGATGGAGTACGCCACAGCTGAATTAATGTCTTGAATTTGCTGTTTGCTAATGTTTTCTGCCATTTTTAGGGTTCTGTCTTTAACAGTCTTCGCAGACAGAGGCATGTCTTTGATTTTCTGCACAATTTCATTCTTGTTTTTGAAGTCCATGTATAGATGTTCCGAAATCTTAATGAATGCTTCTTTTATATACTCTCCATCTGTGAACGGCTTCCCATGCTTGACTATTTCCTGAGTTGCTACAAAACTAGCATATGTTGTGGAATTTGCAGACTTCACCCAATTCTTGAAATTATTTTTGCTCCTATCAACCTTCCTCATAAGTTCTGCAATGGCTTTTCGTCTCTCATCTCCATCTGGATATTTTTCAGCAAAGGCTGTGTGTTTATTCTGGAAATGTCTTGCAATATTTGATTTTTTGTTGTTTGCAAATTTCTCACCACATATTAAGCATACTGGTAAACCAGTCTTGTTAGTAGAGAATGCAAATGATTCTGTCCATGTATCATTAAACATTCTGTTTTCTTCAGAATTTTTTCTTTTCTTGCCTTTATCCATGGCTGGCCTACCGGGGGTCCAAAACAGGGACGTAATTAGAAATCAGAGGGCCCCATAGCAAAATTTGCTATGCCCAATAATCAATGCCCCAAAATGCCATAGAAAATTAATCAGGGCCCCAGTGTACCATAAATCATAATCAGTGCCTGATGTAAATAATAATTAATAATGAGGGCCCAATGTCATCCTCGTCATTATAAAAATACCTTTTTTGACACTTTTTTATTATTTCTTTGTTTGACCCCTCAGAATTACTCCTCCTCATAGAAATAAACGTTAAATTAACAAGTTACCTTTTTTTGAGTGTGTATTCTTCACTCCCCTTCAAAACAGTGACCAGCGTATATGCCCCCTTTCAATGCAGCCTGCTTACAAAGGCGGGACGACAAAGACCAGCAAGAAGCTGTTGCATAACGTTCCCCAAGGAAAGCGTTAGCTATTCACCAAACTTTCCCCTGCTTAAGTTTACAAAGGGGCTTCAAGCAACTAAAAAGGGGCTTCAGGCAACTAACTCCCACGTGGAATTGCCTATAGTAAGATGGCGGCCGCCTCAGAAGACCACGTGGGCAGATAAGATGGCTGCCGGGACGATCCGGTTACCCAGCAACAGCACAGCTGCTTCCGACGCTTTTAGAGCCTCAACCTTCCGTGTTAAAGAAAGCAGCCCGCAAAGCAAGCGTTGGAGCGCCGAAGCCACCTCACCCCCACAAGGAGAATGCTGCGCGTGTGACCAAATATCGAGGACTTACGTTGCTAGAGGCAAGCCCCGATGCTACCACAAGCCTCCCTCTCTTCGCGCCGCCCAGCCTCCCAAGAAAAAAACCCCACTTCAAACGGTCACAAAGCACAAATTCCACGCGACCGCAACTTGATCCGCCCACAACCTGATCCGCCAGGCGTGCCGAGTCCTCCCCAGGAAAGGTAAAATGCGGCGATGAGCTTGCGTAGCGCGCTGGGCTCCCAGCAGCGAATCGACTTGGATAGGCAGCAAGCAATCCAAACGGAGAGGTTTTCGGCGCGATCAAGGCGCCCCCGGTAGATAAGGGAGTGATCCACTCATAAGCGGCTTTTTGGGTGTTTCCGCCCAGAAAATGCGCCTCCTCCCCTCCCCTCCGCCCCGGAGCCGCGGCAAAGGTGTTAAAGAGCCGCATGCGGCTCCGGAGCCACAGGTTGCCAACCCCTGCTCTTGGCTGAGTTTGACATCCAACAAATATCCGGGTAATTGAAGTCCCCCATTACTACTATCTCCCTTCCTTTTGCATGCTTGGCCATCTGTTCCAGGAAGGCATCATCTATGTCCTCCGTTTGGCTTGGGGATCTATAGTAAACTCCCACAATGAGGTCACTGTTATTCTTCTCTCCCTTAATTTTGACCCAAATGCTCTCACTTTGGCTTTGAGGTTCTAAATCTTGGATCGCTTCACAGGTATACACATCCCTGACATATAACGCCACTCCTCCTCCTTTCTTGTCTGGTCTGTTTCTCTGAAATAGATTGTATCCCTCCATTATTACATTCCAGTCGTGGGACTTATCCCACCAGGTTTCAGTGATGCCTATTATGTCATATTTAGTTTGCTGTACCAAGAGCTCAAGCTCATCTTGTTTATTTCCCATGCTTTGCACATTAGTGTACAGACATTGAAGTCCATTAATCATTCCCCCGTGACTCTTATTTAAGGATTTTTTCCTCCCACCACTAGGTCTGCGTGCTGTTTGCTCCATTTGGTCTATGACATTTGGATGATCATCTTCATCAATTGATAGACTCCTACCTTCAGGAGCACTGTCTCCCTCCCCCACATTAGTCAGTTTAAAGCCCTCCTGATGAGGTTTCTGAGATTTTTGGCAAAAACATTTCTCCCGACCGTTGTGAGGTGCAGCCCATCGCTTGCCAGAAGTCCATCTTCAAGAAACTGCAGTCCGTGATCTAAGAATCCAAACCCTTCCTGTTTACACCATTTGCGAAGCCAGCTGTTCACTTCCACTATTTTTCCCTCTCTCCCTGGGCCACGTCGTTCAACTGGGAGGACAGATGAGATGACAATTTGTGCATTCAATTGCTTCAATTTCCTGCCCAGAGCCTTGTAGTCTCTTTTGATCTTCTGGAGGCTATTGCTTGCAGTGTCATTGGTTCCCACATGAACCAAGAGGAAGGGGTATTTGTCAGTGGGTTTTATGATTCCTTGCAGTCGTTCAGTTACATCTTGGATCTTAGCCCCGGGGAGACAGCACACTTCCCGAGACATCTTGTCAGGCCCACAGATCACTGCTTCTGTTCCCCTCAGTAGGGAATCCCCTTTCACCACTATACGCCTCCTCTTAGGTTTGGTCGGGGTTCTTCCGTGAGCTGTCCATTCCAAGGTCGCCTGCACATTCCCTGAGGACTGACTTTGTTGCTCGTCTTCATATACCTGATCAACTGTAATGAGGGAGAGATCCTCAAATGGAGTCTGCTCTTCGTCTTCCATGCTAGGGGAGAGGACCTCAAAGCGATTGTGCATTTCTAAACAATCAGAGCGAACCCTGGGCCTCCTACTTCTTTGAGTCACGTTTCTCCATATATCTGGCTCCTGTGTTGGTGAACTAGCCTCCTTCTCAGGGGAGTCCCCTGTCTCCTCCTTGGTGGAGACGGTGTGCTCTGTTGCTTCCAAGAAGAGCTCCAGCTCTCTAATTCTTTGGAGCGTAGCTACACGTTCCTCCAGTTGCTGGACTTAAGAGACTGTCTCTTTAGGTTCGATGCAGAAAGGGATCTAACCATGATTGCTTCTACTAAGAGCTCACCATGGTTCCCACTTAGCAAAATGGAGCATGCCCGAGCCAGATACCTGACAAAGCTTCCACTTGCCGTACTAAGAATCGCTTTTACATAACTACGATTCCAATTGATGCCCTCAGCAGTGTTGGATGGGTGGTACAGCAAAGTACATTACGAAGAGAGACTCTATCTGTGTGGACAACCTTGCGTTGAGGACCTGTGCATTTATTGCAGTGCCCGTTATACATAGACACAAGAGACTGATTTATAAAACCCCTGTTTACGAGTGGAACACATTTGAATAGGGTGGAAAGGGTGAAATGGCTGCTGAACGACACCGATGACTTTATTACTTATAAAGTAGCACTCTATGTGCTGGCAGCTAAGAAGATCAGGAGGAAGGAACTAGACAAAATAGTGGTCAACCGCAAAGGGGATTCAGATATTTAATTTGGCACATCTTACCTGAGAATCTTCTGCTATTCTATTCTATTTAATGCAACAAATAATTTTAGTAGCCGTGACCGTGGTTTTATTGTATGTCTGTGCCTGATTATTTTTATGGTTATTGTTGTTTTCTTGTTTTTTCTTTTTGTTCACCTTCTGAATGATGCCATGGCCTATGGCTAGTGCAATAAAAAGTTTAATTGGAATAAATGGAGTGAGGTGAGGTTGGATGAGTTCACCCTTCTCTACTCCATATCTGCCTTAGGGGTTGTTGTTATTGTGGCACAATGGATCAGTATGTCTGGCTATTAACCAGAAAGCTGGGGGTTCAAGCCCCCCTGGAGACGACTGTGGGCAGGATTCCTGCATTGCAGGGGGTTGCACTAGATGAGCCTTGGGTCCCTTCCAGCTATATGATTCTATGAGTCTCATGTTGAATGGGAAAGCTAATTCTATAACATTAAGCTAAAGTTAGTGATAACGACATTATACGTTAACATAACATTTTTAGGTGAGAAAAAGAACATATTGCCCTGCTTTCCTCTTCTAATCAGACACTATTTGTTTCAACACACTATTCCTGGAAAGGAGCCACCTTTTCATTGCATTATTCATTTGACATTTGTATTATGGTGTTTAGCCAACTTTACTTCTCACTAGATTGGGAATGAGTTTTTTTTTTAGTCCAAACTTATATTTGGAGGGGGGAAAGGTGCTTCTTTCATCAGAAACATAAACTGACAGAATTGCATCAGCCCCTAAGACTTTATTACAGGCACTCCGAAACAATAAAGATTTGAAATTTGAAAAGAAAATGTTAAAAGATTTTTTATGCCTGACAGTTCATTACATTTATTCTTTTGTTTCTATTGCATTATTTAAGATGAATATATGTGTCTTTTTTCTGTGCCTTTACGGAACTGGTAAAGATAAACTTTTCAGCAAAGGAAATAAGTAGCTTTGCATTGTTTCAAGAAACTTTGTATGCATTCCTGTTTTGATTTTGCCCATTAGGAGGCTGCTTACTCTAGAGAAACACAATTGAAAGCACTGAGATTAATCCAAAGCAAGTGATAACACACCACCTTGTTTTTAAATATATACAGTATATATATTATATTGCAATGAATTGGAAGGGAGAGAAAATCCCAACAAAGCTAGAGTGGGAAAGTAAGCTGTTGGGAGTACACCGAATTGGCAAAAATGACAGGAAAGCTGAGAGGTAATACAGACCTTTATTCGAAAATGAGACGTGTATAAAAAATATTTAGAAGATTATTGTAGTAATATGACATCAGTGGCAGCATTTGAATAACTTCTGTGTAATGATGAACAAATAGAAGAGAATATAATATTAACAAATATTATTTAAAAGAAAATAGAGATTAATAGTGTATCAGATAAGTTAAGCTATAAATACATGGTGGGGTGGCAGGAAGTCATAGGATCTGTTAGAAGAATGTACGGTGATATGAATTAGTGAATATTGTTATCTTTTTGTACTATCATTTTTACTTTTCATACATTTGTTTGTTATACATTTTCATACATTTGTTTGTTCAATAAAGCACACCACCTTGTTTTTAAAGTGTTCCAGTTGCTTTGGAAACATGCTGCTGCTATTCTGTTTTAGGTGTCAAGAGACTATAGCTCTCTTCTAGAAAAAATGTCCCATTTTGCTATAAATCGCAGTCATTCTGCCACCACCTCTGATGACCATGGCATTAGGGGGAGAGTGAGGGCAAAGTCATCCACATGGTGGAGCTTCAGCCTTGCACATCTGCACCAAGGAGACTTCTACCTGAGTAGTCTCCTGAGTCTGCACCCAGGAAGATAAAGGTTATAAATTGTGCACGGAGCCTCCCTGAACACCTCAGGTTCCCCCCTGCAGAAGTTCAGTGTCCATGCGAGAGTGAACGAGGCCTGTGTCCCTGCTTTTGCCCTTTGCTTCAGATAGGGAGGGAAGGAGAAGTATTACATTAAACAGTATTTGAGAACCTACAAATATTCACCTGAAGCCCTCCCAAATTTCCTCTCCCTTGGGAACTGCATTTAAAAATACCTGACCACCCCATTTCTATCCTTAATCAGCATCTATTACAGTTACACTATTAAACCTAATTTTTCACCCTTCTCCAAGACCCATTTCTGTGTTCTGTGTTTAGCATTATGCCCAAGGAAATGAATGACAATTGCTAAGCTTGTCTCCAGCTCTGTTGGAAGGGTTATGACTGAATGTTCAGAGAGGAAGCAAAGTCATTATCTAGAACTTCAGTTTAGTCATCTGTTAATGAGAGTGAATTTGTCTAATCACATTTACTCAGGCATATAGAAAACACAATGTTTTCTACTTTAAAGGGAATTTATTGCACTACAAATCTGTGGAGTACTGAATATGAACTGTAAACTTTCTTTTCTGTAAGTGCCACCAACTCTTTGGGCTACAGCATTATTATTCAAATCCAACAGGAACATTTGAATGCTGCTAGCAAATATTTTAAATTCTCTATGTGAAGCCTGCATTTCCCCCCTTCAAACAGAGATTTCAACTTCACACTGTTCTTCTGTGAGTACATGTCTCTAAGAAAACTGAAGGCAGCTTTATTTTAAATTTATGATTTCTTCTTACAGCATTCAGGATAGTTGTATCCTGTTTACAACTGTACAATTTCCTGGGGGGAATGGATGAATTGCTAGGCTATCGAAAAGATGGAATAAGGTTGGACATTACAATTCGATGTGTTTTCCCTGCTGGGGAATATCTCAATATAGATATGAAAGAGAAGGGTGCGTATTACTGTTATAACAAGAATTGCTTTTGTCTCGACTGAGCAGCACAAAATCCATAAGGTTTAGAATGACGGTACTTTCTTCCTCATTGTTTGAAGTGGAAGAAAACGTGTGTGTGTGAGAGTTTGGGATTAGGAATCTGAGGTGTCTGTTGCGTGGCAAGTCCCCTCCCCCATGTGAAATGAAGACACTGGACACATTATTTAAGGTTAATGGGCATAAAAAAGGCCACAACTTTATTGATTACAGAATTGAAAGGTATTGGCCTTAGGCATTGGCTCCTATCGACTACCCGGCATGGAGGGTTATCCACAAGCCGTGGGTGTCCTGTTGAAGTACGCCAACTAGGATCCCACGGGTGTCACCGCTCGGGGGCGTGCCGGAGGCCCTTACCTCCCTAGGTTTCGGACAAGGCAATGCCCCCCGGAGTCCTCTACTGGACTACCCTTTCCTTGGGGGAAGGTGATGGCGCTTCCTTCCCCCCCATTCATTTGCATAACAATAAACCCCTGCCAATGCCTAACCGCCACTCGAGCAAAGCTCGCCGCCAATACCTTCAAACCTGTAACCAACTCCTAATCCCTGCTATGATGTCCCCCAGCCAAATATCGTTTCCAGCATCTGACAGATGCACGCCATCCCAACTGTAGAGGGCCTCGTTGCTGTACTGGATGCCTGGGTGTCCTATGACGCACCTGCCCAGAGCCGCCACTCTACGTTCCACAGCCCGCTCCAAGACCTTTCTTGCTTTATTGATTCCAACCGGGCTCACACAATCCCTCCATGTCCTCCTCTCAAGCAACGAGGACCACAAGATAGTAATGTTTGGGTAAACCGCCATCAGATCAGCAAAATCGTCAAAAATGTTCCATCTCAAGTCAATAGCTTTGCGGTACGCTAGGTCGTTTTCCCCCAACTGGATAACCAGGGCATCAGGTGGGCCCTCAGAGGCAGCTCTCGCCATTACAGCTGGCTTGAATTCGCTCCAGCGCATCCCTCTTCGTGCTATCCACGCCAGCTCCACATTTGCAGGCAAGTTCAAGTTTAGACCCAACCCGGTACTCATGGCACGATTCTTGGCCCAATGCATGATGCTGTGGCCCACCAACCAAATGCGCACCCTCTTGTATTCTGAAAAGCAAATAGACAGAAAAACCAAGGTCAGGAGAACAATCGCTAGTCATAGATTCTTTCTCACATAAGCTTTGTATGCATTAGATTTCCACCACCCTAAGTCCTTTATCCTCTCTGCGGAGAGCCCAAGGTGCACTGCAGTGGTAGCTGCCCCGATCCGAAAGGAGTGAGCCGCAAATTCAGCCGCGGGCAGTCTGCATGCTGCCAACGCCATGCGCATCACACGCGTAAACTGATGTCTGGCCAAGAGCGATCCATTCACGTGAATAAAAAAGGGGCCGGGGCTATTGGGTCTTAAGTAGAGGAAACGCCTCGTATCCCTAACCGGACAGGGACCACTAGCTTGTGCGGCTGGTAACCGAAGGAGGGCCCCCCTACCCTGTTGGTCCGTCTTAGAGCTCCATACTTGAACTATTAGGTCAGTCCCTGATAGGGTCAGATCACTTAAGAGGATGCCCCTCTGGCAGTGGGCAACCCCTCCCTCGCAGACTACCTTGCCTATGCGCAGGGCACCAAAGAAGGCTATGGAATAAGCGGCAGAGAATAGGCAAGCTTCATATTTTGACCAGCATATTTCTCATAATTTTTTGTGTATCTGGGTCAGAATATCATAAGTTATGGGCCTCCTCTTGTCAGAGCTGGGGGGCTGCAGCCGGCGCCAACCCTCTAAAGTCTTACGCACGATAAATTCCACGCACGGGTCGGTGGCGAAAAAGGCTTTACAAAAATAGGAAATCCCAGCGGACTGAATATTGAGAGTCTTTGGTGCCCTGCCCAGCTCCTTCAGATGGGTTAAGTAGTGGAGGACCTCCCTCGTTGAGGGAATGGAATTCTGCCTTGTGCTGGGCATTCTGCTGCGGAACTTTAAAAAGTCAGCCCAAGCCTTCTTGTATGATCTCATTGTGGAAGGGGCAACTGCACTGAATACTCCCTTCATCACTTCCTGCTCCCAAGGCTCCAGAGATGCTCCGGGAAAGGCATCGATGATTGTTCCGCATCCGGCGCTAATGAGCGGAAGCGCTCCATCTGAAAACGAGACAGAGCATCCGCGATGTCATTATTAATGCCAGGTACAAATTTGGCTGAAAAATATATATTCTGTTCCAAACACAGGAGGACGAAGGACCGTAAAAAGTTTCCTACCCTGGTGGAGCGCGCGGACTGTCTAGAAAGAACCGCTACTACTGCCTGGTTATCTGTGTTGAAACAAACCCTATGATTGCGGAACTGCTCTGCCCAAAGATGCACTGCCACCACGATAGGGAAAAAATTCCAAGAATGTAAGGTCCTGAGTAATGGGCTGGCCCTGCCAGTCTGCAGGCCACTTTTGGGCACACCACTGGCCCCTGAAATAAACTCCAAAACCCAAGGAACCTGCCGCATCTGACTGAACTTGGAAATCAGCATCGAGTGCCATGGAATCTTGCCACAAGGATATACCGTTGTACTTGTCGAGGAATTGTAACCAAACTCCCAGATCCGCCTTGACTTCTTTGGAGAGGCGCACCCTATGCTGTGGTGCCCTGAGACCTGCAGCCAATCTGGCCAGGCGGCCGCAAAAGGGGCGCCCCAGCGCCACTACCCTACAGGCGAAATTTAGGTGGCCTAGCAGGGATTGAATTTGCCTTAGGGTAAGCTTCCTTAGGGGCAGTAGCTGTTGTATCAGTGCTTTAAGGGCGATCAGTTTATTCTCGGGCAACCTAGACGTCTGGGCCACGGTGTCTAACTCAATGCCCAGATAGACCATAGAGGTGGCTGGACCCTCCGTTTTTTCGGCGGCTAGCGGCACCCCCAGCTCCCCGGCCAGGGCTGTGAAAGCCTCCAAGAGGGCGGAGCATCGTTGCCTGTTATCTGCCACCAAAATAAAATCGTCCAGGTAATGCGACACGCCCAACGACCCTGTCCTGAAGCGTAGTGCCCAATCAAGAAACGTACTGAACGACTCGAAGGCTGAGCAAGCCACGGAGCAGCCCATAGGCATTGCCTTGTCAATGAAATATGCCCCCTCAAATCTAAAGCCCAACCAACGGAAGTCAGCTGGATGGACGGGAAGAAGGCGGAACGCCGGCTCAATGTCACATTTGGCTAGAAGCGCCCCTTGCCCAAATCTGAGAATCATTTTAACTGCTTGGTCAAAGGAGGCGTATTTCACTGTACAAAGTTCCTGGGGGATCGCGTCATTGACCGAGCCTCCCCTTGGGTAAAAGAGGTTGTGGATCATGCGAAATTCCCCTCGGGTCTTTTTCGGTACAATGCCCAGAGGGGATAGGTGAAGTCCTTCCAAGGGAGGTTTGGCGAAGGGGCCTGCCACCCTACCTGCCCTGATTTCTTTCTCTATCTTTTTTCTGACTATCTCGGGTCTTTCCCTAACTGATTTTTGATTTTGTGGATCCCCGGTGTTAGGGGGGAAAGCCACGGCGATTCTGAAGCCCTTAGAAAACCCCTCCCACAGGTATTGTGCGGCTTTTCGATCGGGATATTGATCTAGCAGGGTTTTGAGGGGCTGCAGACGGATAGGGGAGAAGGCCAGACCAAGATGCAAGTTACTGGCGGTTACCGGGTCCCTGGTGGGAGGATCCGGGGGCACCTCTGGTGTTGTTGTGGAAGTACCCCCTGCCCCCTCGAAAGGGCTGCTGTTTATTCTTAAAGAACGCAGAGGCGGGGTGATTTCCCCAGCACCGCTCACATTCATGCAGATACTTACAGGAGGGTCTCGAGCATACACCCCTGTTGAACTCCCAGCAGAGGCGGTGCCGTTTCGCCTCTGTCTTACCCGCCTTGGCTGATTCCTGGTTTTTCTTTTCAATGAACGTCCTCGCCCCAGTAGTTAGGATCTGTTAGGTCCCATCGGGTGGAAGGCAGGAGAGAAGCATTTCTACGGAAATTCTCATCATATGTTAAAGCGGCATTTTCCCCTGCGAGCGAGTGAGCCCGCCTCACATGAGCCAAATAAGCAACCAAATCCATGGAGCGCCGAGGATAAGCAGCGCAAACAACACCCATGAAAACCTGGTACCCATCCAACCAATTCTCAAAGGTGCGCTCCGCCCTAGGCGTCCTGTACCTCCGCTTACCAAAGGAGCGCCTCTTTTCACCTTTTCCCATTAGTTTAGTAGGAGGGAGAAGGGTAAACATGTCCACATAGTCCCCGTTGAGGATCTTATTCCTCTTCTTCTGGGACAAATGGTTCCCCAATATAAAATCAGTGGACTGATTGGTGGCAACCTTTACATCCTCGACCAACGCCCCATCCTTCCAGTCCAGTACTCCATTGAAAGTCTTACGATGGGAATTGGCTCTCCTTTCATGCGCCCAAAGTGGGATCCCGTGATTCCCTTCACCAAAACCCCAGTAACCATCCATGGAGCCCTCACTATCCGATTCGGATGAGGACGTACCTGATTCATCCTCGGTCTCTGACTGCTTGCTCCTTTTCTTCTTTGCCGACGTGTGCTTCTTCTTGGATTTCCTCTTACCCCCTTGCACCTCACTGCTGGACGGGATCACGCTGGCCGGTGGCTGGGCCATTTGGGGTTCCGTCTGCTCTTCCTCCGACCCGGAACCCACACTGTCTTCAGTAGAGCTGTGCTGAGGCCGCTGTTCCTGAAAAGCACTAGGAATACCTACAACCTGTGAGATGGAATTGTTGCTGGCCCCCGGACTTCCGGGGGCGGCGCGAACGGCAATGGCGGTCCTCTTCTAATCGGGAAGAGGAGGCTCCGCAGAAACTGGGTCGTCCGCTACGGCGAAGCGGAGACCCACTCTGGAAAACCACAGGCGGCAACAGCCTGTGGTCTCGAGGCTCGGTGGGCACCAGAAGCGACCTCCCAAACGTCAAAGGAACCCCGTAAGGGGCTCCGGAGCGTGGAGGGGGGTGGCGGCGCTGTGAGCCGTTTCGCAATCTGCGGAGCGAAGCCGCGCTGCTGCTGCCGGTGAGCGCTGATCCCTTTTCCTGTAAAATCTGGATCCGGAATCAAAACCAACCTATTCGTGAGTAAAGACTGAATCACTTTAAATTAGAGACTAAAAGTTGAATTAAAAGATTTGAACTTGGCTGAGAGCGGAGAGACGTGGAAACAGGAAGTCCGTCTTCCGCTGCCATTGAACTTTAAAAAGCAAAGAGCTGGAGGAGTGGAGGCTGAAAAAAGAACTTTTAACTTTACTGATCTAAGCACCCACTGAACCTGCAATCTAAAGTAAAGACTTTAAGTTTATGATTTGGAATTATTATTTGCATTTGACTTTCCTTCTTTTATTGGATTACAATTAAAAGGTGAAACCCAGGGTCCGGAACTGCCTGAGCTCTGAGAGACTGAGCTGTCAGTATTGCAGATTTGGATACTGTATATTGGAACTTGCAACAATCTGAGGGTACTTAGACCTCCTAATTTGAAACATTTTTTGGAGACCAGTAAGCACTGTTTGAAACAAAGTGACTATTAATATCAACTCTGCTAAATACTTGTACTTGAAGGTTCTTGGACATTAAATTAGACTCTGAAAGACATTTTAAGCTCCCTCTAGAGGATTGGAGATTTAAAACAGTGACTTTATATTTACTTTCGATTCCCCGGCTGCTTGCTTTCTCTGGGCCTCTCTATTCCCATGGGAATAACTCAGTGTGACCTTGACTGATAGATAACGTTGGAATGAGTGGCACAAGAAGAAGAGGAAGAGTTAGACAAACAACTTTGACAACTCTAACCTCAGCCTCACAGACACGTAGATCATCTGTACCTACTCTGCCTTCAGAAGTAGAAGAAGTTGCCTTGTCACAGGCAAAAGAGGGAGAAATAGAGCAGTTACAATTGGAAGATCTCAGGAGCATCTGCTTCTATTTTAGAGAAAATTTTTGAAAAATTGGAAGCTTTGGACAAGAAAGCAGATGAGCAAACAGCAAAGATTGACCAAAATACAGAATGCCTAAATAAATTAACTGGACAAGTGGCACAGAACACACAGGCAATTGGACAGTTGACGGAGGCCACAGCAGAAAATCGGAAATTGGCTGAGGATACCAGACAAAAATTAGAAAATTTAGAACAAGAGGTAAGACCACTCACCAAACAAGTAGGGGAACATCAGATTTATCTCTCTATGATAGAACTGCGAAATCGTGAGAATAATTTGAGGATTAGGTCGCTACAAGAAGCAGAAGAAGGAAACCTAGCTGAGTTTTTAACCAAAGAACTCTCCAAGTTCTGGAATTTAGAGGAAAAGGATTTTAAAATTGTGTCAGCCTTCAGGCTTGGAAGATTTATAAAAAAGGAGAGGCCCAGAGACTGCCTGATAACATTGAGATCAAAGGAGGAAAGGGACAAGATTTTGGGCCTACACTACGGAAAGTCACTGGACATTTTGGACAGAAGAATTGAAATTTACAAAGATATTCCTAGACAACTGTTGGACCTTAGAGCCGCCTATTCTGAACTTGCCAAATTATTAAGGAGCAACGCAATTGCTTTTAGGTGGGAATTACCCCAAGGAATATCCTTTACCTTTAGAGGGAAAAAGGTCAAAATTAGAACATCGGAAGAGAGAGACAAATTTCTGTCTACATACGGAGAGGACCTTCAAAAAGGAATTGAACTACCTTCTGGGCCTGGGGCAACGGCAGTACCAGCACCTGTGGAACCTGAAGATCCTGTGAACAAGATACCACCCCTTGAAAAATAATCAGATTAATTCAGGATGTCTCTGCAACTGTTGAGCTGGAATATAAATGGCTGTAACATTCCGGAAAAAAGGAAGAAAATATTTCATATATTAAAAAAAGAACAATTGGACATTATTTGCCTACAGGAAACACATGTGACAAGGCTCCACAGAAAAGTGTTAATAAATAAAAGATTGGGCCAGGAATTTATATCTTCGGACAAAGTGAAGAAGAGAGGTGTGGTGATATATGCGAAAGAGAGCCTGTCACCCAAATTCTTATTTAAAGATGAACATGGAAGAATTTTGGCAATTGAGATACAACACCAAGGAGAGAAACTGTTGATATTAGGAATCTATGCACCTAACGAAGGGAAATCGGAATTTTACAAGAAGCTGCATGAGACTATGCTGGATTATCTGGACTACAACAACATCATAATGATGGGAGATATGAATGGGGTCGTATCAACTAACATGGACAAGTCACAAAGTCAAAATGTCACAAAAGACGGCAGACTACCTAAAACTTTTTTTGAAATGACAGACAATATGGACTTGATTGACATCTGGAGGACAAAGAACCCACTAGGAAGAGAGGGAACATTCTTTTCTGAAGCCCAACTGACCTGGACAAGAATCGACCAAATATGGATATCTAGAGGCCTCGCACCTAAGGCCAGAAAAGTGGAAATCTGCCCAAAGACCTGTTCCGACCATAATGCAGTAAAGATGGATATGACACTACTACCAACCGGCTCTTTTAGATGGAAGATGAATGACAATTTGTTTAGAGATCAGGAAATTACCAAGAAGGCCCAAAAAGTTTTGAAGGACTATTTTGAGATAAATATGAATACTACGGTGGAAAAAAGAATCGTCTGGGACGCAAGTAAAGCTGTAATGAGGGGATTCTTGATACAACAGAATGCTGTAAAGAAAAGGACACAAAATGAGAAAAAAGACAAGATCCTGGATAAAATAAAAGAATTAGAGAAGAAGTTAAGATTAAATCCGAAGTCACAGCCAACTCTGAGAGAAATTAAACTTTATCAAACACAGTATTCTAAATTGATAAATCAGGAAATAGAATGGAAGGTCAAATTAATGAAACAAAAAACGTTTGAGTTGGCGAATAAATGTGGAAAACTGCTAGCTTGGCAGTTGAAGAGAAGACAAAGATTAAATACGGTTACAAATTTAGAGATTGAAGGAAAAAACATTCAGAATCCTGTGGACATTAGAAAGTGTTTCCAGAGATACTTCAAAAAACTATACACCCAAGGGCCGCAAGACGAGGCTGAGATTAAACAATTTTTGGCAAAAAATGGACTATCCAAACTGTCACAAGAAAATAGGACAATCCTGAATTCCAAAATAACACGACAAGAGATTGAACAAGCCATTCAGAACATGCAACTGGGCAAATCCCCAGGGCCAGATGGGCTGACCTCCAAGTACTATAAGACATTAAAAGACTACTTGATACAACCTTTGATGGAGGTCAGCAATGAAATTTTGGAGGGGAAGAGGGCACCGGAGTCGTGGAAGGAAGCGTTTATCACATTAATACCAAAGACGGAAGCTGAAAAGACACAACTTAAGAACTATCGTCCCATCTCTCTTTTAAACGTGGATTACAAAATATTTGCAGACATTTTGGCAAGTAGACTTAAAAAAGTTTTAAATGAAGTAATCCATAAGGACCAGGCAGGCTTTCTCCCAGGTAGACATTTGTTTGCTAATACAAGGAACATTATTGACATTTTGGAACTTTTGCAAACAGATATAAACACAAAAGCAGTTTTAATTTTTATAGATGCGGAGAAGGCCTTTGACAACATCTCCTGGAAATTTATGATGGGAAACTTAAAAGAAATGGGAGTGGGACGGGGTTTTGAGAATGGGATTGAGGTGATATATTCAGAGCAGAAAGCTAAACTGATAGTTAACAATGTGGTTACAGAGGAGTTTAAAATTGAAAAAGGAACACGACAAGGTTGCCCTATTTCCCCTTTGTTATTTATTTCGGTTCTGGAAGTGCTATTGAATATGATCAGAGGGGACCGGTTGGTGGAGGGAATCCAGGTCGGACAGAAACAATACAAATTAAAAGCTTTTGCAGATGACCTGGTTTTGACCTTGCAGGAGCCAGAGTCTAGTACGAAAAGAGTATTACAACTGATTAATGATTTTGGTCGGGTGGCTGGATTTAAATTGAATAAACAGAAAACTAAAGTTTTGGGGAAAAACTTAACAGATACAGAGTCAGAACGGTTTCAGAAAGAGACAGAACTTAATGTGGTTAAAAAAGTAAAATACCTAGGGGTAAACATAACATCAAAAAACCTAAGTCTATTTAAGGATAACTATGAAAAATGCTGGGCAGAAATTAAGAGAGACTTAGATAGTTGGTCAAAATTGAAACTTTCTTTGTTAGGCCGAATTGCTGCTATTAAGATGAATGTATTGCCAAAGATGTTGTTTTTGTTTCAAACACTTCAGGTTTTGGACAAGACGGAGTGCTTTCAGAAGTGGCAAAGAGATATTTCTAAGTTTGTCTGGCAGGGCAAAAAGCCCAGAACTAAGTTTAAGATATTAACCGATGCGAAAGAAAGAGGGGGCTTTGCCCTGCCAGATCTAAAGTTGTATTATGAGGCCGCAGTGTTCTGCTGGCTAAAAGATTGGCTACTTCTTGAAGACACTGACGTGTTGGATTTGGAAGGGTTTAACAATGCTTTTGGATGGCATGCATACTTATGGTATGACAAGGTTAAAGCAAATAAGGCCTTTAAGAACCATATTGTCAGAAAATCACTGTTTAATGTCTGGACAAAATATAAAGACTTGCTGGAAAATAAAACTCCAAGGTGGCTTTCACCTTTGGAAGCTAAGGCCCGAAAAAGACCCAATATGGAGGCTAAATGGCCTAAATATTGGGAAATATTAGAAAAAGATGGAGACAATTGGAAATTGCAGAGTTTGGAGAAAATGAAGGATAAAGTGCGAGACTGGTTACATTACGCTCAGATTAAAGAAGTTTTTAAAAATGACAAGAAACTAGGGTTCCAGGTGGAGAAATCGAAACTAGAAACAGAATTGTTAGAACCAAAGACTAAGGTACTTTCAAGGATGTATAACTTGCTGTTAAAATGGAATACACAAGATGAAATGGTTAAATCGGCTATGATAAGGTGGGCACAGGACATTGGGTATAATATTATGTTTGAGGACTGGGAAAGGTTGTGGAGTACTGGATTGAACTTTACTGCATGCAATGCTTTGAAAGAAAATGTAATGAAAATGATATATAGATGGTATATGACCCCAGTCAAACTTGCAAAAATTTACCACCTGTCTGATAATAAGTGTTGGAAATGTAAAGAGAGTGAAGGAACATTCTTCCACCTCTGGTGGACCTGCCCTAAAGTGAAGGCGTTCTGGGAAATGATTTATAATGAACTGAAAAAGGTATTTAAGTATACCTTTACAAAGAAACCAGAGGCCTTTCTTCTGGGTATTGTCGGCCAAGGGGTGGTAAAGAAGGACCGGACATTTTTTATGTATGCAACAACAGCAGCAAGGATACTACTTGCAAAGCACTGGAAAGCTCAAGATCTACCCACACTGGAAGAATGGCAGATGCAACTGATAGACTACATGGAACTAGCTGAGATGACCGGCAGAATTCGTGACCTGGGAGAAGAGAAGATGGAGGAGGATTGGAAGAAATTTAAGAACTATTTACAAAAATATTGCAATTTGAGTGAATGCTAAGCAGGATGCTAGATCATAAATAATTGAGCACCACTAACTTAGACGATTTAAGAAAATAAGTGAGATTGAGAAAATATAACTCTTTTTGAGAACTATAAGATTATGAATATATAGAAGGGATATAAGAATGCAAATAAGATAACAAATTGCTGGTAAAAAGTTATAACGATGAAAGTGGGAGCGGGAGATGTGAGGAAGTCCAAAAAAAATGTGAAAGTATGTTAAGATATTTGTTATATTGCCTGTTACATTTATTCTTATTGTAAACTCCAATAAATATTATAAAAAAAAAAAAAAAGGAATTGTTGCTGGCCCCTTTAGCGGGCGCCTTCCCTTTGCCGGGACCCTTGCCGGTGCCTTACCTTTACCAGCGCCTTGGATTGCTTGCTTAGAAATAGCTGACTGGGCACGGGTATTAGGGCGGCCCACTGTTGTGGTTTCGGACTGGGCACTGACCGCTGCTGCTGCTGCGGTACCCTGCTGCCCCTGATTACTAGGAGGAGTATCGGGAATTACCACCTGTGATGGTTCCGGGGCTGGGAGTGCCAGAGCCCCTGGCCTACACTGTCTATAAAATGTTTCAAAGGCCATAAAAAATTGAGCAAAGGCCTGGGGGTCACAGGGCATGGATGGTAATTGGGCGCCCCCATTACCTGTGGAAGATGCCATCTGATTACCCGAGGAGGATGCCTGCTGGTCACCACCAGAAGCCATTCCGTACCAAGAACTACACCAAGGAAATCTCCAAATTATTTGCAAAGTACTAGCTCGGTACTGCCCGCACTGGAAATGCACCAAGGAAATCTCCAAATTATTTGCAAAGTACTAGCTCAGTATTGCCCACGATGGTGAAAATGCGCAAGCGCTAGCACCTGCTCAGGATCAGCCATGCAGCTTAAAAGTTGCACCAGTTCAGTATTATCAACGCTGGCTTAGCTCTAACTTAAATCTAGAACAGCTAGTTCAGTATAATCTAATACTTTCAGCGCAGCGCCACAATCCTGGGTTGGTATTTCCTACTAGCTGCCAGCCGTTAAAGGCTCTGGCTACACAGCAGAAATTAGGCACTTAATTTACTTAATTTTCTATATAACTATATATATCTATATCTATATCTATATCTATATCTATATCTATATATAGATATAGTTTATTTTATTTTATTATTACTATTATTATTATATTTATTTATTATTTATTTATTATTATATATATTTATTTATATTTATTTATTCTTTTTATTTTATTTTATAACAGTCAAAGACATTAACAAAGAGTTTCCTCTGCCCTAAGCACTGAGCCCAGCAGAAGATTGTAAGCACTCAGCACTTTAGAAAAGCAACGCGGAAAGATTTTTAAGCCCTCAGCCCTTTGGCCCCAACAGAATAATAACCATGTAAAATAAAAGGAATTAAATCAAACAGCCGTCTGTTATACTGCTAAATAACGCCCACCAAGCTAGCTAAACTATACAACGAATAGGGATGAATGCTCTAGCAGTTAGCAATTTATTCCCAGCGTCAATAAGCTACCTGGGCTAAATGCAATTAACTCAGCGACCCTCTAAATTCTGCCAGGTACAACGCGAAACACTGCTTGCCTAATCACCAAGGGCGGGAGCTACCCAGCTGTACTATTCAGTTTTATTGGGTAAAAAGCGGCAGCGTAGATTATGCTTGTGGGGCTAAATATGTTTTGAAGTATCCTGCCAGAGACCCGCGCCTCACTCAAAAATGGCCGCCCTGGCTTCAGCACGTGGCCAAGATGGCGCTGGCAAACTGCCCACACTCTGCCCTTTACCAATATGGCGTCCCGCACTGTAGCACTCAGTAATTAATTCCCAGTGTTAATAAGCTACGATAAACCGCTACATGAAAACCGCTATAGCTGTGTAAAATGCTGCCGTGCAGCTTGTGCTTGTGAGGCTAAATATGTGTAAAAGTATCCTGCCAGTGACCCGCGCCTCACTCAAAATGGCCTCCCCGGACTTCCGGGTTGGTGCGAACAGCTAATGGCGGATTCCCTCCGAGCTCCGGAGGGAATCGGCTCCGCTGGGGACGGGTCTTGCCGCGACGGCGACGCGGAGACCCTCAAAAACCGCAGGCGCGGATGCCTGCGGACCTGGTGACTCGGTGGGCACCTTAAGCGCCCCCCGACCCATGAAGAGCCTTTTTAAAGGCTACAGAGAGGGTACGGAGAGCGGCGTGGTGCTGGGAGTAGACCGCTACCCCAGCGGAGCGAAGCCGTGTGCCATGGCTGAAGAGCGCTGACTTTTTTCCTTAAATTCGGAACCCGAAAAGAAGCAACCCGTGAGTAGATTGGAATTCGGACTTTAAAATATCTATCTGTGAATTTGATACGACCAGGGGATGTGTTAAAGGGAAGTCCGCACCCCCCCTTCTGCAGACGATTTAAAGCAATAGCAGGAGAACTAAGTTGGAGAGCCTACCCCTTTGGGGTGAGTTAAAAAGACATTAACTTTCACGATTTGATAAAAGAAGTTTTGAGCTGGAGTGTAAGAGTGGAATTTTAGAAGTTTTTCTCTTGTTGCGTGTAACCCCCCCTTCCGGGCCCGGGAGCGTCCTGCCTTTGAGCCTGTTGAAGAGGAAAGGAGTTTGACAGCTGTCAAAGCTGTCAAACGGGCAATTTAAAGTAAAAAAGCGTGTTACTTAAGATCTCCCTGGACTAAATGTGATACAATTGAATTAAAGTGGTTGGAAACAAAGAAACATTTTTGCTCCCAAAAATGTTGTTTTTATTCCAGAATATTCCAGTAATTAAAGGTACGAAGACATTTAAAGATTGGCAGAAAGTGATCTCAAAATATATCTGCCAGGGCAGAAAACCAAGAATAAAGTTTAAACTCTTGACAGACGCGAAGGAAAGGGGGGGCTTTGCCCTGCCAGATCTGAAATTATATTATGAGGCATCGTGCCTATGCTGGGTTAAAACATGGATAAAATTGGAAAATAAGGAAGTGTTAGACCTGGAGGGATTTGACAACAGATTTGGGTGGCACGCTTATCTGTGGCGTGAGAAGAGGAAAGTACACAAGGGTTTTGAAAGTCACATCTTCAGAGGCCCGCTGATTGAGGTATGGGAAAGAAATAAATATATGCTAGAACCCAAAGTCCCCCACTGGTTATCCCCACTAGAAGCGATGAGTGTTAAGAGGACAAATATGAGAGATAATTGGGCTACTTATGAACAACTCTTAATTAAAGAAGAGGGGAAATGGAAAATGAGACCGTACGATCAGGTTAAAGAGAAAGTTTATGACTGGTTCCACTATTTCCAAATAAACGAAATGTTTAGGAAAGACATAAAAGATATAGGATATGCTGATAAAGACTCAAGATTTCAGACAGAGATATTGAATAATGATAAGAAAACCCTATCTAAAATATATAATCAGTTATTAGAGTGGAACCTAATAGATGAGGAAGTAAAGTCAGTGATGATACACTGGGCCAGAGACATCGGCCACAATATATATCTAGAAGAGTGGGAAAAACTTTGGAAAGAGCATCTTAAATTCACAGCCTGTATAACGCTAAAGGAGAACCTAATGAAGATGTTCTACCGATGGTATATGACTCCTGCAAAGTTGGCTAAAATGTATGGAACTTGTAATAAATGCTGGAAATGCAAGGAAAGGGAGGGGTCTTTCTACCACATGTGGTGGGAATGCCAAAAAGTAAAAAGTTTCTGGGAGAATGTATATAATGAAATTAAAAAAATCTTAAGTTATACCTTTGTTAAAAAACCTGAGGCTTTCCTGTTAGGACTAGTAGGAAGGGAGGTAAAGAAGAAAGACCACAAACTGTTCCAGTATGCAACAACGGCAGCAAGAGTTCTACTAGCCCAAAATTGGAAACAAGAAGGCCTGCCGACAATTGAGGAATGGAGACTCAAATTGTTAGACTACGCGGAGTTGGATAAGATGACAGGGAGAATTAGATATTTAAAAGACCAGAGGTTCATTAAGGACTGGGAAAGCTTTACGAAATATCTGGAAAATTTAAGTGAAGGACAGACAACACTAGTGGGATTTAAAGGGGCTCTGTAAAAGGGAAAGGGTATTGTCTAGGAAAACTGAAAGAACTGTGGTGATTAATGGCAATACAAAAAAGGAAATGCGAAACTATACAAAAGATCGGTACGAAAGATTTGTGGAACGGCTGAAGGAAGTCAAACCAAAAATTCTGTGAAAATAAGATGTTGAATTTTTGTATTTTTTATTATGTAAATCAATAAAAAATTATGCATGGAAACAAAGAAACAAAGAACGAGGCAAAGGACTGTTGGGAAAAGATTACTAAGTAACCAGATTCCCTCTAGGGGGAATTCTGAGACATTACAATGGCTGCGGATGGAAATTTACTAGCTGAAATAGAAAGAATGTTTTACTTTGTGGGAATTTTACAAGAGCAGAGTCTGGCTATGAATAAACAACTCACGACCTTGACTTCTGGAATAAGCAGCTCTGCTGAATGTATTGAGGATTTGAATGAGAAAAAATCTGCAGCTGAACCGGAACAGATATCTCAAGAACTGAAGGAGACTAAACAAGGAAAGGAGAAAGCACAGATGGAAAGTACCAACCAGAAGCCTACACATGTGGATTATAAACAAGAAGACCCTTGGATTACATGGATTACAAATCTGCAAAAGATGCGAAAGATGAAGGAGGAGGCCCCTGGAGTACTTGGAATTCAAGAACTTAAAAGAAAGAAGAAATATGATGGGGGCCTCCATTCTGAATATGAAGGACTGGTGGAACTTTTGCAGCAGTTGTCTCTAAGTTTTCTTGTGGGAAGAAAACCTGGCTTGATTGGGACAGAACTCCTTCGAGATCCGAAGACCAACATAAAGGACTACCAACAAAACCGGCGGAGAGGGACTGAAAGAGACTTGAAGGCCTCGGATGTGAGGAATCCAGGCTAAGAACTGTTATTGTGGACATGTACTTGGGAAGGGACGGACCGGGGATGGGAGGGGGGGAAAATAGAATTTTAAAAACACTTACGATTTTTGGGTCTAGTCAATATGATTGATGTTTAATAAAAAATGGGAAATCGATGGAAGGGAATCTGAGTCCAACTTAGGATAGAATTTAATCTTCTACAAAAGATGTAATATTAACATGGTAAGGAGGGAAAATAATAACCTGCTGACATAATTATGGGAATTGGGATGTATGAAGGGGGGGTGGGGGGAAGTCAAGGACCAAAGTTAAGAAAGTAAGATTTTTGAAATTATACATGTTCTTTGTCTTTGTCTTTTACGTGTGTGTTATGTCTTTATAAAATGTGAAAAACCAATAAAAAATTTATAAAAAAACAAAACAAAATGGCCTCCCCGGCTTCAGCACGTGACCACAAACAAAATGGTGCCGTCAAACTGCCCACACCCCGCGCCTTTACCAAAATGGCCACCCCCGCTTCACCCACGTGTGCCACTAAGATGGCGCCGACGACCTGCCCTTACAGCAGCCCTTACAAGAAATGGCCGCTAAAACTTCAAGAATGCACGCCCAAAGAGGCGGGGTGTTGCGGAATCCTTGGCAACCCGACACAACAATTCAGAAGAGCGAGGAGATGAGGGCTACTGGGAAGGGAAGGAGGACAGCGGGGCACTCAGGGGCAGCAAGGTAGATCAAAACAGAACGCTCACAGCACGCCTGCCTTGGGAGTGAAAAAGGAGACGGAAACACGGAAGAAGCAGCAGGGAGGGGGAAGCCTCCGAACGGAAACAAAGACTATGAAGAGAATAGAAAACCCCCAGATATCCAAAAGTGGAGCAATCAGTGAGCCCCGAGCACGCCTCCCGGCTCTTAAGAACAGCCACGGGGCTTTCACTCAGTTACAATGTGGCGCGTTGCCGCTCGCAAGGAAGGAGGATGGGGCGCAGTGGAAAAGCGGTAGAAGCAGAACCCCCCAAGCGGCAAGAAGCCCTGGCCGCCGACGGCGGAAAGGAGGAAACTAGCACAGGTCAGGAGCGTCCCGCAGCGCCTACGTTACCCTTCCCGATTCTGCCGATGGTGCGAAGAAGCTGCAGCCCCCTTCCAAATCAAATCAGCGAGAACTCCACTAGTCCAGCAAAACTGTGATAATCCAGGCAAAGGGACTGAAGTCTCTCCGTGATTTCGCCCCAGGAAGAAAAGTTGGCCACAAGGCAAGGTAGGTATACGGCGGTGCGGGGAGCAAGACAAAAAACCGCTCAGCTGGCAAGGGGAAAGAGGGCGGTCCCCGGGCGTGCCTGGCCTTAAGTAGGCTAGGCCACGCCTCCCCAGCCCGCCGATTGGCGGGCCGGGTCGCAGGCACACCCGGGGATTCCCTGGATCTCGCGGGGGCAAAAGGCCAGCCCCCGCGTGTGTGGGAGGGGGTAACCCGCAACCCCCTCTCCTCCCAAGCTCGGAAATGGCTTTGGAATGGAACAATGCAGTCTGGGTCAGTGTATTCATTTTAGGCCTACTAGCATCCATGAACAAATCTGATAGGAAACCAAACACAGGATGTAGAATAACAGCACTAACCCATAAAGAACTACATGAAAGAAACAGTGTAATACATCTGAAGAAAGAGAGCAGTAAGGGGCATCACATGGCAAGCTGAGCTTTCCCTAAGGCTGCCAGTATTTCAGGGATGGTTTAGTTGTGGCTAAGAATGTGAGCCATGAGCCTTGATCTCACCTGAGCAATCAGTTCTTAACGGGTATCTCAGTCAGCATTGATCTTTCACCATGAACTAAGGTGCATTTCAATAGCTGCACCAGAACCAAATTATTCTGACAATAAACATGATCCTGTGGTCCTGCAAGTTCCTCCTTCCCTCCCTGTTTTAAGAGATGGAGAGAGACTATATTGAACCGGGAATTTCAGTAGGGAATTTCACATTTTTCCTACCTCTGCCATTTGAGCTGCACCTGACAGACTAAGATCTCCTTCTAAAGGCACAGCAGCCATGTTGCTTCCTTTGCTCAGTCTAGAAAGGCAGAACAAAGAAAGGGAGAACACACAGCAAACAGTGAAAAGTGGATGCCATGTTGTTGATTGGGACTAAAGGTGGGTCTTATTTTTGAAAAAGGTCGAAGGTTTTTGAAGTGTAGGTGGGTTCAGGCATGACCCAAGACCAGATTTCAGCTCAAAATGGATTTATTGTAACATCAGTGGATTTATTGTAACATCAGGAACACAAAGAACAATAATGGCAAACAGCCCAGGATATAAACATTTTAAGGGAGCCCAGGCAACACACCTCCCTGCCTGTGATAGGTCACCTTATGCTGTGACTGGCGAATCACAACACTGGCCCTATTGCAGCAGGGATTGGCTGTCTGCCAGCTACCAGCAAATCCATTGAAGGGTTTTAGAATCCTCTCTGCCTTTTGTTATGCAGATGAAGTTCCTGAGCTTCAGGAGGCATGAAGGCCGGGACCTGCAAAGTCATGCATGCAGCCTGGCTTCCGCTTACAGTGCCTGCATGCATAATGGCTATTATTCTAAGGAGTCCTAAATAAGCCTTTTTCTCATGTTTAGCTTCCTCATCAGTTACTGACCCATCTTATACAGTTATTGTGAGGTTCACTGAGTAAAATCTCAAGTACAGCGTTTTGGTGATTTAATTATCATAATTTGAAACTACTGTAGAGCTTTTCATCTTCAGAGAACTTTGAGAACATTAGCCAGTTTAATTAATTTCATTTTTGAGATGTTCCTTCTGCATTTCTTCCTCCACTGAACACGGTAGTACAGGCAGTTACAGCTGTATTATAATTCAGAAGTTGTTATGGTAAAGATTTTGACAAGAACAGAGAGTCCCTCATGAAAATAATCAGTGGTGCTAATTACATTGGAGACTAGAAGGCAAGAAATGTTCATTTGTACTTCTGAATATACTGTAGCTCTAAGTTTCGGCACTTGAAGAGTAAGGATCTGACTACATTCAGTTCGTTACCCATGATACAGGATATCATGGGAAGGAAACACAGATCTTCTGGAATTATAATACAAGGTTAAAGTCATGTTAACAGTCAACTGCAAGTGCTCCCAAAACTTACACCCAGAAAATCGGCTTCACTTCCGGGTGGGGCCGGGTTGCGGACAGGCCGCCTAGACTCCCACCACAGTGTGGGGGCAGTGCAGCGTCACATGTCACACTGGTGGAGACCCTGGCCACATTCTCAAGTCTTATCTCAGCAATGTTCCAGCAATTATTATTTTTCTGCATTAGCTGTTTAAAATTTCTGTCTAAAATTGGCTGAATTCAATAACTGTGAGACAGGCATGCAAGGAGACTTGGGGCCCACACATATGTCTGGTTGCCCCACTATTTCAAGTCACATGCCTGAGAAGGGCTTTTTTTGTTCCAACACTTTCCCCGTAAAAACTTGTTAACCGCTGAATCAGAACAAATGTCAATCAGGTTTTCTGCGGATTTATGTTTATTCTTATTAAGCAGTAAACAATGGATTTCCCTGAGAGAAAGCAGTGGGACAAAAAAACCCCAAAACCCTCTTAGGCCCAATACTTGAAATAACAGGACAAACAAAAATGTGTACGGTCCCTTAGAGCCTTCATGAACTAATAATCAATCTCCTACATGTGCAAAAGTCCATATTTTGCATTTACAATATTAGTTTGGCTTTTATTTACAAATTGCATTTACAAATTAGTTTGATTTCCAGGAGTTATTATCACTCCTGGAGAATTATTGAATTTCTGAAAAGAAGTTCAGTGAGGTTCAAAATAATGCCTCTTGCTAAAACATGGTAACTCTGTCCGATGAGCTTTGGTGGTTCGATAAGCTGGGCAAACACAAGATGAAAGTTAGCTCATGGTTCCATGCTTGATCTTCTGTTCACACCTGAAATGGTAACAGAATGGAAAGGTGTCTGAGATCAGAAGTGGGGAAATGTTGTAGAAGTATGAAAACCGGAAGCACAAGTTTAGTAGTATTTCAACAAATTTCCTCCAAGTACCCCAATTTTCCAGGGACAGTCCCAGAATTATGAAAGCCAGAAAGTTCCTCTTTCCCCCGCCAGTGCTGCTGCTGAGCTCAGGGAGCGGGATGAGCTGTGACTTGTCCTGAGTGACAGCAGCTGCGAGGGGAGCATCCCGTGGCCTCTCTGTGGCTGCTGGAGTTGGACAAGGGGCTGCTGTGGCCGAGGCTCAGCCCCATGTGCCAGGCTGGCCTTGAGGGGCAGGCAGAGGGCACGGCTGCTCTGGGTGAAAAGAAATGGGAAGTGGAGCAGAGGGCAAGGAAAATTGGTTTTTTTATTATTTAAAAAGTGCTTTGCCAGACTGTGTCTAATCTTGCCCCTTTCTAAAATTTATTTAGTGGTGTGTGCTTTTCTTTTTGTAAATCTAGAATAAAATTAAGTAAAATCTGGATTAAGGGGTGTCCCAATGATGTAGTGGTGGAGGAAATGTTTTGTGGTGGGGGACGGACAACAAAAAATGGGGGGTAAAGGAGGGTTAGTTGGAGGCAGGGAGTGAGAAATGTCCCCATTTTCATCTGAGGAATGTTGGAGGGTTTGCTGCTAACTTCTCAAATATTTGAAGTTAGTGTAAAGTAAATCAGAATAAAGTTGCACCAAATCCAAACTCCATTCAGCAGCAGGGCTGCTGCTGGCTGGGCTTAGGAATGGGTTTAGGATCTAGCCCACCTCCCCTCCCCAGTCCCAGCCCTAAAGGATTGCTTCCTTAACCTGAGCCTGTTGATTTACAAAGTCTGCTCTCTGCCACTCTGCCTCCTTCCCAGTTCGGCATGTTGACGTTCCCCTGAAGTTATTGGGCTAAACAGGCTACACACTGAAAACAGAAATAAATAATAGATCTCATTTATTGCAAACACTTACTTAATACTCTTAAAAAAGGAATGCTATCAGTGGTTCTTCTTAGCAGCAGTTTATGAGTTTATGTGTTGACACCATTAACCACACCCTCCCCCCACATCCTCCCCCAAATTTAATTTGGCATTGGACGTTTTAGGAAATGCTAAAAATGTTTCTTTTTACAGGTTGGGATTTTGACAACCCCGGGGAGGCAATAGTCTCATAATGATTCTTTGCTTTCAGCCAGCTTCATTTTTCTCTTTCTTTCTTTTTTATTACTACCAGAAAATGCAGGGCCTTAGAAATACATTTCCTCTGATGCCAACTTATTTATGCCTGCCGCAATTATTTGGCTTATTGGAGAAGGGTTTTTTCCTTAATTAAAATTTAAATATTTTAGAGTGTAGGAACCAGGTGGCATTTTGCTGTTTCCTCTTTCTTGTCTTCCACTCAGATATTTATTTATTCTTGGCAAAATGATCATGCCTCTTGGGCACCTGGCAGTCTGCAAGGTCACCATTCTTGTTCTTTTCTCATGTTCTTTACCATTAGATATCTTGAATTTCTTTAGATACCTTGAATTTTTAGATACCTTGAATTTCTTTAGTACTAAGTAGATATAGAGAAATATCAATAGATAGATGGCTATATCAACTATATCAACTCTGCCTTTTCCCCTGACAGGACTCAATTCTTCCTTGATGAAGATCCAAGCAAGGAGAGGCTTGTGCAAGTGTCTCGCCTGCTTGACCAAATCCTCTTGGCACCTCTGCCCACAACAGACATATGGCTTCAGGGTTGGGTTTGTTGGGTTTATTGCACTATTCTATTCATCCTCCTTGCCTACCTCTTCTCTGTCTGTCTATCACATCCTGTCTATCACATCTTGATTAAAATATTGCAAGTCCTTGGGGCCAGCCAGATAAAACTGTCCTAGAGACTATCAGTAGCCATCTGAAAATGCATGTTCTTATGTCAGTGGGATTCCTCTGCTTTGAGGACCCAAGGCTGTAGATGTTTTAGACAAGATAATTTCTGCTGAATTCTCAGAATACTGATGATCTCAGAATAACCTTTTCCACATCTATATTCAGACAAGAAGGACAACACTTCTAAGCAAAAGTGAGTAACTCAAGCAAAATCAATGAAACTATCCAAATGAAGAGCAGGAAGCTTCAACAACAGCATTTTGTAGGTTTATTATACAACCCAGACAGGGATTTATACTAAAAGTCTGACAGCCTGGAGACAATGTGTGTGACACAGGGCTCCACAAAGTAGAGCAAGCAACAGAAAGTGCCAGTAGAATGACAGCACACTGACCAGAATAGCATTAAGCAGCTCTTAGGCCATTTTGATAAGATTATACAATTTTCCCGCAAGGACTCATTTAAAAACACAGGATTTAGCACTGTTGCCATATCATAAAACTGAATGGCTGCACACAAAATACAGAGCAAGGCTGGGCAATGGAGTCAGGTAACCTGCCACCAAAAAGGTAACAAACACAGCAAGTGAAAGATTGAAGTTCATAGCAGGTTATGTTGCTATGCTTTTTTGTTTCTCCCAGTGTGAAATAATGAACAGCACATTCTGACGAGAGGGGAGAGAGCGAAACATGTGCATTGAATCTTAAACATTATGTCTCTGTAGTATACTTGCCATGTCAAGGAAGGGTGCTGGTGGATTTTTTTTTTTTAAGTGAGGGGGGCATGACTGATCTTGTAAAGGAAATAGCCAGAAAGTGTAAAAATAAAACCAGTAACTACTTTGCAGGATTCAGATAGTTGGACTGAGATCAGAATTATGTATACTCTGTACAAGTGTTATGCATTCTAGATAATAACTGTACTGGTAGTTTTACTAAAAAAATACCCCCCCCCCAAAAAAAAGTAGCTCAAATTTTGCACCATGAAAAACAGATTTGTGAGTCTCTCTACACTTTCAACCACAAGTCGGGACCTACCGGGTACATGCCAGGTGTCCTTTTACCACCTTGACTTACCTAGCTGCAGTGATTCAGGCATTGACATCCAGATCAGATTACTGTAAAATAGGGTGGCCTTTGAAAGAGTTACTGGAAACTACTGCTGAGCCAAGAGGCAAATGGAACCTCAGCTTTCATTTTTTAAAAATTCTCTAGCTATTGCAGAACGCTATATAAAAAACAGAATTACGGGCCCTGTTATCCTAGACCACTCCTACCTTTCAGTGATTTCACTATTGTACGAAGGCATAGCAAAGACTGACATCTAGGAAAAGAGATCTAGCCAATTTAAAGAAATAAAAGGTTCAAGTGACAACCCATTGCTTAGCCTTTTAGTTGTTAAGTATAATTATTCAATTCACACTGAAATGGGAAATGCCTAAATGTAGAAAAGGCTTAAAGCTTAAAGCTAAAGAAGTGCTCTCTGAGCTGATCTGAGTTGAAAACTTATTGTTCTCAAGTCGCTCCGGTGTAGATGTTAAGGTTTCGGAAGGGTGGTTGCTGGACATCTTTGTTCTCAGACTGTGAGAGGAAGGATGTAAACGACTCTCCAGGATCTGCATTCCCTAAGGCCAGTGAAGGTTGGAATGCAGGCAGTTGGGAGAGACAGACCTCTGCTTCTAGGACTATTGGAATTGTTTCATATTTTGCAAGATGCTGAGCCTATGTCATATGTTATGGAACTGTTTGGATGTATCATTTGGTGTTCCTGTTCTGTTATGAAGAAAGTTCTGTAAGTAAAGTTTTTGAATGTCTTATGGGTCTGGCCAATGCTTCATTTCCAAAAGGAGTAAGTTTTCATGTATCTAGTCACTTCAAGATGTGCAATATTAATATCTGCAATATTAGTTTGGTCTTTCCTTAGGGAGAAGGCAATTCCTGCCCGCTAGGAAAATAATCACTGTCACATACTGTCAGGGCTGCCTCAGGTCTCAGCTCACAAAAGACCAACGCCAAGTTCTTCTTATATACAAAAGTGTTTATTGGAGTTCATTGTTTGCTTCACATCCGAGGCACGCAGCCCCACGTGTGCTACGCTAGACCGTTGAAGTCCCCTCTGAGTCAGTCCCTCCCCTGCACCAGTTTAAGAGGCTTGCGCTGCTCCACCTCTTCCTCTCTTTCCTTTTCCGCAGGGTCTTCCTGCCCGCTGGGGTTTCGCCCCTCCTGGATTCCCCTGACGCGGAATCCCCAGATTGCTCTTCCCCCCTCCTGCGGGCTTTGGGACCCGGCTCCTCCTCCGGGCTCCCTGTACTTCCGCGCGCCTCCACATTTGAACTTGGCGTGCGCGCCCAACATCTAACCTTCCTTTTGACAGTTACACTACTCCCTTCACTACTCCCCTCCCCTTCCGGGAGGGTGGCTTGCTCCAACCTCCCTCCCTTCTCTGCTGCCGGAGCTGCTTCCCCTGATACACTGGAACCTCCACCCCCTTCGCTGCACTCTGGCGGGGAGGCTGGTCCTGACGCCCAGCTGCCACTTTGGGATCCCCCGCTGGCCCCCTGCTCCTGACACGTCCCCCCTGGGCCTCCCCTGGCCTTGACCACCGGCGCCCCCTTCTGGGAATCCTCTGATTCGCTGGAAAGACTCATGGAATCTCTTGAGTCATTGTCCTCCTCTTCCTCGCTGTCCTGGGATTCATCCCCATCGCTCTCCATCTCCTGCCTACCCTGTGCCTCTGTCCCTGAACCCCTGACACCCATCCCCCCCTCGAAGCCCCCCCTTTCCCCCCTCCCGCTGCTCGGGCGCAGGTTCCGGGAGCTCCGTTGTAGCGGGGGTAGATGCTGGATACAGTCCATCGACGTCAATCTCCTCTGCTTCCAGTTCAGTGTATGCGAGCTCGAAACCGGGGTCCTCCCCCAACACATCCAAGTCCTCCCCTCCCCCTGTTACTTCAGGCGTTGCTGCTTGCCAAGGCCCCCTTAGCCACCTCCTGCGCCACTCCTCTTCTGGTTGATCGTCCCACCAGTAAGAGCGGTCCGTGTCCACCCCCGAGCACGATCCCCTTGGAGGGCTCGATTCTGGCGTGGTCTCCTCTGCGGAGGAGAACCCCCGGAAGGTGCTGTCTGAAAGTGTGGGCGTAAAAAGCCAGTCGCCAAAATACTCCGCTGGCATGGGCCTGTGTGGGAAGAGTGCATGGAACTCGTCTTTAAGAAGAGGTTCCTCCAGAGCATAATCTGGCACCCGGGGTACCTTCCCTGGCGAGGAGGTATTCTACTCCCTCCTCCCCCCATCTCGAGTCCAGAATTTCCATGACCTCGTTGAGTGTCGGGGCCCTCGGTGACTTCCCCCCCGGTGACTTTCTACGTGGGTCTGGTGCTGTCCCTGGCTGCTGAAATCTGTGTGGGGCCTTGTAGGGTGTAAGCACCGACCTATGAAAGACCGGGTGCATTCTGGAACCTTCTGGGAGGGTCAACCGAAAAGCTACGGGATTGATCCTGCCCTCAACTTGGTATGGCCCTAGCTGTTTGTGTCCTAGCTTCTTCTTAGCTAACGACTTGGCCGGCACCGCCTGGGCTGCTAACCATACCCAGTCCCCCACCTGGATGTCTTCTCCTGCCCTCCTGTGCCTGTCTGCCTGCACTTTGTAGGCGTGTTTAGCTAGCTCCAAGTGCCGTCGTAGCTCCTCGTGGACCTCCTGCAATTCTGCTGCTAAATGCTCAGCTCCCTGCGGCTCCCCCTGCGTCGTTGTCTCCAACCCCGGGAAGGTTCTGGGATGTCGCCCATTGTTGGCGAAGAACGGTGTCACCCCCGTTGACGCGTGCTTCGTGTTGTTGTAGGCAAACTCGGCCATCGGTAAGTAGTCCACCCAAGTTGCAGGCTGTTGATTGGCGTAACATCGCAGGTACTGCTGCATGATGGCGTTGACCCTCTCCGCTTGGCCGTTGGTTTGCGGGTGTCTCGCCGACGCTAAGTTGATCTTGACATTCAGGATGCCCAGGAGCTTCTGCCAGAAACTGGAAATGAATTGGCGACCCCGGTTGGACAGGATGGACCGTGGTAAGCCGTGCACCCGGAACACGTGGTCTATGAACAGCTTGGCAGTCTGTTCCGCCGTTGCCACCTTCGCGCAAGGAATGAAGTGCGCCATCTTGGTGAAGAGGTCTACAACCACAAGCACTGCCGTCTTGCCTCGCGAACTAGGCAGATCAGTAACAAAGTCCAGCGCCACCCTTTCCCACGGCTGTAGTGGCGTCTCCAGCGGTTCCAGCAGTCCCGCTGGCTTCTTGTGCACTGGCTTGGACCTCTGACAAGTGTCACACCTGGCGACGTAATCCGCGACCTCTCCTCGCATCTGGGGCTACCAAAAGTCCCTGGCTACTAAGTCCGCCGTCTTTTCCTTGCCGAAGTGACCCGCGCTGGGTGCGTCGTGTAACTGCTGTAGAACCTTCGCGCGGAGATCGTCTCCCGGCACGTAGAGAGCACCTTTGCGGGTTAGCAGGCCGTCGCGTATCTGGAATTCGTCGTCCTTTGCTGTCCCTCTTCGCACCTCCTCCATCTTGGATTGTGCGAACGGATCCGTCTGTAGCGCGCGTCGCACCGCGTCCAGGTCCACGGCGGCGGAAGCGCACGCCCACGCCTGCGGTGCGAAAATGTGCTTGGCTGCCACTGGTGCCGCTTCCTCGAGATACTGCGGTTTCCTGGAGAGCGCATCCGCTATGACGTTGTTGTCTCCCGGGATATACTCTATCCTGAAGTCGAAATCCGCAAAGAACTCCGCCCATCGTATGTGCCTCTGGCTCTGGAGCTTCGCCGTGCGCCAATACTCTAGGTTCTTGTGGTCCGTGCGGACTTGCACGGTGTGCTTGGCTCCGATGAGGAAGTGCCTCCACGCCTTGAAAGCCGCGTGGATGGCCAACAACTCCCTGTCCCAGATGGTGTAGTTCTGTTCCGACTTGCTGAGCTTCCGGGAATAGAAAGCGCAGGGCCTCCAGTTCCCTTGCGGATCTTCCTGCAAGAGGACGGCCCCCACTGCTCTGTCAGATGCGTCAGTCTCAACCCGCATGGGCCTGCCGGGATTCACGTGTAGCAGCTGTTCTTCGGACGCGGAGGCTCTTAAGTCTCCTGAAGGACTGCTCCGCCTGGTCCGTCCAGGTGAATTTTTTCTTCTTGGAACTGAGGGTGTCCGTGATAGCTGCCGTCTCTTTCGCGAAACCCCGATGAACTTGCGGTAAAAGTTGGCGAAGCCGAGGAACCTCTGGACCTCCTTCCGATTGCGCAGGCTGTTCCAGTCCAACACCGCGCGGACCTTGGCGCTGTCCATGGCTAGTCCCTTGTCGGACAGCCGGTAGCCCAGGAAATCCACCTCCGTCACGTCGAACTGGCACTTCTCCAGTTTGGCGTAGAGTCTGTGCTCCCGTAGCCTCTGCAGGACCTCCTTTACGTCTCTCTCGTGAGTCTCCTTCGATTCTGAGAAGATCAGAATGTCGTCGAGGAAGCATACGCACTTCTTGTAGAGGAGTCCCGCTAGCACGTGGTGCATGAATGCTTGGAAACAGTGGGAGCCATTTTGGAGACCAAACGGCATAACTCTGTATTCATAGGTGCCCAGCGGCGTGAACATGGCCGTCTTCCACTCGTCACCTTCCCTCATGCGTATTAGATTGTATGCTCCGCGTAGATCCAACTTGGTGAAGACCCTCCCCTTCCTCACCGTCGCGAGCAGGTCGTCAATTTTGGGCATGGGGAAGGCCTTGGGCTTTGTCATCGAGTTTATGGCCCTATAGTCCACAATGAGCCTTTTTTGGGGCGTGTCCTTCTTCTTCACGAAAAACACAGGACTGCCCCCCACTGCCTTGGATTCTCGGATGAATCCCCGCTTCAAATTGTGATCTATGAACTCCCTGAGTTCCTGCATCTCATCTTCAGACATGGAATACAGCTTCGCAGTCGGCAGCGTCGCCCCTGGTAAGAGGTCAATTGCACAGTCGTAGGGCCGGTGGGGTGGTAATTGGTCAGCTTCCTTTTCGCAGAAGACCTCCAAAAACCCCTTGTAGTTGTGGGGCACCGCCTGCACCATGCCTAGATGCAACTGTTGCCCTTCCTCCTGGCCCTCCTCCTCCTGGCCGGTCTGGATGCAATGTTGTGCGCAGTAGGACGAGCCAAAGGTGAGCTGCCGCTGGTACCACGCTATTGATGGGCTGTGTCTATCCAGCCAACTCATGCCTAACACTATAGGCGTGTCTGACAGTCGGGTGACGTTGAAACTGATGACCTCGCGATGATTCCCAATCTGCATCACCATGGGTGGCGTCTGCTGTACCACTTGCCCGCCCAGCAACTTCCTGCCATCTACCGTGACGACGTTCAGAGGCAGCGTGGCTGGTAGTAGCGCTATGCGATGCTGCTTGATGAACTGCACCCCCACGAAGTCTGCGTTGCTCCCTGAGTCAATTGTAATGGGGACTTCCAGGGTGAGTCCATTAGGTAGCTGGAGAGTAGCAGTGAGCTGCACCACTGGCTTGGGTGGTAAGGGATTTGTAGGCTGCAAAAGCGCTGGGGACTGCTTTACTGACTCGCCTGGCTGAGCCCCAGCATCTCTGCTTCCAGCCAGGCATTGTCGTTTCCCTGAAACTGCTCTCCTTGGAGCTCTGCTCCTGTTACTGTTGCTAAGGCTGCAGTGTACTTCTGGAGCCTCTGGGGACACTCTTTGGCCATGTGCTGCGCACTGTCACAGATGTAACACTTCCTGGTCCCTCTAGGAGGCTTCGCCTTGACTGCTCCGGACGCTGAGGCTCCGGCAGCTGTCTGAGCCTTTGCACCACCAAGTTCCATTGGTTCCTCCCCCTCCCTCAGCAGAGGCGAGGGATGCGTACGTCCCAGGTCCCTGGGAAGAAAAGGAGGCGCTCTAGCTGGTGCGCGGACTTGGCGCCCCTCCTCACTGTGCCAAGGGCGTTCTTCGTGGCGCACTCCTATCGTGAGTGCCCTCTGCACGACGTCTGCTAGGGTTTGAGGTCTGTCCCCCCTGGCCAACTCATCTTTTACGGAGCCATGGAGCCCCTCCCAGAACAAGTCTCTCACTGCCAGGGAGTCTTTTTCCCAGCCCAGCACATTCAGCAATGCAAAAAAGCGAGAATGGTACTGACGCACTGTAGCCTTGCCCTGCCGCAATCCATGCATCTCCCGTCGCGCCACATCCACGTCAACGGTAGATTGGAAGCACGCGTCCATGGCTTTGATAAATTCGTCAGAGTTCCTGTGGGCAGGACCATCTTCGCGCCACAAATTGCGCGCCCAACCTCTAACCTTCCTTTTGACAGTTACTCTACTCCCTTCACTACTCCCCTCCCCTTCCGGGAGGGTGGCTTGCTCCGACCTCCCTCCCTTCTCTGCTGCCGGAGCTGCTTCCCCTGATACACTGGAACCTCCACCCCCTTCGCTGCACTCTGGTGGGGAGGTTGGTCCTGACGCCCAGCTGCCACTTTGGGATCCCCCGCTGGCCCCCTGCTCCTGACACGTCCCCCCTGGGGCTCCCCTGGCCTTGACCACCGGCGCCCCCTTCTGGGAATCCTCTGATTCGCTGGAAAGACTCATGGAATCTCTTGAGTCATTGTCCTCCTCTTCCTCGCTGTCCTGGGATTCATCCCCATCGCTCTCCATCTCCTGCCTACCCTGTGCCTCTGTCCCTGAACCCCTGACACATACGTATGCAGGATTTTAGTGCAGCTATGATTGGGCAGTTGTCCATCTACCCAGAAGCAAAATGTAGCAGCAGAGACCTTTCTTAGATCTAACTTCATACCAAAAAAAAAAAAAAAAAAAAAGTTCTCTTCCATTTGAGTTTTTAAAAAAATATTTTAAAAACTACTGGGCGAAGGCATATAAAGTCCATTGGACCGTAGCTGAGAAAGTGTGAGTTATGCAAAGTAACCCACTGTTGTTGTACCTAGTTTGCTGAGTGGAGGGAGTTGCTGGAGACAACCTTGAAGTGCTGTTGTTCTGATGTGTTTGGGGTATTTTTGGCAGGGGGTGAGATGTAAACATACAGTGGGGGCTGTAAAATTGACTGTAGCAGTTGTACAATTAAGAGCTGCAGAGGGTGAAGAGAGCCCAGGAAAGAATTGGGGATTTCAATGGCAGTGGAAAGCATTGTTTAGATGCCAGGTCTGTCTATAGATGCTGGACTGCAGATCTACTGGGAAATACCAGTTTCTCAGTGTCCAGATCTCCCCAGACCTTGCTGCTGCTTAGTAATCAGATCTACAATAAATTATGACCTTTTCTGTGCTACTAGTATATTTATTTAGCCTATTTACTTTGTCACCCGACTCCTGGAAAAAATCCTGCAGGAAGCCTGGAAAATCCCTTCACACGGGTATTTCCTAAATGCTGGTTTATATCTCTCTCTATAGAATGCATTTCAGGAATAAGTTGCTTTGTGAAGCATTTTAAAATAGTCTATTTATTCTGGTATCCAAAGGACTGTGCATCTATTTTCTTTTACCTCAACACTGTCTTCAGTAACTTCCATTATATTCCCTCTTCCTATTTCCAGTCTCTGAATTTATTAGCTACATAACCAATCACTAAGACATAGGCAGTGCCAGGAATGCAAATCCTACAGATTCTTTTCTTCGATTTTTAAAGAGCCTCAAGACAGTCAGCTGGATGCATCTAGCCAATTATTCTTTCTTGAGGTTTTCAGGAATTGTAATAATTCTATTTATTACCTGTCCTTAAAATGAAAACATTGTTCAGGGTTTTTGTTTTTTTTTGAAATGCTGCACTCCACAGTAGAGGAGACAAAAAACTTAATGACATCATGAATTTCACGTTAAACAAAAAGGCAATATAACTTTCCCCCTCTATTCCACACCAGGAACACATAACCAATAAACCTGTGTACTGGAGTAAACTTATTGAAATAGATGACTGATTGAAGTTTTGTGTTGCTTTGCTTTGTTGGTGGTGTTCCCAAAATGACCTATATAACCACCAGTTCTTCCCCTCTCAATATGAACTGAAGACGGGGTGGTGGGGTGGTGGTGACATCATCAACCAAGATGGTTACTTAAATTGCCGCTGAGCTTCTTCCTGAGAACAATAACCAGCACAAACTGAGACAATGATGAGTAAGCATTTAAAAAATAATTCCCCCTGTTAGGTGATGAGCTTTAGGAAGCCTGGATTGCTAAAAGGGACCTTAGATTCGTGAATTTCACTACCTTCGAAAGAATCTCCCTCAGGCACAGGCCAAGCACTAGCACAAGCACTAGCAGGCCAAAAATGGTTGCCAAGGCTTCCAAAAATGTCAAAGCAGAAGCAGGGAAACTGATAGGCCTTGAAAATGCACAAGGCCTAGTAGCCCTAATCAGGAAGGAATTAGCCCAAGACTGGGCAAAAGCACTCCTCCCACTGAGAGAAGACATTGCTAAATTAACTGAGACTGTGAATGATGTTAAAACTACAGCTAACACAGCAATGGAATAAGCTTGAAAAATAAAACATATATTTGGACTCTGAAACGCGTGCAAGCAGACCTTAGAATCCAACTGGAAGACTCTCAAGATTGGGAAAGGAGACTTAACTTGGAGACTCAGATCTAAAAGTGGCCTTCCTCATGTGGATTCAAGAATTATTTCCTGACTGCAGAATCAGTGCAGAAAATATAGAACGCATACACAGAGCCCTGAGACCAAAACCTAAAAAACGGGAACCCCCCAGAGATGTGATTGTCCGCTTTAACACGTTCTTGGTGAAAAATGATTTAATGCAACATTTCAGAAAACTGGAAAAAATAGAACATGAGGACTCTGTTATAGCTATCTTCCAAGACCTTTCTCCTGGGACCTTGCAGCGAAGTTGTGAATTCAAAGCATACACCACATTACTTTGCAATGCAGGGATAAAATACAAATGGGGATTCCCCTTTAAGCTGATCATCACTCATAATGGAATAACCAAGGTAGCAGCCTCACATGTAGAAGCTAAAAAATTATTGAAACAGCTCAATGTACAGATTGAAGACATGACAAAGAAGGAGTGGAGGAAAGCGCCGATGAAGAGACAGAAAAAGACCCCTTTGGATGGCAACAACAAGGGGGGAAGACAGTGAAGAAAATTAAAGGGGAAAAAACCCAATGCAGAAGAAAAATGGACAGAGAATCCCACAAGATGGCTTCTGCTCTTTGTGAGATAGTTTTGTCTTAGTTTTTATGACATGCTTTGTAACTTTACTATATAGAATGTTCCGGGGGGGGGGGGAGCGGTGATTTTGGTCATACCCTATTGTTAACACCACTGAAAGAGTAGAATTCACTACTCTGTGGATACCACAATGGTTCCAACAGTAGGAGGATATTTTCTTGTTGTAGGTGGGAGGGGAAAGGGGGGGGAGGGGAAGTTTGGGGTTTGTTCTCCATCCAGCTGTTAAACTATTGCAAGTTGCCAACAATTGCCTTTTAGATATAATGTTTTCCATGCGCTCCTATGACGTACTAATCATCCTGGAGCAAGTATGGATAATTTAAAAATAATCACATGGAATGTTAAAGGACTGGGGTCACCCATAAAAAGGAGACGGGTTTGGAAGGAATTAAGAAAAGGGAGATTGGACTTGATTCTGGTCCAGGAGACTCACCAGAGGAGGTGGGGGGCTACAATGAGTACGTCTCCCCTCCCTGGACAAGATGAGTTTACTGGCTATTTTTATAAAACCTTTTCTGAACTTGAGGTCCCATTCTTGCTGAAATTATTTACAGATACAAAGGATCATGGCCTGATGCCTGGAACTTGGAAAAACACACACATTGTAGTGCTACCAAAACCAAATAAAGACTTGGAGTTGGTTGAATCCTATCTCATTAGTAAATGAGGCCTATCTCATTAATAAATGTTGATTTAAAATTCCTTACAAACATTATTACACACAGGTTAGCGATGATTGTACCAAATTATATACATTCGGATCAAACAGGTTTTATTAGGCAAAGGTCAATAACTACCCCAATTAGGAGGATCCTCAGTGCAATATACTGGGGATCAAACCAACCGGCACCAACAGCCATCCTTACATTGTATGCAATAAAGGCATTTGACCGTCTTGAATGGAATTTTCTTTTTGAAACCTTGCGAGGTTTTGGCATGGGAGCCCCATTCATTGCACTGCTGACTACCTTATAGCAGGATTGTACCACAAATATTTTGATAAATGGTATACACTCTGAGCCTATATTGATGGGCCAGGGTGCGAAGCAGGGCTGCCCATTGTCGCCCCTGCTTTCTGCCCTGGCCATGGAACCCTTGGCTCTAGCACTTAGGGGAGACCCTGAGGTGTCTGGAATACAAATTAATGGGCAGAGTCATCTGGTGAACATGTTTGCAGATGATGTAGCCTTGATGCTGTCTCGCCCTGGAACAAGTCTCCCGGCAGTAATGAAAATTCTAGATGCTTACGGAAAGGTTTCTGGTTTTCATGTTAACTATAGCAAATCAGACCTGCTATGCATTCATATGCCACCTGAAGTACAACTACAATTTCAGCACTCCACTGGAATAAAACTTTACCAGAAATATTTTAAATATTTAGGAGTTATTATCCCCAGGAACCTTCACAATTTGGAAAATTAATTTTCGTCCAATGATCCGAGGGATTAGACAAAAATTGAAAACTTGGAGCAAGGGTTCGCTGTCATGGTTGGGCCGAATCGCCACTATAAAAATGATGGTGCTGCCGCACCTCCTCTATCTCTTTAGAGTCTTACCAATAGCCATATGTCAGAGCTGCTTCCAGATCCTAGCTCACAGAGGATCACGCTAGCCAGCGATCATTAAATAAAAGTCTTTATTGAGTTACAGTTTCCATTCTCAAGCTGCTGCGTGCAACTCTACGTCTCATGGTTAGATCGGCGAAGCTCCATCTGAGTCTCCGCCCCTTGTACACCAACTTAATATCCTAGCCTTGCTCCACCTTTTCCGCCTGACTGTTCTTCTCTGGGTCCCTCTGCCCCCCGGGGTCTCTTCCTTCCGGGATTCCTCTGACGCTGACGCTGACCCCCCTGACTCTTCTCCCTCCTTTCGGCGGGCTTTAGGACCTGGCTCCCTTTCCGGGCTGCCTACTGCCCCACCTTCCTGTGCATTTGAACTTGGCACGCGCGCCCAACCTTCCACCTTCCGTCTGACCGTTTCTTCGCTCCCCGATGGAGGTGTGGCCACTCCTGACTCGTGCCCTCCCCCCTGTTGTGAGCTGCCAGCGCTTGATCCCTGGCACCCTTCCTCTTCCCTGCTCTCTGGCGGTGACGCTGGTCCTGATTTCCAACTGCTCCCCTCTGAGTCCCCTCTGGCTCTATCTTCCTGGGGTGTCCCCCTAGGCTCCCCCCTTGCCCTGGCCACTGGTGCTCCTTTCTGTGAATCTTCTGATTCACTGGAAAGACTCGGAGATCTCGGGTCGTCGTCATCACTCATCTTTTCTTCTGCCTCCTCTCCCTCGCTCTCTGTTTCCTCCCTTGCCCTTGCCTCTGCTCCTGAACCCCTGACATCCATCCCCCCCTCGAAGCCCCCTCTTCCCCCCTCCCCTCCTTCCGGTGCGGGATCTGGGTGCTGCCGTGTCAGGGGGACGAATGTCGGATACAGTTTGCTTCCCGTGGCGGGCCGCCATCCGAAGTCTTCCGGTTCTTCCTCCCTGCTCTCGTTGACGACGGTCACCTCCGCTTCCATCTCTGTGCCGCCGTGCTCGAAACCCGGGTCGTCCCCGAAAACGTCCATGTCCGTCTCTCCCTCGTTGCCTTCTGGAGACGTTGCTCGTCCTGGACCCTCCAGCCACCTTCTGCGGAACTGCTCCTCTGGTCGATCATCCCACCAATACGAGGGTTCTGAAGCAGATCCCGAGGGTGACCCCTCTGGGGAACGGGCGTCTCGTGTCGGTTCCTCGTCCGAGTCGAACCCCCGGAACGTGCTGGCTGAAAGCGTGGGCGTGAAAAGCCAGTCGTCGAAAAAGTCTGCTGGCATTGGCCTATGTGGGAAGAGGGCATGAAACTCTTATTTGAGCAGAGGTTCGTCTAAAGCGTAGCCCGGCACCCAGCTGTTGGCACTGGCCGGGGTGCCCTCCTTGGCGAGAAGGTATTCTACCCCCTCTTCCCCCCATCTGGAGTCCAAAATCTCCGTGACTTCGTTGATGCGCTCCTCCTGTGCCACTCCCCCTTGCCCGGTTCTCTCTCGGAGCGGACCCGGTGCCGTTCCTGGTTCCTGAAACCTGTGAGGTGCCTTGTAGGGAGTGAGCACCGATCTGTGGAACACCGGATGCATTCTGGAACCCTCCGGAAGAGCCAGCCTGAAAGCCACCGGGTTGACCTGTTCGTCGACTTGGTAGGGCCCCAGTTGTTTATGCCCTAGTTTCTTCTTCGCCAACGACCTGGCCGGCACTGCGTGGGCTGCTAACCAGACCCAGTCTCCCACATGGATCTCTTCGCCAACCCTTCTGTGTTTGTCCGCTTGTACCTTGTATGCGTGTTTAGCCAGCTCCAGGTGCCGCCGCAGCTGATCGTGGACCTCCTGCAACTCCGACGCGAACGCATCTGCTGTCTGCGGCTCCCCCTCCCCCATTCTTTCCAGTCCCGGGAAGGTTCTAGGGTGCCTCCCGTTGTTGGCGAAGAACGGCGTGACCCCCGTGGACACGTGCTTCGTGTTGTTGTAGGCGAACTCGGCGAGAGGCAGGTAATCCACCCACGTCGCAGGCTGTTGATTCGCATAACATCTCAGGTACTGCTGCATGATGGCATTGACCCGCTCCGCTTGCCCGTTGGTCTGCGGGTGTCTAGCCGACGCCAGGTTGATCTTGACGTTCAGGAAGCCCATCAGCCTCTGCCAGAAGTTCGAGATGAACTGTCGCCCTCGGTCGGACAGAATAGACCGCGGCAGACCGTGAACCTTGAACACGTGGTCTATGAACAGTTTGGCGGTTTGTTCCGCCGTGGCCACCTTCGCACACGGAATGAAATGTGCCATCTTGGAGAACAAATCCACCACCACCAGCACAGCCGTCTTGCCCCTCGAGCTGGGCAGATCCGTGACAAAGTCCAGGGCCACTCTCTCCCATGGCTCGAACGGAGTTTGCAGCGGTTCCAGCAGTCCGGCCGGCGGTCTGTGCACTGGTTTGGACCTCTGGCAGGTGTCACACCTCGCCACGTAGTCCGCGACTTCCCCTCTCATTCCGGGCCACCAGAAGTCTCTGGCTACTAATTCCACCGTCTTCTCCTTGCCAAAGTGCCCGGCAGTGGGCGCGTCGTGCAGCTGCTGCAGTACCTTGGCGCGAAGTTCGTCTCCCGGCACGTAGATGGCCCCTTTACGGATGAGCAAACCATCTCGCAGCTGGAACTCGTCGGTCGCTGCCGTGCCCCTGTGCACCTCTGCCATCTTTGCTTGCGCGAAGGAGTCATCCTGCAACGCTCGTCGCACCGCATCCAGGTCAACTGTTGCCGCCGTGCACGCCCACACTGTCGGTGCGAAGATGTGCATGGCGGCCGCTGGCGTTGCCTCCTCCAGATACTGTGGCTTACGGGAGAGAGCATCCGCCATGATGTTGGTGTCCCCCGGGACATACTCTATTCGGAAGTCGAAATTCGCAAAGAACTCAGCCCAACGTATCTGCCTCTGGTTCAGGAACTGTGCCGTGCGCCAGTGCTCTAGATTCTTGTGGTCCGTGCAGACCTGCACCGTGTGCTTGGCGCCGATCAGGAAGTGCCTCCACGCTTTGAACGCTGCATGAATGGCCAGCAACTCCCTGTCCCAGATGGTGTAGTTCTGTTCAGACTTGCTGAGCTTCCTTGAGTAAAACGCTCCCGGCCTCCAAACCCCCTGCGGGTCTTTCTGCAGCAGGACTGCTCCCACGGCTCTGTCCGAAGCGTCTGTCTCCACCCTCATCGGCCTGCTGGGGTTGACATGAAGCAGCTGCTCTTCCGACGCGAAGAGACGCTTGAGTGCCTGAAAGGACTGCTCCGCCTGCTCTGTCCAGATGAACTTCTTTTTCTTGGAGCTGAGCGTGTCCGTGATGGCCGCTGTCTGCATCGCAAAGCCTTTGATAAACTTGCGATAGAAGTTCGCGAAGCCGACAAACCGTTGGACCTCCTTCCGGTTGCGTGGGCTTTTCCAATCCAACACTGCTCGGACCTTGGCGCTGTCCATGGCGAGCCCTTTATCAGACAACTTGTAGCCCAGGAAATCCACCTCGGTCACGTCGAATTGGCACTTCTCCAGCTTGGCGTAAAGCCTATGTTGCTGTAGCCTGCTCAGCACTTCCTTGACGTGTCTGTCATGCTCCTGCTGCGATTCCGAAAAGATCAGGATGTCATCCAAGAAACAGACGCACGTCTTGTAGAGGAGCCCCGCCAACACGTGATGCATGAAAGCTTGAAAAACGTGGGAGCCATTTTGCAATCCAAAAGGCATAACTCTATATTCGTAGGTGCCCAGGGGCGTGAACATGGCTGTCTTCCACTCATCTCCCTCCCGCATGCGAATGAGGTTGTATGCCCCTCGCAGGTCCAACTTGGTGAACACTCTGCCCTTCCGTACCTTTGCGAGGAGGTCGTCGATTCGGGGCATGGGGAAGTCCGATGGCTTGGTCACACTGTTCAAGATGCGAAAGTCCACTACAAGTCTTTTTTGGGGCGTGTCCCGCTTCTTAACAAAGAATACCGGACTGCCCCCCGCTGCCTTGGACTCTCGGATGAAACCGCGCTCCAAATTATGATCTATGAACTCTTTGAGTTCCTGCAGTTCGTCCTCAGACATGGAATACAGCTTCCCTTTGGGTAGCGCCGCCCCCGGCAGCAGGTCAATTTTGCAGTCATATGGTCTGTGGGGGGGTAGCCTGTCTGCCTCTTTCTCGCAGAAAACCTCCAAAAATTCTGCGTACTTGTGGGGAACCGCTTGCAGCGTGCCTAGCTGCAGCTGTGACTCCTCTTCCCCTCCTTCCTGCCTGGGCACGATGCAGTGTTCAGCGCAAAAGGAAGAGCCGAAGGTCAGCTGCCTCTGGTACCAAGCCAGCGTCGGGCTGTGCTTGTCCAGCCAACTCATGCCCAATACAATGGGCGTGTCCGATAGTTGAGTGACATTGAAGCTGATGATTTCCCTGTGATTCCCAAGTCGCATCACCATTGGTGGCGTCTGCTTCACCACTTGCCCCCCTAGCAGCTCCCTGCCATCCACCGTGACAACCTGCAGGGGCAGCGTGGCAGGCAGCAACTGTATAGCGTGCCGGTCGACAAAGTCCTGCCCTATAAAGTCCGCATTGCTTCCGGAGTCAATGGTGATTGGCACGTCCATGGTGATTCCATTGGGCAGCTGGAGCGACGCGGTGAGCTTCACTACCGGTTTGGGCGGGAGGGGGTCCATGGGCTGTAAAATCTCTGGGGACTGCTTCACTGACACGTCTGGCTGGGCCCCAGTGCCTCTTCCTCCAACCAGACTCCTTCGTTTCCCTGCTGTGGTTGTCCTTGCTGCGTTGCTGCAGTTACCATTGCTGAGGCTGCAGTGTGCTTGTGGAGCCTCTGGGGACACTCTTTCGCCATATGCTGTGGAGCATCGCAGATGTAACACTTCCTGTTCCCTCTAGGAGGCTTCGCTTTCACTGCTGCCGGTGCTAGGGCTCTGGCTGCTGACTGAGCCCTTGCACCTCCAACCTCCATAGGTTCCGCTCCTCCTCCTGGCGGAGGCGTGGATTGCGCACGCGCTGCTTCTCTGGGAAGGAAGGAGGAGCCCCTGGCTGGTTCGCGCCCTCCACGCCCTTCGTCCCTGCTCCACGGACGTCCTTCCAGCCGCACCCCCACCGCCAGCGCCCTCTGAACGATCTCCTGCGTGGTCCGGGGTCTCTCCCCCCTCGCAATTTCATCTTTAACCGAGCCGTGCAATCCCTCCCAAAACAGGTCTCTTACAGGAGCCGAATCTCTGTCCCATTCCAGGGCACTGACCAAAGCGAAAAAGCGGGCATGGTACTGCCTTACGCTGGCCCTCCCTTGCTTCAGTCCATGTATCTCCTGCCGAGCAAGATCCACGTCAATGCTTGATAAAAAGCACCCATCCATCGCTTTAATAAAGGCATCCGCATTTTGGAGCGCCGGATCCTTATCTCTCCACAAATTGCGCAGCCATGCTTTAGCATCTCCATGCAAATGGGACATGATGAATCCCACCTTCTCTTGCTCATCTCTAAAGTCTTTGTTCAGCAGTTGCAGTGCACACATTACATCTGCTCTAAAGTTGGGGTACTGTTGCAAATTCCCATCGAAGTGAGAGACCAGACCGCCTGTTCGTCTCCCCAACCCAATCCCCTCCGGTTTGGGTGTCAGTTGCCCTTGCTTCGTAAGCACTTCCAACCTGACCTGGAGATCCCTGTAGGCGGCAGCTGCGTCCTCCTCTCTCTTCCTGGATGCAAGAGCCTCGGCATTCAGTCGTGTCACTGCTTCTCTGAGTTCCACTATCTGCTGTTCGGCCGTCATGTTGTCTGCCGTTCGTGAGCTCGCTAGTAGGCACCCGCTTTCTCTCCTCTCCGCGAGGACGTAGATGCCCACAATCTAGGGAGATGGAGCTTACTGTCAGAGCTGCTTCCAGATCCTAGCTCACAGAGGATCACGCTAGCCAGCGATCATTAAATAAAAGTCTTTATTGAGTTACAGTTTCCATTCTCAAGCTGCTGCGTGCAACTCTACGTCTCATGGTTAGATCGGCGAAGCTCCATCTGAGTCTCCGCCCCTTGTACACCAACTTAATATCCTAGCCTTGCTCCACCTTTTCCGCCTGACTGTTCTTCTCTGGGTCCCTCTGCCCCCCGGGGTCTCTTCCTTCCGGGATTCCTCTGACGCTGACGCTGACCCCCCTGACTCTTCTCCCTCCTTTCGGCGGGCTTTAGGACCTGGCTCCCTTTCCGGGCTGCCTACTGCCCCACCTTCCTGTGCATTTGAACTTGGCACGCGCGCCCAACCTTCCACCTTCCGTCTGACCGTTTCTTCGCTCCCCGATGGAGGTGTGGCCACTCCTGACTCGTGCCCTCCCCCCTGTTGTGAGCTGCCAGCGCTTGATCCCTGGCACCCTTCCTCTTCCCTGCTCTCTGGCGGTGACGCTGGTCCTGATTTCCAACTGCTCCCCTCTGAGTCCCCTCTGGCTCTATCTTCCTGGGGTGTCCCCCTAGGCTCCCCCCTTGCCCTGGCCACTGGTGCTCCTTTCTGTGAATCTTCTGATTCACTGGAAAGACTCGGAGATCTCGGGTCGTCGTCATCACTCATCTTTTCTTCTGCCTCCTCTCCCTCGCTCTCTGTTTCCTCCCTTGCCCTTGCCTCTGCTCCTGAACCCCTGACACCATAGAAGACAAAAAATTACAAATTTGGCAAAACATGCTTCTAAAATTTATACACCAGAATAAAAGGCCAAAGCGTTATATCAACCAGCCAGAGGAGGTGGCGCGGCAGTACCTAATATCCTGTATGCAGCAGCCCATCTACATAGCATTTTCCTGGTAATTCAAGGATCTCAACAAATAGCTTGGCTAAATATGGAAAACCCAAAAGAACAGAATTCAATAAGAGGGGTCCCATTTTGGCAAATTAATAATTTTTTTTAATTGAAATAGAAAACCCCCTTTTTTATCTAATCTAAAATTTTGGAAGAAATGGTTCCCATGGATGACCTCTCAGCCTTCTCCTGTAATACCATTGGCATTTCACCCTACTTTCTATAATAGAAACAGAACATTCCCCTTTGAAAAATGGGGAAATGTGGGCCTGTTTTGGCTTAAAGACTTTTACAAAGAAAACACCCCATTGTCTGGATTAATACTACAAGAAATGGTTCAAAACTTTCCCCATAATTGGATAGTAATCCATAAAGTCATCCATTTTATAAGTAGCACAGATATTCACAAACAAGGGAGAGTCACTAACTGCATTTGAAAATATTTTATATACCACAGACCCTAGAGGTAAAGGTCTAATTGCTTTAATCTATAAAGCAATTGTAAATTTCTCAGCCTCAAACCCTCCTTGTTGAAAACTAGATGGGAAAGAGACTTGGGAGAAGGGATTGATGATGGTTTGTGGGAAGGAATGTGGCAACAAGCCCCCTTTCGAGCTATTTCTGCCTGAATAAGAGAAAACACCTTAAAGCTAACCCAAAGCTAACTTGCACCCCACATTGCTAAGCAAAATAGACAAAAATATTTCTCTGCAATGTTGGAGAAATGGTGGGAATGAAGGAACATTTATACACATGTGGTGGAAATGCCCATTGATTAAAAACTTCTGGTTAAAAATATTTCAGGAAATTCCTGTTTCTGGCGGTGGGAAATGGCTGACTCCCATACAATCAGATCCCAGCCGTGCCGGTAATTCAGGGCTGATATGGGGGTAATCAGCCCTGGCAGACTCCCCAGGGTGGGGGAGGACTGTCTCGTAGACCTGCAGATATCCAAGATTTGTCAGCTGGCATCAAGGTGCAAGTGGCAAGGACTCTGGGTACGTCTGGCACTCTCTGAAGTCACTCTCACATGCCGGACATATCTGTTTGATAAAATAATTAGATTTGGACAATAAACAGACATAGTCTGGACTGAAGAAGATTGAGAAAAAATCTGCAGAATTGCACAGTCCCTGGTGTTTAAGCTCGGACTTCAAAGAGATTCTCATCATGGCGTTTGGATTACAGAGGTGTTTGGTAAGTCTTTTTTCTCTTCTTAACATCTACAGTTGGTTTTCTATGCCAAGCCTCATTAAGAAACCTAATATTTTTTTTAAAGAGTACAGATGGACTTCTAGTTATAATTAAGTATTCAACTGCGCAGCTTTACTCAAATTTGAAGGACGTGATAAATATAAAAGAAGAAACAAGATGGCATTTGTTAATATGATGCAGCACGGAAAGATGAGAATTCCTCCCCTTTTTCGAGGGAAGTAGGAAATATTTGCTGGCTGACATTGTAATGTTTTGAGATAACAATTTGGGATAACATATAGTGCAGCTGTTTGCAGAAGTTTTTTATTATGAGCAAGAGAAAAGGCTGAATGGAAGTCTAACAGCCCCCCCTCTAGGGCCCGGAGGGGGGAGATTGTGTGGTCTCCGAGAAGCTGATTGATCGCCAAATGACTTATATCTGTGGAATACACTTCATTTACATTGCAATATTGCAAACAGTTTCACCCAACAATCTATAGCAACAACTCAACAACATGGAAGGCACTGTGTCACTAAATCTCAAAAGAAAGCTTTGGACAACAGCCCGGATTGGAGTGATTTAACAGCTTGGGGTTTGCTGCGTCTTTAAACTTCAAAGGATAAACTTGGACAACAGCCCGGATTGGAAGATTGGAATGAAGTCAGGAAAAGCTGCGCTGGTAAATAGACAATTGAAAAAATATATATTTACAAATAAGGCTGTATTCGGTGGATGAAAGGACATATGATTTTTGACATGATTGAGAATCTCATAGCCAGGGATGGAGAACTTTAAAGCATTAAGACCAGAAGGTGGAAAATATGAAAACAATGAGAAGAGGCAGGACTGAAGATTTGGAGATATGCTTCAGAGGTCCAGACTATGGGGAGCCCTGAAAAATTAATAATTACAATTTGTATTACAATTTGGTCTTTTTTAAATTTTAGTTTCTTGTTTTTAATTGGATTGTGATGTGGATATGTTGATTGGCTGTTTTTATTGGAAAATCAATAAAAATGATTAATTTTTTTTTCAGGAAATGGAACAAATTACATCTCAATCGATCAATTTAGATCCCAAAATAGCATTGCTTTCTATATTTGCAGATGGAGCACAAAATCTTAGAGACAAAGACTTAATTGTGCATCTTATAACTGCAGCACGTCTTGCTGTTGCTAGACACTGGTGGACATTAAACTTGAACCTATATGACGTCTGGTATGCTTATGTCTGGGAATTAATTTTGATGGAAAAGTTAACAGAAAGAGTACGTGAAAGAAAACGTGAGAAACTACATAACTTCTACATAATGTGGTCCTCCTTTATTACATATGCATCAAAGACAGAACATGCATTTAAACCACCTAAGGCACATGGGAGCATGTGGAATGATTTTTTAAACTAGCAACTGTAGAAATAATTTTTATTTGATTATATTACTAATGTAATTACCTGGGTGTAGTTGGGGCTGTTTGGGGGGGGGGCGGGCGGGTTGGGGAAAAATGTATTTGATAGCTTATATTTGATTATATGTTGTTCTTATATTCAACTAATAAAATATTTTTTAAAAAATGAATTGAAGACAAGCCTGAATTGAGGACTCCCCTGCTCAGTGCCTAAGGGCCCCAGTCCTGCCACTCACCATCTGGCCTAGGGCAGGGCCTGATGGGCTCTATAAAGGACTGCTGCTGCTGGGCAGAGAGGTCTCCATTTTGTTTTTTGTTTAAATTGCTGTTACTTTTTACCTATCTCGTTTTAAGCTGTGGTATTAATGCTGTATTCTTAGTTTTAGATTTTGATTTATGTGGAAATTGTTTTCCATTTAGTTTTGGTGTTTTTTTATGTGGTTTATTTATTGTTTATGACTTTTGTAATTATGTAAATCTTGTCATGTAAGCTGCCTTGAGCAGTGTTTTTAACTGTGGAAAGGCGGCATACAAATAACAAAAATGAAATGAAAAATGAAACCTTTCCAGTTTTCTGTCAGGAGGGAATCTTTAGTGTTCTACATGGCCAGAGCTGTCGAGTGCAATGTGTAGCCAGGCTCCAATGTGTGCAACACTGGAACTGCAGCTACAACTCTTTTTAATACACCCAAGTCTCTCTGGTATTTATGAACAACTTAAATAAAATGCAAGTAGGGAGAAACAGACTTCTGAAAATGCATGCACAATCTCTTCGCAGGAGTTCATGAAATCTTGTAAAAGTTAGGTTTTGTTCTCCAGTTTACAGAGCAATCCTATATGAGTGTTTATTCAAAAGCCAGTCCTACTCTGCTCAGTGAGTCTTGGTCCCAGGTATGTCTGTAGGAATGGAAGGTTTTTCAAGCCCAGTGATAATTATATGCCATCTTGAGCATTTAGTTGCTGGCAGCAGCTGCTTATAACAGTCAAGGGGGAAAAAAGTATTATTGTCCTCTCTTTTCTCACCCACTTCCCCACTGCCTCCCCAATTCCATTGTAGGTCTTCATTGTAGTAATCAGAGCTGACTTCTGAGCAAACAGGGTTGGGATAGCAGCTGATGCTTCTAAGAGGCGACTAAAAGGTTTCTGGTCATTTGACAGCATACAGTATCTACAGCAGATTTAAATTTACTGAGTTATAGAGCTAAGTCAATGATTAAGTTTCAGCACTTGTCAGGAAAACTTTCAGAAATCACCAAACTGTCCCTCTGTTTTTCTTGGTTTTTGAGGAGAGTTGAACAGGAACTTTCAGAGTAAGGGCAATACTGACCTAAGAACAATGCCCTATGATCTCAATGGGCTTTGTGATGCTATCCTATGACCGAATATGATCAGTTCTGCAGCTTTATGTATTTATTTCTAAGTCATTTTTATTAGAAATATCTCAGAGTACTGTATTCTCAGAGTATTGTAGCATACAATAATATAGTACACAAGAAACAAAGTTTATATGAAACCAGTATTGCCTTAAAACAATAACAATGAACAGGTGCAGTGATGTCAAGGATGGCCATCTCCATGTCTGTGTGAATAAAGGATAAGTGGCTTCAACCAGAAATGTCTACAGCTGAAGTGCCATCACTTGGGCCCACTTCATGCATGTAGTGCCCTCATGCATAGCAACAGCAGGGAGTGGAGCCAGGATTCTAGCTCTGTCCCCAGCACGGCATTCCTTTTACTATTCCATCACCAACCTTGGCATTTTAATTGAAGGTTTGTACAACCTTCAGCAGGTGGCGCTGTGGGTTAAACCACAGAGCCTAGGGCTTGCCAATTGGAAGGTCGGCGGTTTGAATCCCCACGACGGGGTGAGCTCCCGTTGCTCGGTCCCAGCTCCTGCCCACCTAACAGTTTGAAAGCGCATCTAAGTGCAAGTAGATAAATAGGTACCGCTCCGGCAGGAAGGTAAACGGCATTTCTGTGCACTGCTCTGGTTCACCAGAAGCAGCTTAGTCATGCTGGCCACATGACCCGGAAGCTGTACGCTGGCTCCCTCGGCCAATAAAGCGAGATGAGCGCCGCAACCCCAGAGTTGTCCATGACTGGATCTAATGGTCAGCGGTACCTTTACCTTTACAAATAGCAAAATAGATCTCGTGTATTCTTTCTTTGCCTCGGATCACATTTCCAGGAAGAAGACAACCAGCAAATATGGCAGCTGGCAGCACCTGATCAGGAGACAAGCATGACTGTTGGATAGATGATAAAAAGGAGGTTTAGGAAAAGCATTTTTCTCCTGTATGTCACCCTCCCCTACTCACAATGGGAAATATTCAATGAGAAATAAGTCCCTCACCATTTAATCATACTTTCCCCATGAAATGAGAAAATTGTATTATGCAAAAGTATCCAAAAATTCTTAGCACCCTCACCAAGCTACAACACACTGGATTTTTTGCAGGGTGGGAAGACATAGGAGTTATACAGTAAAACCACATCTGTGTATAAAACAGATCTATAGTTTGGAATGAAGCCAACGTAAATCCCAGTGCATATTTTATCCCTGCTGCAGAGTCTGGGAATATGGCTCATGATTGCACCAATCCATTCAATTATGTACATAGAACTCACATCTCTTTTTTGTAAAGCGGATCCTATGGTTTTGTTCATATGGGGAAGGGTAGTTTCTCATGGCAGAACATCTGCCTTGCCTGCAGAAGGTCCCAAGCTCAATCCCCATTATCTCCAGGTCAGGCTGGGAGAGACCCCTGCCTGAAACCTTGGAGAGCCCCTTCTGGTCAGTGTAGACAATGTTGGAATGTTCAGGGAGGGAGAGGATATATTGTTTATTAATATCCTTCCTAACTTGCGCTAGCGAGTTCTATAACTTATCAGAGTTACATACCCCTTTTAAACACACAGCAGGCTTGTTTAAGCCTCTTAATATTAGATTCCTGGTAAATTCCCTTATATCCCTCTTAAAAGAATGAACACGCCACCTTCTTGTGTAAAGCATAGAAAAGAAGTTTACTCACATCATCAGTTCACAGTTGGATCCCTGAAGGCAGATTTAGTTACAAAGTATATACATGTGGGTCTATTCCATATGGAGATAATCTTAGTATCCTCTGTTGGCTGAGAGCCATGTATGTATGTATTTAAGTAAGCATCTCAACACATATTTAAATGTGTATTTTGTCTCAATATAGTATTTAAATGTCCATTTTGATATGCTTAAACTGTTGAGAAGTGCTAAATCTGGTGAACAGCTAAATTGTAATCTGAAAAAAGTCTGGGAACTGCAGACTTAAGTGCATATAGGAATGTGCAAAGAATTAATTCCTCACATGTCTGGAAGCTTAAAGATGCTGCTGTAGCTTTAAGGGTTTGTTTGATGCAGAGGAAGAGTAAGTGACCCAACTCTTGGTGGTTTTTGGCACACTTGCCAAAATTGCCCCAGTTGCCTGTTTATATAAGCAGGAAATGACCCAGTGGGGAAAGTCCCATCCATTTAATGTGGCCACAATTTCACGGTTTGCAGCTATATTGAGCAGTGAACCCAATGCTGATGTGATAGAGCAGCAATAATTAATTAAACATGGGCCACATCCTTAGAAGTAATAAGCAGCTGCAAAACCAGCATTGATGTTGACTCTTTTCAGGAATCATCTCATTAATAATGGAGAGGGGCATAAAATAGTAATACAGAATTTTGTATTTTCTCATTACCCTAAACATCAAGCTCTTGTTTAACACTGTTCCATTCCTTTTTTACACTTAGTACATGCAAATGCATCAAGATGTGTTTAGGAATGTGGTGCACGTGATTTCTGCATGCAGGCATAACCATCAGCATAAATTAAGATCCTGCACAGTTTAAAATTTCCCTTCCACAATTTTAGGTATATTAATTCAGTTTTCCCTCTACTACACAACTTTCAACTGGGAGCATATCTCCCAGTTATTCATGTCCCCATCAAACAGTATTTATAAATCAGGATTGTTTTTAAGCAAGAATGGCAAACATGTTTGAAGCATATGCAATAGAAACTAGTGATTAAAATGCAAGCTCCACAGAAGCCTTCCTTAGGTTGATCTCAAGAAAAGAAAAGAAAAGAAAAGAAAAGAAAAGAAAAGAAAAGAAAAGAAAAACAGAATAAATGCTTGTGACACTTGGACTACTCTGTTGACTTTCAGTCCTAAAACAGGGAATTTTAAATAGGCACTTAAAGGCAAGGAGGCTTTGGATCATGAGACAAAGTTGGAGAGCAGTTTGGCAAAATGAGCACAAGAGAAACCAATGTCCTGGAGTCTGCATTTCTACACAAAACATTTACAGTTTTGAGCTGTTGAGGGGTTTAAAAAGATTTTTCCTTGCCTGCACAGTGTTGTTTTTTAGGAAGAAAAACACAACTGCTGCTAAATCATTGACTTGGAATTGACTCTCTTAAAGTTGTCGTTGTTATTTACTGTCCACCTTGTTCCAGCAGAAGAGCACGTTTTCCCATCATTTTTCTCCACAATGACTGTGTGGCCTGTCAATGTAATTCCCATTTTACAGGTAGAGAAACAAGGCTTGCCAATGGCCAATAGAGAACCTATTGCCAATTCAGGATGTGAATTTAATCTTTTCATCACCACATCCAGTTCTTTGCCTCTTACACCATTGAAGATCATTGACTTCCATGCTTGGCAACAAAGAGCCTCTTACAGTTCATCATTTAGGAAACTATTGCCTTGGAATGCAACTATTGCCCTGCTCATTCTTCATGCACAACTCTTATTTTCGTGCTTTCAGTTTTCTTAAGGAATACAGCAGAGTGCCCTGAAATTACAACTTTCCCTGTTGGCTTTGGTATTAAACAGCAGGCTATTTTGGGGAGTAAAATTATAGTTTTATAGTTTATTTTATTAAGCTTATTATACTAGGTTTTTTTAAGGACTAGAATATTGATTTTACAAGAATTACTTCCTGCTCTGCAAGCCATACTCAGGGAATATATAAAAGCTGGCAAATGGGTGCCAATGTCAACATTTCCATGCCTAGTTATGAAGTGTTGATAGAGAATCGTTGTTATGGAGAACATAAAGGCTCCAGTGAGCAGTAGATAATTCACTTTCCAAAAAGTCATCCCTATTTAGTAGTAAGCACTGAACTGTAGTGAACATTACCAACTCCAGTGATTTGGAGTAGGAAGAGAATTGAAAATACAGGCAGGAAATTTCAGTGCAAAATATGTGAGAATGAGAACAGATTGTATGTCTAAAACTCCAAAATGGAAAAGACAGCAAGGGGAAAAGAATGTGAATATTATAACTGTAGTGGTTGATAAACAAAACCTATAGTAAGATAGAAAATAATATTTATTTTGTATACTTTGGCTTTATTTATATTTGGAAAAAAATCTACTTTTTCTAAGACTCTTACTTTTTGCAAAGTCTCAGAACTAATCTGCTTCTATACTTACTAAAGTATCCAGCTGGCCTTGTTGCATAACTGTTCTGTTGGGCATTTTAATATATGTCAACTGAGAAAATGAATGCTCAGAGGTGCCCCACTTCTGTGGCACCCCACATCCCTTTATGCCCTAAGCTTGTGCTTATTTTGCTTGATCCAGCCCTGCCTCCTCCTATAATTCTACCTTGTGGTCCCATCAATAGCTGTTGAACTGCATTTGGTGAGTTTCGTTACTCCAAGACGCACTTCCAGTGTGGTGATTCATTTATAGTGCTTTATCTCTTGCACTTTTTATTGGTGCTTAATTTGATATGTGATTTGTTTGTTTGTTAAGTATAGATTCATTTTAAAATGCGTCTTGAGGACACATCAATATGTAGGACAGAAATTTGATAAGTAAATATATCACTGTTTTCTTGAAGGTAAGTAAATTTTGTAAGTAAATATGACACATTTCTTGAAAATATCAATGAATTCAGTCTCTTGTAGAAAGTGTGTGTCTCTCCAAGAAATATTTATTCTGTCATCGTGCATTCTTCAATATTATATATATTTTTTATAAGATATTTATTGAAATTTTCAAAATATTACAAAAAAGGGGAAAAAAAGAAAAATACAAAATAAAAATAGTTAAAAACAACTCAATCTTTCCATTACTTATTTTTCATTAGCTTATTTCCCAGACCTCCTCACGCCTCCCTTTTTTGTATTCCAGTTCGGTTTGTTGGTTCAGCAAATCCTTCCCCTCTTTGTTTATCCAAGTCTTAAATCTTAAAATATTGTAACGTTAAATTTTTACCTGTTAGTAATCCATTTTTCATATTCCCTTATAGTATTACAGCTAGAAACCACTTACTTTCTATCCAACATCATTCTAACATTCATTAATTTTACAATATTTCTGTAAATAGACTTTAAATTTCTTCCAATCTTCTTCCACCGACTCTTCTCCCTGGTCTCGGATTCTGCCAGTCATTTCCGCCAGCATTCTTCAATATTATACTCCCATTACATTACTCCACAAAAGATAACAGAGTATAGTGAAATGCACATATCATCTGAAACCCAGGAAACTTCAGTTACACTGACTAGAGACTCACAAGTTGTACTTAGATAATGGGGGGGGGGGGGGAGAGAGAGAGAGGCCAAATACAAAAGATCTGTTCTGCTGACCTGACTTGATCCTTGATTCAAAGACAAATTGAAAGGCAGCTTCAATGGAATTCATGGGACCAAGAAGCTCTCTGGGATGACAGCCCAACCCATGTCATTGCCCACAATTACCTTTTGCCTCTTTTTCTCCTTCCAAGTAAAAACCACTAATTAGTTCATCTTCAAAAGGTTACACTTCAGACTTGGAGCAGCTCCCTGAGCAAGGATAGCTGGTTGTTTTTTACAGAGAGAGAAAGAGAGGCAGCTGCTTAGACAGTGACAGAGAGAGAGAAGATGGGAAGAAATCTGTATGCATTCTTTATGGCAAACCTTTCCCAATATTGCTACCAGAGGGAAAAGGGCTGTGAATAATGGATATGATTTTGTGCATCAGAAAGATTAGGATGAGGTCATTTCTCTAACAAAATTCTAATGATGAGCAAGTACAAGGAATTTTGAAAGACTGTTGGTATACATAGGAAATACAATTAACCTCCACTCATTAGAAGCTCTTAAATCTGGACTTATTGTAGACAAGCTTTAGGTCTCCCCTCATTAGGGACCTACAAGCAAAGTGTACCCAATATGGTTGCTAAGCAGCATAAGAGGATGCACTTGGCAAAGCTTGTCTGGATCCTTGGCAATCACTCAATGAAGAGAGATAGCATCACCGCCGAGAATGCAGCGCATGCTCACCCTCTGTCCACAAGCACACTGCACTCTCTGGAGCTCAGAAAAGTATGCCACACCAGAAATCAAACAGTGATTCTTATAGCGCTGCATGGAACTCCAGCAATGCAAAAGTGACTTTGACAGCAATGATTGCTGCCGGTATGTATGAATTAGTCCAAAGTGTGACCAACATATAACAGGCTTCATTCCCACCAGCTGTTGTTCTTTTATAGATACATTTGTGGTCTCCTTAAAGAATCTTATAAGTTCACACAGTTCCTGCTTTTCTATGCAGCCGGATAATGCATAGCTCACATTCCTAAGATTCCACCTGAGCCACAGATGGCCATGCAATGGAATTTCACAAATCACAAGGACGGAAGTTCAAGGAAAAGATCCTAAAACATGAAGAGAAGTCTACCAGCCATGGATAATTTTCTTTAATACAAATATAACTTAGTCATACTTCATGCTTTGTTTATTTCCAGCCCCCTAACTAGACTCTCTTTTTAAGCCTGCTTTCGGGTCATAATTTAAATGAACATTTTTACTGTCGGGTTAGTAGTTTCTTTAGTTTGCTTTAGTAATTTATAATAGTTTCAAATATAATTAAAGAAAGGAGGCTTGGTGGGTCTTTGCCCTAGAGATAAACTCTAATGCTATTAAATGATGTTTGGGAGGGCTGTATTTACTTCCACTCCAGACTCACCTGTCTGAAGATTTCTTGATCCCGCAACAGATAATGATCCTTTTTAGAGCGTTTTTTTAGAGATAACATCGCAACGTTATCTCTGTCCTAAGAGATAATAATGACAGATAAACTATCATAAATCCACCACTTAATTACATCAGAGCTTTTGACAGGTGCAGCTGACCAGTTCTGTTGCCTCCTCAGAAGTCTGTCTCCTTAAGGGCTCTTGATCATGCACTTCAAATGCCTTTGTGAGAGACACTGAAGATAGGCAAAGCTTCAAAAATTTTCCAAATGCTGCAACTGAATAAACTGAGAAACTAGGGACTGAACTGCAATGGCTTAGATTCCTTCAGAACCCCAAGTCTAACTCTGGCTTTTAGAGGAGACCTGGAGTATCCTTTATCTCTTTTTTCAGGAACCCTGGGACCCTCATCATCTCCAAGACTCCCAGCTTCAAACTGTTGGTTTGGTTTTTTGTTTTTTTTTTTGGCCATCCAGTCTGATAAGACCTTAAATGGGGAAGAATTTCAGTTATGAAAATGAATGTATTGCCAAGAATGTTATTTTTATTTCAAACAATACCCGTGGTCAGCGGAGAGGGACACTTCAAACAATGGCAAAAATATATTTCCAAATTTATCTGGCAGGGAAAGAAACCAAGGATTAAATATAAACTATTAACAGATACCCCTGCCCCCCAAAAGAGGTGGCTTCTCTCTGCTGGATTTGAAATTATACTATGAAGCGTCATTTCTCTGCTGACTATGGGAGTGGATAACTTTTAAAAATACAGATATCTTAGACCTTGAGGGTCATGATAACAGATTTGGTTGACATGCATATTTATGGTATGAGAAGACCAAAGTGCATAAAGTGTTTTTGAATTATTTGGTAAGAAAAGCAATTTATGGACTATGGGGAAAATATAAAAACCTGTTAGAGAAGAAGACATCATGGTGGCTTTCACCAGTGGAAGCGATATCCCTGAAAAAGACTAATGCAAAAGGTGAATGGGCAACCTATAGAGAGTTGCTCATGGAAGTAGCACAACAACTGAAATCGAAAAGTTTTGAGGATATAAGACAGTAACAGACTGGTTGCAATATCATCAATTAAATGGTGTGTTTAAAATAGATAAGAAAATTGGATTCAGTAAAGAAATGTCATGGTTTGAAAAATATTTAATGGAAAATAACATGAAGTTACTTTCTAAAATGTATACCGTATTTTTCGCTCTATAAGACACACTTTCCCCCTCCTAAAAAGTAAGGGGAAATGTGTGTGCGTCTTGTGGAGTGAATGCAGGCTCCATGGCTTCAGCGAAAGCAACGCGAAGCCTCTGGAGCACAGTGGGAGCTCCTGCTGCGCTTCGAAGGCTTCACGTTGCTTTCACTGAAGCCAGGAGAGCAAGAGGGATCAGTGCGCACCAATCCCTCTTGCTCTCCTGGCTTTGCTTCGCTGGAGAGGCGCTGTGCATCTTTCCCTCTCTGCGCAGCACCCCTTCAGCGAAGCTGGAGGAGAAATGGAAGGGGCTCCACTTCTCCTGCCGCTTCGCTGAAGGGGCGCTGCACAGAGAGGGAGAGATTTTTTTTTCCCTTGTCCTCCTCTAAATCTAGGTGTGTCTTATGGTAGGGTGCATTTTATAGAGCGAAAAATACGGTAAATTGTTGCTAGAGTGGCGTACCAAAGACGAAGTAGTTAAATCGGTAATGATACATTAGGCACAAGATATTGTCAGAAACCTGGCTCTTCGGGATCCAGCAAACGAGGCAGGAGACGGGGCAGGAGAGGAGAGTCAGCTGGCAGAAGAGACAGAAGGCTTGGCTTTCCAAAAAACCCCCCCGCAGATTCCACAACCCTCCCTTTCTAGACCTGGCACTCCATTACCGGTGGAGGGGAGAGGGCTGGAAGAAAGCCCAGAAAGCAGTCTGCCAAGGGTGACTCTCGTGACTCCGGAAGCACTCTCTAGCAACAGTGATTGAGAGCCAATTAACACTCTCAGTCCGAAGTCCTGACGCTGGGCAAACCTACAGGAAGAACGTAAGCACAGAGGCATACTTAAGGGGTTTTGCCGCCGATCTTGTTGGAAATGTAACCGCAAAGACTCCGATTAGGACATCTTTGATGTATGATGGATATGTGTGAGAGCAGCTCTGTGAATATGCTTGTAAATAAAGCTTAATTGAATTGATAACCATTCACACGCTTGCTGGCAGGGCTGTCTTAAGCAAATGTGGCGCCAGGGTATAAAGATCCACCCAGCGTCCCCCCCCCCCCAGGTTGCCCAGTCCCAGGCGTGCAGGAGGGTGGAGCTAGCCGGCTGTCTCAGCGTCTTGCTGGCTCGGTTGCCCCCGAACTTGTGGCGCAGAGCCACCTGCAGCAGAAGAGCCCGCCACAGCGCTCTGATGGGCGGGCTCTTCCCCAGACTCAACTGTCGGGCCCCAGACTCTTGGCCTGGCGCCCTTGAGAGCCTGGCGCCCAGGTGCCCTGCACCCCTAGCACCTATGGGTAAGACGGCCCTGCTTGCTGGACTGTTCGCTGCTAACAATCATTATAGATATTGGGCACAACATCCAATTTTCATCTTGGGAAAAGTTATGGAGGGAGGATTTAAAATTTATAGCATGCTGTGCGTTGAAGGAGAATTATATGAAAATGATGTATCGGTGGTATTTAACACCTGTAAAATTAGCAAAAATGTATAGAACTGCTTAAATTATTTTTTTGAAATGTAAGGAGAAAGAAGGCACATTCTACCATATGTGGTGGATGTGCAAGATAACAAAAGCATTCAGGGAAATGATTTACAATGAGTTGAAAAAAATGTTTAAAATAACATTTGTGAAAAAAACAGAGGCTTTTTTTTGCTATGTATTCTAGGTACAGAGATTCCAAAGGAGCAGAAACGACTATTCGTGTATGCGATGACAGCAGCATGGATACAACTGGCCCAAAGATGGAAAGAAGATAAAGTTCCAACCAGAGACGAATGGTTGATGAAGATGATGGACTATGCCGAAATGGTGAAACTGACTGGGAAAATCAGAAACCAGGAAGAGAAGAATTTTAAGAGAAAATGGGAAAAAATATAATGTATTTAAGAGAACACTGTAAACAACTACAAACTTTGGCAGGATGTGAGTAATGCATGTAATGTAATGTATGAAAAGCTATGGTAAAAATGGATTACGTTTCTTAAAAAATTAGAGCAAATAAGGGAAGCAGTTGGGGGGGAAAGTTTGAGAATGGTAACAATGGAAGGGCGGAAGGAAGTCAAAGGATTCAGGGAATCCTAAATAATGATGTGGATGATTTGTTTGCATTTAAATTCATTGTGTAAAACTTAATAAAAATATGTTTTGTTTTGTTTTTTTAAAATAAATGTTCTCTGCTTTCTCTCTATCCTCCCTTCTACCCAGATCTGTGAAGTTGGGTCACACATAGTTCTCATATTATTTCCCTCCCCCTTCTCTGAGTCCCTTTCTGGGGTTTTCTCTCTTCCTACACTGTGGGAAAAGGCTCCCACCTGTGCATGCTGCTGAGAATCCCAATAATAATGCAATGGCAAAGCTGAGAGCCAAACTCCCAGCACTGTTCTCTCCCCCCCGCCCCCCGGCCATTTCCACTCAACTGGGATGAAGCATGCAAGGGTTGGTGGAGGTAGGAATTGTGCATCCGCAGACTGGACTCCAAACATGACAGCAGTTGTGGTTCATTCTTAATAGCACATTGGATAGTCTGAACATTAGAGGAGGCTGTACTGTACATTTGGATGCTGGAGTCAAAGCTTGAAATAAGTGGGGACCATAACTGCAACAGCTGAGGCAGAATGCTGCTACCAGGCTGTTCATAGGAGCCCGTTATTCAGAGCACATTACCCCAGTGCTGAGCACAGTGAAAAGAGTAGCTTGTAAACTAGAATATTTGAAGCCTTAAACCAGCCTTCTTCAACCTTGTTCCCTCAATATGTTGCTGAACCACAACTCCCATGATCCCTGGCTATTGGTAATGCTGGTTGGGAGTGATGGGGGGCATCAGGTTGGGCAAGGCTTCCCTAAGCAGTTTGGAACCAGGATAATGGATAGAATGCCTGCTAACACATGATTCTGCCCAGTCATTGATATCTTCATTGGGAGCCTTTCTCCATGTTCTACCACCATCTTGATTAAGGCCAGTGGGAATGGGGGACAGGGTTTTCTTAGCTGCGGCAGCCAGTCTTGGGAATGTCTTCCCCTTGGAAGACAACCTTGTTAGCAGTTAGGAAGATTGTGGAAACTGTTCTGTTTTGATGGGCCTTCAGCACTGGATGATTTCCTCACACCACTCCCTGCTTATTTGAGTGTGTCCTTTTCGTTTCTATACATTGGAATTGCTTACATTGTTCCTTGTTTTGAATTCATGTGTTAGTTATGACTATGCTGTGTTGGGGGGCCACATGGACTGAAGAGTGATCTATATATATATATACATATAAATAAAAATAAAATCAAAGTAATGTATTTTCTTAAAAAGCAGGAAAGGACTTCAGCTGTAAGAAAGCAACACTGCCCCCAAGTGTTTATGGAACCACTAGAGGATGAGAAGTCACCATTCATTTCACCTGTAGTGAATATGGCATGCAAAACAATGTTTCTGGAGACTTCAATGAAAATAAACCATTGAAGTATTCAAGCTTTAGTTCAGTCAACTTGTTTGAATTGGCCTAGCGGTGCGCGCAGTTTGATCCATCTTTTAGATTTAGGGGAGCTCGTCTCAAACGTTTGTTGGGGGAGACCTAGGTTTTTTTGGCAGGGGAGTTATTTGTCCTGTCTTCACGCTTTTTATGATGGAGGACCGCTGTAGCCACCCCCAATGACACGTTCTCAAGATAGAGGGGGAGGGAACAGCTGCAGTCGCCTGCGGTTCCTGCGCAATGTTTGCCATCTTGCCAAAGGTTGCAGGCAGCTTTACCTGCAGCAATTGCATGTTGATTGCCCTCTTAAAAGACAAAGTCCAGCAACTGGAGGAACGTGTAGCTACGCTCCAAAGAATTAGAGAGCTGGAGCTCTTCTTGGAAGCAACAGAGCACACCGTCTCCACCAAGGAGGAGACAGGGGACTCCCCTGAGAAGGAGGCTAGTTCACCAACACAGGAGCCAGATATATGGAGAAACGTGACTCAAAGAAGTAGGAGGCCCAGGGTTCGCTCTGATTGTTTAGAAATACACAATCGCATTGAGGTCCTCTCCCCTAGCATGGAAGACGAAGAGCAGACTCCATTTGAGGATCTCTCCCTCATTACAGTCGATCAGGTATATGAAGACAAGCAGCGAAGTCAGTCTTCAAGGAATGTGCAGGCGACCTTGGAACGGACAGCTCACGGAAGAACCCGACCAAATCTAAGAGGAGGCGTGTAGTGGTGATAGGGGATTCCCTACTGAGGGGGACAGAAGCAGTGATCTGTGGGCCTGACAAGATGTCTCGGGAAGTGTGCTGTCTCCCCGGGGCTAAGATCCAAGATGTAACTGAACGACTGCAAGGAATCATAAAACCCACTGACAAATACCCCTTCCTCTTGGTTCATGTGGGAACCAATGACACTGCAAGCAATAGCCTCCAGAAGATCAAAAGAGACTACGAGGCTCTGGGCAGGAAATTGAAGCAATTAAATGCACAAATTGTCATCTCATCTGTCCTCCCAGTTGAACGACGTGGCCCAGGGAGAGAGGGAAACATAGTGGAAGTGAACAGCTGGCTTCGCAAATGGTGTAAACAGGAACGGTTTGGATTCTTAGATCACGGACTGCAGTTTCTTGAAGATGGACTTCTGGCAAGCGATGGGCTGCACCTCACAACGGTTGAGAGGAATGTTTTTGCCAAAAATCTCAGAAACCTCATCAGGAGGGCTTTAAACTGACTAATGTGGCGGAGGGAGACAGTGCTCCTGAAGGTAGGAGTCTATCAATTGATGAAGATGATCATCCAAATGTCATAGACCAAATGGAGCAAACAGCACGCAGACCTAGTGGTGGGAGGAAAAAATCCTTAAATAAGTGTCACGGGGGAATGATTAATGGACTTCAATGTCTGTACACTAATGCGCAAAGCATGGGAAATAAACAAGATGAGCTTGAGCTCTTGGTACAGCAACCTAAATATGACATAATAGGCATCACTGAAACCTGGTGGAATTAGTCCTACGATTGGAATGTAATAATGGAGGGATACAATCTATTTCAGAGAAACAGACCAGACAAGAAAGGAGGAGGAGTGGCATTATATGTCAGGGATGTGAATACCTGTGAAGAGATCCAAGATTTAGAACCTCAAAGCCAAAGTGAGAGCATTTGGCTCAAAATTAAGGGAGAGAAGAATAACAGTGACCTCATTGTGGGAGTTTACTATAGATCCCCAAGCCAAACAGAGGACATAGATGATGCCTTCCTGGAACAGATGGCCAAGCATGCAAAAGGAAGGGAGATAATGGGGAACTTCAATTACCTGGATATTTGTTGGATGTCAAACTCAGCCAAGAGCATAAGGTCAAACAGATTCCTCACTGGCCTTGCAGATAACTTCATTGTCCAGAAAGTGGGAGAAGCAACAAGAGGAACAGCCATTTTAGATCTGGTCCTAACCAATGTTGATGACCTGGTTAGTGGGGTAGAAGTGGAAGGATCATTAGGCGCGAGTGATCATGCTCTTCTGAAGTTTACTATACAGCGGAAAGGAGCAGCCAAGCATACTAGGACTCAATTTCTTGACTTTAAGAAAGCCGACTTCATAAAACTTAGGGAAGTGCTGGGTGAGATCCCATGGACAGTAATACTAAAAGGAAAGGGAGTTCATAATGGCTGGGAGTTTGTTAAGAGGGAGATAGTAAAAGCACAACTTCAGGCAATACCAATGAGACGGAAACATGGAAGGTGCCTAAAGAAGCCAGGGTGGCTATCTAAAGAACTTTTAACTGAGTTAAGATTAAAAAAGGATGTGTACAAAAAATGGAAAAGGGGGGAAACCACTATAATGGGTATGGGGTTGGTCGTGCGTAAGTTGCCGCCTCTCCTGGCTATGTTGCCTGGTTAAACCTTTCTGTCTGGACAGCCCTTCAATTCGTGGCTGCCTCAGTCGCTAGCAGAATCCGTCAGTGGGCGTTTCTTAAACCTCTTCCAACATAAAAGTTGTTTGACGCCCAGTCTCCTCCTACTCTCCCTGCGTGGAAGTCTTCTGCGCAGGGAGGGCGTGGGTAGCGGAGGACCTGTGCTCTCCCCGCTGGTGTCCAGTGAAGAGTCCTGGAGCCCTCTCACCGATTCCCCCATCTGCCCCCCTTTATCCCTGGTGTAACGTTGATTTGCTTCCCCCTCTGCTAAACTGCCTCTCTCCCTGCTTGGCCCTTCTCCAGCCTCATTTGAGAGCCTTCCCTCTGCCTCAGGCTCCGATGTCAGTTCCCTGACAACCACCAAAGAGGAATTCAAACAAATAGCCAGCACGTGTAGACACAAAGTCAGAAAAGCTAAAGCACAGAATGAACTCAGGCTTGCTAGAGAGGTTAAAAGCAACAAAAAAGGCTTTTATGGGTATGTTCGTAGCAAAAGGAAGAAAAAAGAAACAGTGGGGTCACTCAGAGGAGAGGATGGTGAAATGCAAACAGGGGACACAGAAAGGGCTGAACTCCTCAATGCCTTCTTTGCCTCAGTCTTCTCCAATAAAGAAAACAATGCCCGACCTGAAGAATTTGGAGCAAATGATTCAGCAGAGGAAACACAGCCCGGAATAACTAAGGAGATAGTACAAGAATACTTGGCTAGTTTAGATGTATTCAAGTCTCCAGGGCCAGATGAACTGCATCCAAGAGTATTAAAAGAACTGGCAGATGTGATCTCAGAACCACTGGCAGTCATCTTTGAGAATTCCTGGAGAACAGGCGAAGTCTCGGCAGACTGGAGGAGGGCAAATGTTGTCCCTATTTTCAAAAAGGGGAAAAGAGAGGACCCAAATAATTACCGCCCAGTCAGTCTGATATCAATACCAGGGAAGATTCTGGAGCAGATCATTAAGCAAACAGTCTGTGAGCACCTAGAAAGGAATGCTGTGATCACCAATAGTTAGCATGGATTTCTGAAAAATAAGTCATGTCAGACTAACCTGATCTTGTTTTTTGACAGAATTACAAGCCTGGTAGGTGAAGGGAACGCAGTGGATGTAGCCTACCTTGATTTCAGCAAGGCATTTGACAAGGTGCCCCATGATATTCTTGTAAAGAAGCTGGTAAAATGCGGTCTTGACTATGCTACCATTCAGTGGATTTGTAACTGGCTGACTGACCGAACCCAAAGGGTGCTCATCAATGGTTCCTCTTCATCCTGGAGAAGAGTGACTAGTGGGGTGCCACAGGGTTCTGTCTTGGGCCCGGTCTTATTCAACATCTTTATCAACGACTTGGATGATGGACTCAAGGGCATCCTGATCAAATTTGCAGATGACACCAAACTGGGAGGGGTGGCTAACACCCCAGAGGACAGGATCACACTTCAAAATGACCTTGACAGATTAGAGATCTGGGGGAAAACAAACAAGATGAATTTTAACAGGGAGAAATGTAAAGTATTGCACTTGGGCAAAAAAAATGAGAGGCACAAATACAAGATGGGTGACACCTGGCTTGAGAGCAGTACATGTGAAGAGGATCTAGGAGTTTTGGTTGACCACAAACTTGACATGAGCCAACAGTGTGACGCGGCAGCTAAAAAAGCCAATGCAATTCTGGGCTGCATCAATAGGAGTATAGCATCTAGATCAAAGGAAGTAATAGTGCCACTGTATTCTGCTCTGGTCAGACCTCACCTGGAGTACTGTGTCCAGTTCTGGGCACCACAGTTCAAGAAGGACACTGACAAACTGGAACGGGTCCAGAGGAGGGCAAGCAAAATGGTCAAAGGCCTGGAAACGATGCCTTATGAGGAACGGCTAAGGGAGCTGGGCATGTTTAGCCTGGAGAAGAGGAGGTTAAGGGGTGATATGATAGCCATGTTCAAATATATAAAAGGATGTCACATAGAGGAGGGAGAAAGGTTGTTTTCTGCTGCTCCAGAGAAGCGGACATGGAGCAATGGATCCAAACTACAAGAAAGAAGATTCCACCTAAACATTAGGAAGAACTTCCTGACAGTAAGAGCTGTTTACAGTGGAATTTGCTGCCAAGGAGTGTGGTGGAGTCTCCTTCTTTGGAGGTCTTTAAGCAGAGGCTTGACAACCATATGTCAGGAGTGCTCTGATGGTGTTTCCTGCTTGGCAGGGGGTTGGACTCGATGGCCCTTGTGGTCTCTTCCAACTCTATGATTCTATGATTCTATGATGGAAGTCATGCCACTGAGGCTACCTGAGCCTTAAGCTACAGCACAGGATCCCGAGTCCCCCCAGCTACATACCTGTTCCATCAGAAGGAGCGTAACCTCACCAGAGCAGGCCACCTCTCAGCCATCCGGTCCAGGGAACCACCTACTAACAGTGGCTCTGTCTTATCTGGATTGAGCTTCAGTTTGTTGGCTCTCACCCAATCCATTACCAAGGCAAGACATAAAGAGGCAAGATATAAAGTGGCAGTTTCATACAACCTTACTTATTTGAATGATAAGTGAAGCTATTTGAATAATCATCAAAACCACTTATTAATTTCTTCCTGATGTACTAGAATTTGATAATCTGACTGCCTGTTTTAAAATGCCTTTGTTTATTGTTCTTTGTTAATCTTAAGATATAATTTAATTAATGTATGCATTATTACTTCGAAAATGTAAAGTGATTTGTGAAAACTTTTAAATGTCCTATTAACTACTATTCAGAGGAAATCTAGTCTAGGAGGTAGAAGGTACAACACAATACACTGGAGATAAAATGGCAGACTCTGGGAGCGAATATAGTTGAGGTGGGCACAGCTTTTCAAATGTGTCTGTTGGACTTCAGCCCGGGTGTAATATGGGCATGCCCAATGGCTCCACATAACATCCTGGCTGCAGCACTACATCAGCTGCAACTTCTGGGAAAATCCCAAAGGAAGTCCCACATGGATCCCATTAATAATAATAGTAGTAGTAATAATTTTATTATGTATACCCTGCCCATCTGGCTGGGTTTCCCCAGCCATTACAACAAACCCATTGTGAAGTTACTAATGCATGAATCACAGTGACCAGGCCATCTGTGTCCAGGACATATATGAACCTAAGCCGATAACAGGCGCTCCTCCTCACAGAGGTAACTTCACATCTGCTCCTCTTGTCCACAGAATTTCCGTATTTCCAGAATTCAGTTTCTTTGCCACCACGCATCCCACCCATGCATCCAGGCACCAGTTTAAAACAGTTTTAGTCTTTTTTGCTACAGAGGCAACAGAGAAATAGAGATGCACATACTGATGCTACCATGCTCCAAATCCAAATCTCCCAGCACCTTCATGTACATATTTAACAGCCCTTTAGCATAATCTCCCAATGCTATTCTCTGAACCCAACTCTGTAAGTCGGGGCAGAACTACTGCAGTGCTGCCAGCAACTCCTAAGTTGAGTCAGCGACCCAGGAGAATATAGGTATTAAAAGCTGCTGAGAGATCAAACAAGAACAACAAGGTTGCACTCTCTTGTCCCTCTCCTAAAATGGGACATCCATCAGGCTGACCAAAGCCAGTTCTGTTCCAAAACTGGGTCTGAACCAAGACTGAAATGGGCCAAGATATTGGCTTCCTCCAAGAATGTCTGCAGTTGGACTGCCACAACCATCTCAAGCAATTTAGCTCTCAAAAGGGGTATTTGTGATCATGTGGCATTTTTCAAGTACCTCAGGGTAAGTGTAGCAACACTGCTGATGGGAAGCCCATTGCACAGAGGTGGCCCTCGCTGTGGGCTGCTGCTGATAACCATATGATCATAACCTCTTGATCATTTTCAGAGCTTTTTCAGAGGCTTGGAAACAGAATGCTGGGCTGCATAATCTCTTGGTTTGATCAATTCCTCCCCCCCCCCCCAACTCGTTTGCACATTTTATGCAAAGTATGGTAATTGTTACTTAATGTGGGAATATTTTTTCCCCTTTATCCGTCTTCTACTGTGCCCCCCACTCCCAAGTTTGGCATAAAGGAAATATCAGCATAAAATAAATCAGCATATTTACCCCTTAGAATTGCACGTTCCCTTCTGATTTTCTTCATCTGGCATGTGTTTATACCTTTCACAACAGAACCTCTGATATGGAAAGGATGAACACCTCTGCTCATTCACAATCAACGCACCTTGAGTGATAGCTTTGGAATCATTGCCTTTTATGCATCAAGCCAGCCAGTGCAAAACTAGCTGTCAGTTGACACCTTTACATCAATCAGTTTACAGAGGATTTGTACCCTTCAGTCAAAGTGACACTTTCTTAATTTTTGTTTTATCTGCTCACTGTTAGCAGACTATTCTGTTAGTTTAATTTCAGACGGAAGGCAGTAATGAACAAGATGAAGCAAAAATCTTTTCAGCTTCCTTCAGGAGATGCATGGTATGTACTCCCTGGGTACTTTTATTCTTGATGAGAGAAGCACGGGCAATGATAGTACTGTTCTGACAGATCAAAAACTTTCAGTCACTCACTTTTGATTATTTTCCTGAGAGGAAAGCATTTACAAAATGTAGCATTTTCTCCTGCAAAGACTTCTGAGTAATTTAAGCGCTCCAATGCAAATACTACTAAAACTATTTTGTCCAAAAAACAGCTATTGATTGATTAGGTGTTCTTTATCTGGCTACTGGAGGTGAGCAGAAAAGGAGCACCCAGCATATTTGGTTTTCGTAAACTGTGTGTGGGATAATGGGAATGTCTACTGAGGGAGATGCAGTGATAGGGGTAGTACGAAAGGAATCTCAATAACTGGAAGGTTCAGGCAACCAAGATTTAGAGAATGGGTGTTCTTTGGTTCTTGCCATTTCAAAGTAGCCTTGTAATATACCGTATTTTTTGCACCATAACACTCACTTTTTTCCTCCTAAAAAGTAAGGGGAAATGTCTGTGCGTGTTATGGAGGGAATGCCTACGGGTGGCATGCCTACGGATTTTCCTCCTCTAAAAACTACGTGCGTGTTATGGTCGGGTGCGTGTTATAGAGCGAAAAATACGGTAATTAGATGATATATGTGAAGTCTGGGGGCAACAGTTAAGAATCAGAATTACTTAAGGCAAAGACTATATTGTGTAACTTAATTTTCCATAGTGTTTTTCACAAAACTTGAGAATTCAGGTACTAGAAACCATGGTTTTAGTCCAACAGGAATGTCTCTGGTCCATCTCCCCTTCCTTTCCATAGAGATTGTAATGGAGGCTTTCATAGTCCATGAATACAGGAGGCTCCCTGCTTCAGACCTTCACCCTCCAGGAGTCAGTGCAGGCTAATGGGAGCCTAACATATTTGTTTCTGCTTGCTTGCTCATGTGCACATTTTACACATGAGCAGAATGTGTGCTCTGGGTATGCTGAATCATCGGCATACCTACCCAAGATCTCCAGCAGTGTTGTTACCTGGAAATGTGTGCATATGGAAACAATGCTCTCTTATACAGAATTATTATAATTATTATTATTATTCTCCACTGATCTGGCTGGGTAACTTCCCTTTCTTCCTATACAACTGCAAGCCATGATGCTTTGCATACCCCATTATATCTTGATATTTTCGAGTGGCCGACATAATACCAAAAAGGTATTTTCCCCATAACATGAAAGCAGGAGGTTCAATGCCCTTTATTACAGGCCCCACGATGGCAGCCACTGGAGTAGTACTGGCATAGCTGCTGTGGGTGAACAAAGAATGAGGCTGGCTTCCTTTGTGGCTCCTCCAAAAGGTATATAATGAAAGCTATTTGGGCAGCATCCCTGAAGTGAATGCCCAGCTGCCTGGCTTGGATCTATTGCAGGAGTTCAGAGATGACTTGACCTGATTAAACTTTGATAGTCTCTTTGTTCAAACCAGCACTGGCCCCATTCAGGTCATGCCTCAGCTTTTTCACTATCTTGGGCTCTGTTTACAAAGTCATTCTGTCAGCCTGGTGTTGGACCATCCATTCCAGTCTCAAGCACAAAGAAAAGACTGTCACACAGGAAGAGATTACTGTTGCGTTTGCAAAGTAAAGGAAGGATTGAACTCTGATTAATAAGAATACACTCAGAGGCTTGAACCAGCAAGACTCTGGGAAGGGTGCGTATAATCGTGTGTCTCTGTGCCTCTCCCGTGTGCAGCCCCTGGCCCAGCTAATTTTATTCACAAAAGAGCTTTTTACAGAGTGTTCGTAAGAACCAATCAGATTTCTTCTGAGCATTTCCACAAACCCACGTGGGGAGAAAGCTAGATCAAAAGAAATTCTTTTAACTACAAAGACTACTACTCTGAGCATGCATGCATAATCTGAGAGTAAATAAAAGAGGATGGAAGGATGGCAAGGAGATAGGCATCTTTATCACCTTCCTGTGAAACTATTTCCAGGCCCTAAGATTAACATCCTACATCAAAGAAACTTGCCCACTATCTTTATGGCCCAGGATGCCTGCCTGGTGAAGCAACTGCTGTGTACGTGACATGTGAGGAGAGAGAAATGGGCAGTAGAGGAAATGGCCAGAGATGCAGAGGTGTAGATTGATCAAGAATCATATCAAAATAGTTTAAACCCAGTCAACGCAATGCTTTCATTGCTGACACAGATGGCTTACTCTATATTTGTTATAATTCCTCATAGCAATCCCACCTGATCACTACATTTCTGGATATTTGCACTCCTACAGATTACACTGAATTCCTGTGTAGTTGGAGAAGTGGACTATTAATTTCCAAGAGACTTCCATTTTCCCTCCTCTCTTTCTTTTGAAAACCTGCAGGGAGAGAAGCTGGGGAATTAATATGTGAGCCAGGAAAAGGTCAGCTTGCTGAGTTCAACCTACCTTTAGAATACATAACAGCCACCTTTTCACCTCCCCTATGCAGGATGCAAGTTCATGCAGGCTGCCATAGAAGAGGGAGGCTTGGCTGTAAATGACATAGCTGGCTTCTTCTGAAAGCCAATACTAAGTATGGCTAGCCTAGCAGTTATGAGAGAATAGATCCACAAGTAAAATGGTACCCTTGCTGTGGTTTGTGAGAGTGCTTGGCCAACAAAGAACCAGGCTGAGGCAGCAGAGTCAAGCAGGGAGAGAATAATGGGAAGTGAGGAGAGCTTGCAGGTTATAGGATCTTCTAGCAGACAAGCTTAGCCCCAAGGCCTGTGGGATTAAGGATGCTTCACATACTGAGAGCCAGTCACGTACTGACAGATTCAGGTTGCATGCTTATGGTTGTGCAATAAACCCTTTCCCCTCAAAGACTGGACTTTCATGATAAGGAAAGTGACAGGAAAATGTACTAGAATATATGGGAAACCACAATGCATGTGTTTGTAAGGTACACACTGAGCTGCAGAGCTCAACTGATAACTTGGAGCGGTCTTATTCTTAGAGGGGAGGGCCAGGGGATATGACAAATTATGGAATATTATTTACAAACAAAATTTTAATTCCCCAATTTTAAATGGAGAATGAATAAGACTTAAAGGAAGCATTTTCCAGTCTTCTTAACAGTTCAAATGCCAGCTCTGAATCAGAATGCTCCATTTCTAAACATATACCACTCATTAATGCACTGGAATCTTGGCCATAAAGCTGGAAGAGACTCAAGGAATTGTTTGGATTTTTTTATCATTGAATTTCCATTGTCTTAAACCTATAGTTATGCTAGCTTTTCTTGTATTTATACTGGCTGTATTATAAACTCACTTTGTGAAATGGGAGGTAAAATACCTCTGTAAATAAATATCCATTCTTATGTTGATCTGACAATTTTGGACACCTCTGTTGGGGCAGATAGAGAGTGAGTCCTGGCAACTGGGACACAGATTCTTTGGAAAGTTTGAGTCACTCATTTCAAAGGTTGGCAACCTTAGATTGACCTGTTCTTCTAATGGATATAACTGGGAATGTATGAACTTTCTGAACTGGCCACCCCTCAGCCTCTGCCTGACAACATGACCCAACTTGAGTTCAGATGCAATGATTACAAAGCTATTTTTCAGCAGAGCTACAGTTTTACCCCATAGACAGATCTAGCACGCCAAATTGTATGCACACTGTCTGAATATAAAAATTGTACTCTTAATTGTTGGATATAAGCTTGACTGGTTTTGGATTAACAGTTGGAGCTGTATTCATTAATCTGAACAGGAGAGAAAAGGCAGTCTGTCACAACATAGCCCAATTCAGTAGTGAAGCAGAACAGGTGAGGGAACACTTTCCATTTGCAATGCACAGCAGCTGATCTCCAATGTGATGCAATTGTTGAATGAAATTAAAGAGGACATAAAAGGAAATACACAGGGCACTGAAAAATTGGGTAAAGATTTTGAGGACTTGAGAGTGGAACTGAGAGAGGTGAAGACAGAGGTTACAACCCATGAGACGAGACTGACACAACTTGAGACAATTAGAGTGACTGATTTAGAAAGTTTACAATATGAAAACTTAAATTCGATTGCATTTCTTCAAATGAGAGAATGGGAATCTCAGTTAAGATTGAGAGGGGTACTGCAACTGGTACAGGATCGGCTTAGGAAGTGGATGATAGACAAATTTGTGGCTTGGTGGGATTTGAAGAAAGACGAAGTAGCCTGTTGGATAGAAAAGGCCTACAGATTTGGTCCTTAAAAAGACTCAAAAATTATCTATGATTGTATTGTGGTCTTCAAGACTAAAGAACAAAGATACTATTTTGGGCCTGCATTACAAAAAAGGTTTAAAAATTCAGGACAAAGCAATTGTCCTTTTCAAGGAGATCCCTAAACACTTTTTGAGCTTGAGATCCAATTCCACAGACTTGGCAACTACCCTGAGAAGGAAAAATATCTTTTTCAGGTGCGAATTCCCAGAGGGCCTTTCCTTCAAATTTGAGGGAAGAAAACAAAGAATTAAGACTGTTGGAGAGAAGGACAGGTTTCTGCAAAAACACTCAGTTGAACTCAGGTTGGAAAACCCACGACCGCCAGGGACAGGGGCAGCAGCTCCCTAATTTATCAAGATGGCTCTGAGAATCTGTTATTGGAATGTCTTTTTTTTTTTTAAAGAATATTTATTCCAGTTTTAAAGTTACAAAAAAATATAGAAAAAACAAACCACACGCATCTTACAAAAAACAGACAATAAAAAAGAAATAAGAAAAAACAAAGAATCACAGTAAAAAATAACAAAAATCAAATTAGACCTTTACAACCTTTTTCCCTTTTACTTATTTCCAAGACTTCCTCTCACCTCCCTGCTTTGTATTCTAGTTTAAATCGTATCTCCAGCAAATCCTTCTAACCTTCTTTTCTTTTACTTATTTTAACATTCGAAAGTATTTAATTCTCCTCTATCCTCATTTTACGCTTCATATTTACTTATTCCATTGTACCATGTCTGCCAATACGGCCTAATATTCTTTTCCAACCTTTTTCTAACATTCTTTTATATTACAGTGTTTCTGAAGATATATTTTAAATTTTCTCCAGTCTTCTTCCATCAACCCTTCTTCCTGATCTCGAATTCTGCCGGTCATCTCAGCCAGTTCCATATAGTCCATCACTTTCATCTGCCATTCTTCTCGGGTAGGCAATTCTTGTGTCTTCCAATATTTCCCAATGAGTATTCTTGCCGCTGCTGTCGCATACATAAAAAAATTCCTATCTTCCCTTCGCACCAATTGGCCGACCATGCCCAAGAGGAAGGCCTCTGGTTTCTTCACAAAAGTGTATTTCAATACCTTTTTTAATTCATTATATATCATTTCCCAGAAGGCCTTGATCTTTGGGCACGTCCACCAAAGGTGGAAAAGGTACCTTCATTTTCTTTACATTTCCAACATTTATTATCGGGCAAATGATATATTTTTGCTAGCTTGACTGGGGTTAAGTACCACCTATAAATCATTTTCATTATATTTTCTCTTAAGGCATTACAAGCCGTAAACTTCATACCTGTGGTCCATAACCGTTCCCAGTCAGCAAACATAATATTATGCCCAACATCTTGTGCCCATTTAATCATAGCAGACTTAACCGTTTCATCCTGTGTATTCCATTTCAGCAGCAGGTTATACATTCTTGACAAATTTTTAGTTTTAGGCTCTAACAATTCCGTTTCCAGTTTAGACTTTTCCTCCTGGAAACCAATCTTTTTATCTAGGTTAAAAACCTCCCTTATTTGATAATAATGAAGCCAATCTCGAACTTTAGTTTTTAATTTGTCAAAACTCTGCAGTTTTAGTTTATCTCCAACTTGTTCTAAAATTTCACAGTATTTTGGCCAATTTGTCTCCATATTAGTTTTTTTCAATGCCTTTGCCTCCATTGGTGACAGCCACCTTGGTGTTTTACTTTCCAACAAATCCTTATATCTCACCCAAACATTAAACAATGCTTTCCTGACAATATGATTCTTAAAGGCCTTATGCGCTTTAACCTTGTCATACCATAAATATGCATGCCATCCAAACACATTATCAAAGCCTTCTAGATCCAAAATGTCCACGTTTTCAAGAAGTAGCCAATCTTTCAGCCAGCAAAATGCGGCTGATTCATAGTAAAGTTTAAAATCTGGCAGGGCAAATCCCCCTCTTTCCTTCGCATCTGTTAATATCTTAAATTTTATTCTAGGATTTTTGCCCTGCCAGATAAATTTGGAAATATCTCTTTGCCACCTCTTGAAACAGTCCATTTTATCCACAATTTGCAATGTTTGAAACAAAAACAACATTCTAGGCAATACATTCATCTTTATCGCAGCAATTCGGCCCAACAATGATAACTTCAATTTTGACCATGTTTCTAAATCCTTCTTCACTTCTGACCAACATTTTTCATAATTATCTTTAAACAAATTCACATTTTTAGCAGTCATATGCACCCCTAAATATTTCACTTTGTTAACTATTGTTAATCCTGTCTCTTTCTGAAACCTCTCTTTCTCAATCTCTGTAAGATTTTTCTCTAATACCTTAGTTTTCGTCTTGTTTAATTTAAAACCTGCTACTTGACCAAATTCTTGGATTAATTGTAATACTCTTTTTGTGCTGGCTTCTGGCTCCTGTAATGTCAAAACTAAATCATCAGCAAAAGCTTTCAATTTGTACTGTTTAGCTCCGAGTTGTATACCTTTAACCAATTGGTCTTTTCTAATCATATTGAGCAAAACCTCCAGGACCGATATAAAAAGCAATGGGGAGATTGGGCAACCCTGTCTTGTTCCTTTCTCTATCTTAAATTCTTCTGTAACTACATTGTTCACAATAAGCTTAGCTTTTTGTTCCGAGTAAATTGCACCTATACCATTTTCAAAACTTTGGCCTACCCCCATCCCCTGCAAATTTTTCTTCATAAAACTCCAAGAAATATTGTCAAACGCTTTCTCTGCATCTACAAATATTAAAACAGCTTTGGTATTGATATTAACTTGCAGTTTTTCTAAAATATTGATAATATTCCTCGTATTATCTGACAGATGTCTCCCGGGGAGAAAGCCCGCCTGATCTTTGTGAATCTCTTTTACCAATACATTTTTTAATCTTTTAGCCATAATTTCCGCAAAAATTTTGTAATCCACATTAAGTAGGGATATGGGACGGTAGTTCTTCAGCTGTGTCTTCTCCACTTCAGTTTTAGGTATAAGTGTGATGTATGCTTCTTTCCACGACTCGGGTGCTTTTCCTCCCCGTAGTATTTCATTGCAAAGTTCTTTCAGCGGTTGCAACAACCATTCTTTCAAAGATTTGTAGTACTTTGCAGTTAGGCCATCTGGTCCTGGAGATTTGCCCAATTTCATATTCTGAATGGCTCCTTCCACCTCTTGATCAGATATTGTAGAGTTTAATATTGATTTACTCTCTTGAGATACTTTTTGTAATCCATTATTTTTCAAAAACCGATCAATGTCTAATTCTTTCTGAGTCTCCTGCTTATATAACTGTTTAAAATAGTTCTGAAAGCACTTCCGAATCTCTCCAGGATTCTGTATGTTCTTCCCTTCTACTACCAAGTTCGTAATCGTATTCAGCTTTTGTCTTTTTTTCATTTGCCAGGCCAGTAATTTCCCACATTTATTTGCCGATTCGAAGGTCTTTTGTTTCATCTGTTTGACCTTCCATTCTATCTCCTGGTTCATCAGTTTCATATATTGTACTTGGTATAGCTTTATCTCTTTTAAAACCTCCTGTGAGTTCGGTTTCGCCCTCAGTCTTTTTTCTCCATCCTTAATTTTCTCCAAAATTTTTTCTCTCTTCTCGTTTTGATATCTTTTCCTAATTGCATTTTGTTGTATCAAAAATCCTCTCATCGCCGCTTTGCTGGCATCCCAAATCACTCTTTTTTCTGTCGTAGTATTCAGATTTATCTCAAAATAGTCTCTCAAATTCTTCTGGGCCTTTTTAATAATTTCCTCATTCCTAAATAAGGAGTCATTCATCCTCCATCTGAAAGCTCCAATTGGTGTTAATATCATTTCAATCTTTACTGGATTGTGATCAGAGCAAATTTTCGGGCAAATCGCCGCTTTTTTAATCTTAGGGGCCAGTCCTCTAGTTATCCAGATTTGGTCTATTCTTGTCCATGTCATATTTGCTTCAGAGAAGAAGGTTCCTTCTCTTTCCAAGGGGTTCTTTATTCGCCAAATATCCACAAGATCCATATTGTCAGTCATTTCAAAAAATGTCTTTGGTAGTCTTCCATCTTTTGTCACCGTTTGTCTTTGGGCTTTATCCATATTTGTAGACACTACTCCATTCATATCTCCCATCAAAATAATATTGTAATCCAAATAATCCAGGAGAGTTTCGTGCAATTTTTTAAAGAATTCTGATTTTCCCTCATTTGGTGCATATACACCTATTATCAAAAATTTCTGTCCTTGAAACTGAATTTCAATTGCTATATATCTTCCTTGGTCATCTTTAAATATAAATTTTGGTGACAGGCTTTCCTTCGCATAAAGTACTACCCCTCTTTTTTTCACATTGTCCGATGAAATAAATTCTTCTCCCAATCTTTTATTTATCAAAATTTTCCGATGTAGCCTTGTCACATGGGTCTCTTGTAAACAAATCAAGTCCAAATGTTCTTTTTTCAATGTATGGAATACTCTCCCCCTTTTTGCCGACGAATTTAGACCATTAATGTTCCAGCTTAAAACTTGTAGTGTCATTTTGTAGTTACTCTCCTTCTCCTCCAACAGCCCCAAGAAGTTTGTCTATATCTGTCGGTGGCGTTGGTTTCGCTTTTTTTTGCAGACTCTTATCCGGTATCGCAGTGTCTTTTCCCAATCCTTTCTGTAAATCTTCTTCGTATGCACTCAAAAACTTGTTCTTTTCCTCCACTGATCTTATCTTGGTCTTTCTTCCTTTAAAACTAAAGGATAGACCTTGAGGGAATTCCCACCTGAAAAGGATTTTATTTTTTCTCAACAAGGCCACCAAGTCTCCAAAATCCTGTCTTAAGTCAAGAAGATGTTTTGGTATGTCTTTAAAGATTTCCACTTTTGATTGTATGATTGTCAAGGGTTTTTCGTAATGCAAGCCCAAAATTTTGTCCCTTTCTTCTTTGGATCAGAGGGTAATCAAACAATCCCTTATTTTAATCTTTCTTCCTCCTTTCCCCAGTCGAAAGGCCCTCACAATCTTAAAGTCCTCTTGTTTCAGGTCCGATTTCCAAAATTCCAGAAATTCTTGTGTCAAAAAGGCTATCAAGGTGCCTTTCTCCAACTCAGGAACAGCTCTAATTCTTAGATTCGTTTGTTTGTCTCTAAGATCAATCATAGACAACGTTAACTTATGTTCTGCAATCTCTTTCTGCAGGTCTGGTACCTTTTCAGTTTCCAATTGCCCCAATTTAAATTCCACAGCAGCAGTCTTTTCCTGTATAGACTTTGAGTCTTGGAGTAATCTCTGAATAGATTCCGTGTTACTGTTTACCTTTTTCTCCAAATTGTCTAATGTTTCTGTGTTTAAATCAATTTTTCTATTAGCAATGTCCACTTTCTGGTTCGTTTCTTCCACTTTCCTATTCGTCTCCCCCACCCTTGTACTAAGTTGCTGTATAGATTCATTAATCTTAGCCAAAGCACTGGCTAAAATTTCCTCAGACATTCCACCAGACTTAGATTGTGTTGCCGATGCAGGCAAACCAGCAGATGATTGCCTTCTATGTACCCAAGGTTTCCCTGATCTCAAGACTGACTGGTCTTTTTGGCCATCAGCCATAACAAAGTGAAGGTCAAGTTCTTTTCCCACGTCTGCTGTTCCTGTTTACAAGTGGAAAATTCCTTTCCTGTAGTTTCAGGGAGTCCCACTAGGTGGACACTGTTGCCACCAAACCAGTTACTGTCCTTCTAAAATAACAGGAAAGAGAAACTAAGTAGAAAGACAAAGATGGAGGACACAATGTAACTTTCCAATTATTTTCCCCAACGAAATTGGCCACAATATATCTTCTTTACAGCCAACAAGCAGCACTGACAGCTTTTGACAGCTGAGACGTCTCACTGACAGATTGCTCTTTAAATCTTTAAATCTTTAAGCAGTCCGGTAGAGTCAAAACACAGCCTTTCCCTTTATCCCTCCGAAAGGTAGATTCCGCCAAAGTTCTCAGGTCAGAAAGAAAACACTTATTTCAGTTCAATTTTCCCACGTTTAGCTCAAAATCTCTATGCTTTATTCCGGATACAATGCGGGGAAGCGGACTTCCTGTTTGCACTTCCACCGCGGTAGCCAATTCAGACATTTTTTTTGCAGCTTAAAACTTTTCCGCTTTTATCCAGATAGTCCAATTAATCCAATTAGTGCTCTTTTAATCCAATTCCTCTACTCACGGTTAAAATTTCAGTCCAAATGTTCCAGGAATAAGTCAGCGCTCTCCAGCAACGGCAACACGGCTTCGCTCAGTGGAAGCAGCGATCCGCTCGCAGCACCGCGCTTCTCCCCCGCTCCGTTCCGAAGCCTCAAAAAAAGGCTTCCTTTCGGGTTGGGGGGGGCGCTCCAAGGTGCCCGCCGAGCCTCCACGTTCGCAGGCTTCCGCGCCTGCGATTTCTAAGGGTCCCCGCTTCGCCGGAGCGCACAGGACCCGATTTTCCGCTGAGCTACCCCCTCCGAGATCAGAGGAGGTCAGCCATTGCTGCTGGCGCTAACCAGAAGTCTGGAATGTCAGTGGTTTAAACTCCCCACAAAAACGCAACCAGATTTATCATGTTTTGTCAAAGCAGAATTTGGATGTAATTTGTTTACAGAAAACACACATTACAAGCCTACACAGAAAAATTCTTTGGAATGAACTTGGCCAAGAATTTATTTCTTTAGATAAAGTTAAAAAAAGAGGAGTGGTGTTTTTCAGAAATCCAACTGAAAAAGACTTCACATTCTATTCAGATGCAAATCAATCATTCTTGAGAATCAACTACCAATGGATATCCAGAGACTTGGTTCCCAGAGTAACAAAAACAGAAATTTGCCCTAAAACTTGCTCAGACCATAATGCAGTATTTATGGAAGTAAAATTGTCTCTACAGGGATCTTTCAGATGGAGAATGAATGACGATTTGTTGAGGAATGAGCAAATAATCAATAAGGCCCAAAAGATTCTAAAAGATTATTTTGAGATTAATATGACTCTGGAATGGAAACAAGAGTCTTTTGGGACACAAGTAAAGCAGTAATGAGAGGATTCCTCATTAAACAAAATTCAATAAAAAGAAAGATACAGAATGAAAAGAAAGATAAAATCCTGGATCAACTAAAAGACAAAGAGAAGAACCTCAGAAGTAATCCAAAGAATTTGCAGATATGAAAGGAAATTAAAGCTTTACAAACTCAGTATTCACAGATCATAAACCAAGAAATAGAATGGAAATTAAGAATGATGAGACAAAGGAATTTTGAGTCTGCAAATAAATGTGGAAAACTCTTAGCTCGGCAGTTAAAAAAGAGGCAAAAACAAAGTACGATTACAAATATTGTATCAGAAGGAAAGTCTGTAGAGAACCCTGTGGAGATAAGAAGATGTTTTCAGAAGTACTATAAACAACTGTATAAAAATGGTAAAGAAGATAAGGTTAAAATTGAGCATTTTATTAAAACTAATGGTTTGCAGAAGATTCCCGAAGGTAAAAAGATCCTACTAAATGATTTAATCGCACGACAGGTGGTTGAAAATGCAATAAATTCAATGCAACTTGGCAAAGCCCCAGGACCAGATGTCAGCAAAATACTACACAAAGACTGGCTTATTCAGCCATTGGTAGAAGTTTGCAATAAGATAATAGGAGGGGACACAGCACCCGAAACCTGGAAGGAAACTTATAGAACCCTGATTCCAAAACAAGATCAAGATTGATCTAATGTTTAAAACTATAGGTCAATCTCATTACTTAATGTGGATTACAAAATCTTTGCTAATATTTTGCCAATAGGCTGAAGAAGGTCCTGTCAGATTATATTCATAAGGACCAGGCAGGATTTCTGCCCGGAAGACATATGAAAGATAATATTAGGAATATAGTTGACATCTTGGAAAAGTTGGAAGCAAGGAAAAACTGTAAAGCAATGTTGACTGATGCGGAGAAGGCATTCAACAATGTATCTTGGAGTTTTATGATACAAAATTTAGAAAGTATTGGGGTTGGACAAGAGTTTTTAAATGGTATTAATGCAATTTATCACGAACAAAAAGCTAAAATAATAATAAATAATGTGGTATCAGAGGAGATTAGAATCGAGAAGGGTACCAGGCAAGGGTGCCCGCTTTCCCCTCTGCTTTTTATTTCGGTCCTGGAGGTTTTGTTAAGTATGATAAGGAAGGATGAACAAGTTAAAGGTATAAGAGTAGGATCCAAACAATATAAATTAAAAGCCTTTGCTGATGATTTGGTGTTAACACTTCAAGATCCAGACTCCAGTGCAGTGAAAGCACTGGAGTTGATACAGGAGTTCGGACAGGTAGCAGGATTTAAGTTAAATAAGAGTGTCAGGGGTTCAGGGACAGAGGCACAGGATAGGCAGGAGATGGAGAGCGATGGGGATGAATCCCAGGACAGCGAGGAAGAGGAGGACAATGACTCAAGAGATTCCATGAGTCTTTCCAGCAAATCAGAGGATTCCCAGAAGGGGGCACCGGTGGTCAAGGCCAGGGGAGGCCCAGGGGGAACGTGTCAGGAGCAGGGGGCCAGCGGGGGATCCCAAAGTGGCAGCTGGGCGTCAGGACCAGCCTCCCCGCCAGAGTGCAGCGAAGGGGGTGGAGGTTCCAGTGTATCAGGGGAAGCAGCTCCGGCAGCAGAGAAGGGAGGGAGGTCGGAGCAAGCCACCCTCCCGGAAGGGGAGGGGAGTAGTGAAGGGAGTAGTGTAGCTGTCAAAAGGAAGGTTAGAGGTTGGGCACGCGCGCCAAGTTCAAATGTGAAGGCGCGCGGAAGTACAGGGAGCCCGGAGGAGGGGCCAGGTCCCAAAGCCCGCAGGAGGGGGGAAGAGCAAGCTGGGGATTCCGCGTCAGGGGAATCCAGGAGGGGCGAAACCCCAGCGGGCAGGAAGACCCTGAGGAAAAGGAAAGAGAGAAAGAGGTGGAGCAGAGCAAGCCTCTTAAACTGGTGCAGGGGAGGGACTGACTCAGAGGGGACTTCAACGGTCTAAGCGTAACAGACGTGGGGCTGCGTGCCTCGGATGTGAAGCAAGCAATGAACTGCAATAAACACTTTTGTATATAAGAAGAGATTGGCGTTGGTCTTTTGTGAGCTGAGACCTGAGGCAGCCTTGACAAAGAGCAAAAAGAGTATTAGAGAAAAATTTGGACAATGAGGAAAGGAAATCATTGCAAGAAAAAACGGGCCTTGTTTTAGTGAAAAAAGTTAAATATCTGGGTGTAAATTTGTCGGTGAAAAATTTGAATTTATATAAAGACAACCATGAGAAGCTATGGAATGAAATCAAGAGAGATCTTGAGAGTTGGTCGAATTTAAAATTGTCATTAATGGGCTGAATATCTGTGGTTAAGATGAATGTGTTGCCAAAGATGTTATTTTTGTTTCAGGCCCTCCCAATTATTGATAATGTGAAATGTTTTAAAGAATGGCAGAAAGCTTTATCTAGATTTATCTGGCAGGGGGGAAAACCCAGAATTAAGTATAAATTACTAACAGATTCAAAAGAAAGAGGAGGATTTTCCTTGCCAGACTTGAAGATATATTTTGAAGCTGCAGCCCTTTGTTGGGTTAAGGAATGGATACAATTAGATAATACGGATGTACTAGATTTAGAGGAACTTGACAATGTGTTTGGATGGCATGCTTATCTATGGCATGACAAGATAAAGGCCCATAATGGTTTTAAAAATCATGTAATTAGAAAATCTTTATATAATGTTTGGATAAAATACAAAGATCTCTTAGAAAGGAAAACACCCAGATGGCTTTCACCAATGGAGGCAAAGGCCCAGAAAAAGTCTAATATGGAGACTAATTGGTTGAGATATTCAGATTTATTACTGGAAGATAAAGAAGGATTTAAATTAAGACCACTTGATCATATCAAAGATAAAATAAATTGGTTACATTATCACCAGATTAATGAATTGTATAAATTGGACAAGAAAAATGGTTTTGCGAAAAAAAACAAATTGGAAACGGAGTTGTTAGATTCTAAAGTTAAAAATTTGTCTAAAATGTATAATTTATTGTTGGAGTGGCACACAAAGGATGAACAAGTTAAATCTGTGATGATAGATTGGGCAAGAGATGTTGGACATAACATAATGTTTGAAGATTGGGAAAGCTTGTGGAGGAAAGGGGTCAGGTTTACTGGCATGTATGCTGTTAAAGGAAAATGTGATGAAAATGATGTATAGATGGTACTTAACCCCTGTAAAACTAGCAAAGATTTATCACAAGAGTGATAATCTATGCTGGAAATGCAAAGAAAAAGAAGGTACCTTTTACCATATGTGGTGAACATGTCCCAAGGTGAAAGACTTCTGGGAAAAAATTTATAATGGATTGGGGAAAAAATGTTGAAATATACATTTATTAAGAAACCAGAAGCCTTTCTACTTGGAATAACAGGTTTAGAATTGCCCAAGAAAGATGTTAGATTGTTTTTGTATGCCACAACTGCAGCTAGAATTTTGTTGGCCCAAAATTGGAAATTACAAGAAGTACCAACAGTGGAGGAATGGCAGATGAAGATGATGGACTTTTGGGAGCTAGCCGACCTGACCAGAAGAGTCCACAACCAGAAGGAGGAGGAGTACCAAGAGGAATGGAAGAAAATTAAAGACTATTTAGCTAAATATTCTAAGATAACTTAAATAGAATTAATTGCGAATATCAGATAGAACTAGGATTTAAATATGTGATGTTATAGAATAATATGTTTAAAGTTAAAATGAAAAGAAAGAAAGATGTCAATCGACTTAAGTAAATTTTATGTGAAAATAGTTTTGGAAAACTGCTACAATGATTTATATGGAAACTCAGCCACAGGGATTCGAGGAAGTCACTTAACAATGTTAACAAAAGTAGAATTATTACAGTTAAGATAAATGTTTGTCTGTATGTATGAATCATAGAATCACCCCTGACACATAGAATCATAGAATCATAGAGTTGGAAGAGACCACAAGGGCCATCGAGTCCAACCCCCTGCCAAGCAGGAACACCATCAGAGCACTCCTGACATATGGTTGTCAAGCCTCTGCTTAAAGACCTCCAAAGAAGGAGACTCCACCACACTCCTTGGCAGCAAATTCCACTGTCGAACAGCTCTTACTGTCAGGAAGTTCTTCCTAATGTTTAGGTGGAATCTTCTTTCTTGTAGTTTGGATCCATTGCTCCGTGTCCGCTTCTCTGCAGCAGCAGAAAACAACCTTTCTCCCTCCTCTATGTGACATCCTTTTATATATTTGAACATGGCTATCATATCACCCCTTAACCTCCTCTTCTCCAGGCTAAACATGCCCAGCTCTCTTAGCCGTTCCTCATAAGGCATCGTTTCCAGGCCTTTGACCATTTTGGTTGCCCTCCTCTGGACACGTTCCAGTTTGTTAATGTCCTTCTTGAACTGTGGTGCCCAGAACTGGACACAGTACTCCAGGTGAGGTCTGACCAGAGCAGAATACAGTGGCACTATTACTTCCCTTGATCTAGATGCTATACTCCTATTGATGCATCCCAGAATTGCATTGGCTTTTTTAGCTGCCGCGTCACACTGTTGGCTCATGTCAAGATTGTGGTCAACCAAGACTCCTAGATCCTTTTCACATGTACTGCTCTCAAGCCAGGTGCCCCCCATCTTGTATTTGTGCCTCTCATTTTTTTTGCCCAAGTGCAATACTTTACATTTCTCCCTGTTCAAATTCATCTTGTTTGTTTTGGCCCAGTTCTCTAATCTGTCAAGGTCGTTTTGAAGTGTGATCCTGTCCTCTGGGGTGTTAGCCACCCCTCCCAGTTTGGTGTCATCTGCAAATTTGATCAGGATGCCCTTGAGTCCATCATCCAAGTCGTTGATAAAGATGTTGAATAAGACCGGGCCCAAGACAGAACCCTGTGGCACCCCGCTAGTCACTCTTCTCCAGGATGAAGAGGAACCATTGATGAGCACCCTTTGGGTTCGGTCAGTCAGCCAGTTACAAATCCACTGAGTGGTAGCATAGTCAAGACCACATTTTACCAGCTTCTTTACAAGAATATCATGAGGCACCTTGTCAAATGCCTTGCTGAAATCAAGGTAGGCTACATCCACTGCGTTCCCTTCATCTACCAGGCTTGTAATTCTGTCAAAAAACGAGATCAGGTTAGTCTGACATGACTTATTTTTCAGAAATCCATGCTGACTGTTGGTGATCACAGCATTCCTTTCTAGGTGCTCACAGACTGTTTGCTTAATGATCTGCTCCAGAATCTTCCCTGGTATTGATGTCAGACTGACTGGGCGGTAATTATTTGGGTCCTCTCTTTTCCCCTTTTTGAAAATAGGGACAACATTTGCCCTCCTCCAGTCTGCCGGGACTTCGCCTGTTCTCCAGGAATTCTCAAAGATGACTGCCAGTGGTTCTGAGATCACATCTGCCAGTTCTTTTAATACTCTTGGATGCAGTTCATCTGGCCCTGGAGACTTGAATACATCTAAACTAGCCAAGTATTCTTGTACTATCTCCTTAGTTATTCTGGGCTGTGTTTCCTTTGCTGAATCATTTGCTCCAAATTCTTCAGGTTGGGCATTGTTTTCTTTATCGGAGAAGACTGAGGCAAAGAAGGCATTGAGGAGTTCAGCTCTTTCTGTGTCCCCTGTTTGCATTTCACCATCTTCTCCTCTGAGTGACCCCACTGTTTCTTTGTTCTTCCTTTTGCTACGGACATACCCATAAAAGCCTTTTTTGTTGCTTTTAACCTCTCTAGCAAGCCTGAGTTCATTCTGTGCTTTAGCTTTTCTGACTTTGTGTCTACACGTATTGGCTATTTGTTTGAATTCCTCTTTGGTGGTTTCCCCCCTTTTCCATTTTTTGTACACATCCTTTTTTAATCTTAACTCAGTTAAAAGTTCTTTAGATAGCCACCCTGGCTTCTTTAGGCACCTTCCATGTTTCCGTCTCATTGGTATTGCCTGACGTTGTGCTTTTAGTATCTCCCTCTTAACAAACTCCCAGCCATCATGAACTCCCTTTCCTTTTAGTATTACTGTCCATGGGATCTCACCCAGCACTTCCCTAAGTTTTATGAAGTCAGCTTTCTTAAAGTCAAGAAATTGAGTCCTAGTATACGTATGTTTGTTTGTTTTCTGATGTTCTTTTTTATTTGTTTGTTATAAATTTAGAAAATTAATAATTTTTTTGAAATAATAATAATAATTTATGTTTGATCCGTGGCTTTTTGCCTTGCCATTTTGTTAGGTCCATTTTCCATTTTTTAAAACATTCACCTTTACCTATTATGGGGATCATTTGAAAAAGGAACAGGAATTTTGGTAAGATATTCATTTTAATAGCCGAAATTCTACCCCAGAGTGTTAAATTCAATCTTGTCCAAATTTCCATTTCTCTTTTTATTTCTTCCCAATTTTTTTTTATAATTGCAAATAATATTGATTTCTTAATGCCCAAGGCTACAATCATTCCTAAGCACACTTACTGGAGAGTGAATCCCATTGAAGTCAGTGGGGTTTGCCTCTGAGTAAAAATACTTAGAATTGCTTTGTTAATTACAACATATTGTGCACATTTATGCACACACTGTTACAAATGTATAACTTAGCACAGGACAGGAGCCCTTGCAGAGGACTTCAAAGGCACTAATTTATGGAAAATATTGCGAAGGAAGCAGCAAATATCAAATGGTGACTTGTCATGCAATTAAGCCAGTTGAATGGAAAACTATTGTGTACTTCATTCAAAGATCGGAGGGCAGTGTCCAAAATATAAGGCTAGCTAGCCTGTGCTTTATATGGAAAATCATTATTAATGCTAGTTACAAATGGGAAATAACAATTGGACCTTGAAGGAGGTCCATATTTTTCTTTTTCTGCCCCCCCCCAGCTACCCTTCTCTCACATTCCTGCCTCCAGACTGGGGACAGCCTCTCCCGATCCCCTTCCCCCTGCTTGAGGAAGGCCAGAGAAGGCCTCTGCCTCTGCTAACCAGTGTCTCTTCCTCCATCCCCCCCCCCACCAAGAAGAAGAAGAAGGACCATAGTTTCATTGCAGAGCACATGGCTTGAACCCAGAAGTTCTCTCTAGTTAAAAGCACCAGGGTAGGAAAAGAGCCAATGTTTCTACCCTGGCATCAAGGATTGGGTCAGAATAAATGGTGTGAACTCACTTTCATTTGCTAGCTACCCCCTTCCCGGCACAGAATGTGACCTCCTGCTTTCCTCCCTCCCCCAAGTCCCTTTTTCATTCACTCTCCACCCTCCATCTTTCTGGCTCCTCAAAGCTATCACCTTCCCCACTGCCTGCTTTCTCTCTCTTGATTTCAGACTCTCCTATGATACAACAAAGGGTGCTTTCAGAATGTTCATTTAACATTATAAAGGAGGACTGGGCATTCTTTGAATTTCAACATTTCAGCTTTGGCTATATATCTCTTATATTCTTTTCATTCATCCAGTTTTAGCTAGAGAATAAAAGTTTTGTAAGGCTCACCCATCTTGACTTGTGATGGACTTCAGCATATCAGATGAGCAGCCCATTAACTGCCCACCACCAGCAGCTTTGGTAGACGGAACAGGCATGTTTTATCCATAGTGAAAATGTTTACCATCATTACAAAATGCTACATTATTTAGAAAAGTGAGAAATAATGCGAGAGGTCAGATGGTTCCAAGCAGTTGTGCATCACATTAAAGAACTGAAGGAGAGACACAGAAAAATAGGCTTTAATTTACTCCCTTTTAAAAAAGGAATGGAGAGTGGCTGACAGAAAGTCATGTTGTGCAATCTGAGCTAAGCAATTCCCTTTAAGGAGTGAGAAAATGACTCCATTCATGTACCACCATAAAATAATGCCATTTTCTATAGGAACAGGAAAATATCCCCATGCCAAGAACTCATGTGTGACATCTGGTAAATCAACTGCATTATTGCTAGCATGATAGCTAAGGCACTAGATTTCAGAGATGGCACATTCATTTTCCAACTGTTCCAGCTGAGAAACTGTCACAGGACAATCCCACCAATATTAGATGGCTGGCTGGTTAGCCAATATTTTAGATAGACACAGCAGCTTGTTTCTCTGCTCCTCTGCATTGCACTGGATAAACCAACACACTTCTATAAACATAGTTCTTACTTTAACTGCCATTTTGCAAGAGAAAGAGGCACATTGTGTGCAGTGTACACACAGAGATATCTCCTAGTCTATTTGTAGAAAACCACTGAAAGATATCATGTTCCTGTTACTGGATGGCTCGGCCCTGATGGACCTCCTCACATCAATTTGTAGTGAACCCTCTTCCTGCACCACAAAACTTGCCACCACATGTGCACAACCCTCTCATATTATTATTATTATTAGTAGTAGTAGTAGTAGTAGTAGTATGTATTACAGGCACTTAAATGGTGAGGATGACAGCAGAAATAACACTCGTGTGTGTACAGCATGTTATGTCAGTTACAGCATGTGTGCTTTTTTGTTCTTGGTACTTCATAGAACCAGGCCTTTACAAATATTTCAAATATCACAGTACAAATGAGAATGGAAGAGTATCAAGTGATGGAGTCATCCCATCCTGATTTTGGCATTTGGAATTCATCAGTGATGAGGTTGACCAAAATACTGAAGGGCTGGAATGATAATAAAAACAAACAGGAAAGCCTCTACACACAGCTAGCAAAAAAAAGTAAGCTTGCCAACCATATTTTGTTGGGCTGATTGTCAGCCATTTGGAAAAGAAATACGCACATTTATTTATGTGGGATTCTGCCCTCATAAGCTTGGGCAGTCGCAGTGCCCTCTGGACCCAGCCATTACAGAGTAGCTGAAGCGGGGCCATGGGGCCCTGCAGCAAGAGCATGCCACCCCACAACCACCCCTGTCTCATGGCATGTGTCAATCCAGTAGCAGGTGGCATTTGCTTGCTGGAACACCGGGAAAATGGCCATGCCACTCACCACGTCATTGCAACTCTCTGGCTCGTCCAGGGCTGCAGCTGCTTGCTCCTTGTCCTTCTGCAGGTGGTGCAACACCAGGGCCAGCGAGCTTGAGGTGGCCACGACATCCTGGGTGCATAAACAAGTAGTGATGGTGCCTCACGCTCTGCCGGTTATTCCCGCTGCTGCTGTGGTGGTCACTACCAAGAGATCCAAGCTCTTTCTGGCAAGGGAAATAGTGGGCCTGTCTCCAAATGGTGGGCACAGTCAGCCCAAAAGCAGCCACTGTAGCCCGACAGGAACTCTCATACAAAAGCACCTTACAAGAATATATAACGGGAAGAAGAAAAGTCTCTCTTTTTAAGAATAAGACTCTTGAGTAGCTATATTTTTGTATTAAAATATAATTGAGGATGGATTTGAAAATTTTAATGTGGAATGTAAATAATAAAACAAAAAATAAAATAAAATAGAGCATGTACTACTGAAACAAAATCTGGATAGAATTTGCTTACAAGAAACACATGTAGCAAGGAAACACAAAAGAGTCTTGATGAACAAAAAATTAGGAATGGCATGTATTGTACCAGATAAAACAAAAAGAAGAGGAGTTGTAATCTATGCAAAAACCAAGCTTGACCCAAAACTATTGTTCAAAGACGAGGACGGAGGAATATCACAATACAGGTGATATCACAAGGAGAGAAAATGGTAATAGTAGGAATTTACAAGCCAAATGAGAGAAAATCAAAATTTTTCAAAGTATATGAGGAAAACATATTTGACTATATGGACCAGAGGATAATTTTACTTGGAGAAACTAATGGTGTAGTCTCCCTAGAGATGGACAGGACATTAAGAAAATCTGAAAACAAGGGAGACTACCATTAACTTTTTTTCAATGGGTGGAATTTTTTTAATTTAATTGACTTATGGAGATTTAAACACCCAATGGACAGATAATTTACATTTTTCTCAGAACCAAATAAATTTGTGGGAAGAATTGACCTGATATGGATAAGTGAGCGAGTTATCTCAGAAGACAAAAAGAAGAAGAGATCCAGCCAAGGATTTCTTGCATCATAGGCCAGTTTTATTAGAAATGAGGGAGGAAGGGAAAACACAATGGAGGTGGAGGTTGAATGAAGGAATTCTGTGTGATAGGTTTGCTTTATAGAAAACAGAAAAGACTTTAAAAGACTTATTTGAATTAAATTTGAACCAGGGTTTGACCGTGGTGTGGGATACAAATAAAGCAGTAATGGGAGGGGGTTTTTTTACAACAAAATGCACTTCAGAGGAAGCTAAGGCAGGGAGGACTGCCTGAGAAGGGCCGGAAGGGCCCCGCCTTGCCTCTTTCCACCAGGCTTGGGCCGGGCCCTGACAGGCTTCACAAGGGCTGTGGCTGCTACTCAGCAGAGAGGACTCCTCTTTTTAATTGGTTTTAAGTTATATTTTATCTGTGGTGTTTGAAATGGTGGAGGTGTTTAAAATTTTGGTTTATGATTTGGTTTTTACTGTGTTGGGGGGTGGGATTAATGCCTTGTTGGGGCTGGGGGTTAGTTAATTTTAAATATAACTGTAAATTGTTTTTCTTTTTGGTTCTTTGTTTTGTTGGGTTTTTTTGTTTCTATTGTTTTATATAGTTTCTATTGTTTTATATAGTATCTGGTTCTTAAGGGGAGGGGTCAGAGCTGCCGAGGAGTGGGCCCCAGTCAACAGAATGGCTGGGGCAGGTTCCACGGGGGGGGGGGAGGAGCATGTGCTGGGACACCTGATCTCAGTGATCACTGGTAGGAGGAGGAGTTATGCTAAGACCAGACCACGTCATTACTGAGGAGGCAGGTTTAGTTGTCTGAAGACTATCCCTGCCTCCGGGTCTGGTCTTGACCAGATGGCTACTGGAATCAACAAGGGAGACCCACATGGCCTCAAGATGCTGCTGTGCAATGCCAGGTCAATGATTCATAAGACCACTGTCATCCACGACTTGATCGTGGATGGAGGACTTGGCCTGGCATGCGTGACAGAGACTTGGTTGAATGAAGCAGATGGGCCTGTCTTTGCTGCTGCTTGTCCACCAGGTTTCTTTTATGCACAGCAACCCAGGTCATATGGGCAGGGCGGGGGGGTTGCAGTGATTTTTAGGAAGTCACTGGTTTACACCAGGCATCATATTGGGAAGACCCAGTTTTCTGAGTGCATGTTCTGGAAGCTGGGCAGTAGGGGCAGTACGGGATTCCTTTCCTCCCTGCTGCACCAAGGATTCCCTTCCCAAGCTGCTTCATGTTGTGGTGGATGTTCTCTGGAGACACATAGTTTGGTTGTCCAAGGGGATTTTAACATCCATTTTAGTTCCGGAGGTAAATCTGGTGTGTCTAAAGTTTCTCTTACAAGTGCTCTTAGCTCTCCTGTAACTTTCTTCTGCAGGTCTTCTCCGTGGTCTCTCCAAAATTTGTCTTTGTCGTCTTCTGATCTTATTTTTATCTTCTTTCCTTTATAGCTAAAGGATAGGCCTTGGGGGAATTCCCACCTAAAAATGATTCTGTTGCTTCTCAGCAAGGTAACCAAATCTTTATAATTGGACCTAAGGTCCAAAAGATGTTTCGGAATATCCTTGAATATCTCCACTTTTGACTGTTGTATTTCCAAGGTCTTCTGGAAATGCAGGCTCAAGATTTTATCTCTCTCTTCTTTTGTTCGGAGGGTGATCAAACAGTCTCTCACCCTATTCTTTCTCCCTCCTTTTCCAAGCCTAAAAGCACTCACTATCTTGAAACTGTCCTTCCCCAAATCTGGGTTCCAAAAGTCTGCAAATTCCTGCGTAAGACATTCAATCAAATTGTCTTTCTCCACTTCAGGTACAGCCCTGACCCTTAAATTCACTTGTTTCTCCTTCAACTCGATCATAGACAGAATTGACTTGTGGTCTTCCAGTTGTTTATGTAGCGGTGGTATCTTCTCTTCTACCACAGTAGCTGTAGCAGTAGCAGTTTCTTTAGCCTCTTTGGCTGTCTTACGTGTCGAAGTAGATTCCTGTAATAGTTTCTGAATAGTTTCTGTATTAGTATTTACCTTCTGTCCCAAATTATTAATACTTGTCGTATTTTGATTAATACTTGTCGTATTTTGATTAATACTTGTTGTATTTTGATCAATTTTACCCGATGCCTCGGCTACTTGTTTACATATTCTTTCCAAAGATTCATTAATTTTAGCTAGTGCCTGAGCCAGGGCATCGTCAGCTGCCATACCGTTGGGTTTAGGTTGTGCCGATGAGGTTACTATCGGTAAACCAGGAGGGCCAGATGTCGAAGCCCTTCTTTGCAGCCCACCGTCTGTGCGAAATACTCTGCCAGACCTTGTTGCTTGTAACAAATCTATCTTCTCTTTCCCATCTGCCATAACCCTCAAGATATAACCCAAGGTCAGTCTCACGATCAGAGTCAGAGTTGTTTTGAAGTGGAAAATTCCCTTAGGAAATTGAAGTGGAAAATTCCCTTAAGCCAGCTGCAGTTGTAACAGATTCAAGCTTCCTCTAGGGGGGCACTATAACAGTCAAAAATGTCTTAAAGTAGTTAACTTCTCCCTTTAGCCCCCCAATTCACCGAAAAGACAACAGTTTCTATCTCAGTCTGTTATTTTAAAACCAGGAGATACCTGTCAGCAATATTGTAACAAAGTTGTATCTCAGATGCAGAGTTAACTGTCAAAGAGTACTTTCAACGACAGCTCAGTTTCCAATACGGCTTCTTACTGTCACTGGGAACCCGTTCCAGGGTTTTAAGCGGTGGATTTTGTCTCCTCTTCCTCTCTTTTTTCAGGGAAATAACGTTCAAACCTTCTCCCCCCTCCTCCCCTGCAATCAAGGGGGGGAAATCACAGTTTTGATGCTTGAATTATAATCCTTTTCCTACGTCTTTTAAAGCTTCCGCTTTCAAGTTCATTGCTTTACTCCGTTTACAAGAGCGGGAGGCAGACTTCCTGTTTATACCTCTCCGCTTCGGTGCCGAATTGTTCAAAAATTTTGTAAAGTTCCTTTAATTCAAAAGTTAACCTACTCACGGATCGTTGTTTCAAAGCCAAATTGTCCCAGGAAAAAAGGCAGCACTCTCCGGTAACAGCTGTGCGGCTTCACTCCACGGAAGAAGCAGACGACTCACAGCACAGCGCCACTTCCCCGCTCCGCTCTGGAGCCTGTTGCCGGGTTCCTTTGCCGATTGGGGGGGCGCAAACGGTGCCCGCCGAGTCCCACGGTCACAGGCTTCACCCGCCTGTGATTTTTGAAGGGTCCCCACTGCGCCATAGCGGTGCGGACCCGATTTCTGTGGAGCCGGTTCCCTCCAGATCAGAGGGAATCCGCCATTACCGATGGCGCCACCCCGGAAGTCAGGACAGAACTTTCTTTATGTATGCCACAACAGCAGCAAGAATACTTATTGCAAAATATTGGAAGACACAAGATTTACCCACCCTGGAAGAATGGCAGATGAAGGTGATGGACTATATGGAATTGGCGGAAATGACTGGCAGAATCCGAGACCAGGGAGAAGAGTCGGTGGAAGAAGATTGGAAGAAATTTAAAGACTATTTACAGAAATATTGCAAAATTAATGAATGTTAGAGTGATGTCAGAATGAAGTTAAGTGGTTTTAGCGGCAATGTCATAAAGGTGTATGTAAAAATGGATTGTTAATAGGTGAGAATCTAAAGCTATAATATATTAAGTTAAAGGACTAAGACAAAAACAAAGAGGGAAAGGAATTGCTGAATTAACCAATTGAACTGAAAGACAAAAAAGGGAGGTGAGAGGAGGTCAGGGAAGCAAGGAAATGAAATGTAAGATACAGAAGGATTGATTTGTTTTTAAGTGTTTTTTATTATTTTTTTCTGTACTTTGTATTTTGTATTTTTTCTCTTTTTATTTTTTCTCTTGTTTCTTTTCTTTTTAACTATGTAATTTTTTGTTTCTGAAACTTTAATAATTTTTTTTTTTTTTTTTTAAAGACAAAGAGGACCTCTATTGTATCTGCAGAAAATAGCAGCAGGAGACTCTTTCAGGTGGTTCACAATTTAACGGAACTACCTTTGACATCGGGGCCTGGTAAAGACCCCAAGATTTCCTGCAACTATTCTGCAAAGTTGTTTTGCAAATAAAGTCGCTCAGATTCGGAAAGATGTACAGTGGTGCCTCGGAAGACGAAATTAATCCGTTCCGCGAGTCTCTTCATCTTGCGAAGCACGGCTATTAGCGGCTTAGCGGCTATTAGCGGCTTAGCGGCTTAGCGGCTATTAACGGCTTAGTGGCTATTAACGGCTTAGCGGCTTTAAGAAAAAGGAAACAAATTCGCAAGAACTCGCAAGACGTTTCGTCTTGCGAAGCAAGCCCATAGGGAAATTCGTCTTGCGGAACGACTCAAAAAATGCAAAACCCTTTCGTCTAGCAAGTTTTTCGTCTTGCGAGGCATTCGTCTTGTGGGGCACCACTGTATATTCCACTGTGGGAGCAGGGCTGGGGCAGGAGAGTGCTAGAGTCCTGTCTAGTCAACTTGCATGGGATCAATTCAAATCTGTTATCTCTGAGGATGTGGACAGGCTGCTTGGACAAGTGAAACTGACCACCTGTCTCCTTGATCCTTGCCCACCCTGGCTAATAGAAGCGAGCCAGGAAGGGCTGGGCGATGGGCTCTGCAGGGTGGTGAATGCTTCCCTCTGTGAGGGAGTCTTCCCAGCCCCACTGAAAGAGGTGGTCATTAAACTGCTTCTTTAAAAAAATCTTTAGACCCGGCGAATATGCCCAACTGTCACCCAGTCTCAAATCTTCCATTCTTGGGCAAGGTGATTGAGTGGGTAGTTGCTGAATAACTCCAAGCACACCTGGAGGATGCGGACCATTTGGATCCCTTCCAATCGGGATTCAGGCCTCATCATGGGACTGAAACTGCCTCAGTCGTGCTGGTCGATGGTCTCCAGTGGGCTAGGGACAAAGGTGAAAGCTGTTTCCTAGTTCTGCTGGATCTCTCAGCAGCCTTTGATAATATTGGCCATAACATCCTTCTAGGCAGTCTAGAGCAGCTGGGAGCTGGGGGCACTGTTATGCAGTGGTTCTGCTCCTTCCTCCTGGGCCGTGTCCAGAAAGCAGTGTTGGGGGATGAGTGTTCAGGTGTGTTCAGAGTGTTCAGAAGATTCCACCTAAACATTAGGAAGAACTTCCTGACAGTAAGAGCTGTTCGACAGTGGAATTTGCTGCCAAGGAGTGTGGTGGAGTCTCCTTCTTTGGAGGTCTTTAAGCAGAGGCTTGACAACCATATGTCAGGAGTGCTCTGATGGTGTTTCCTGCTCGGCAGGGGGTTGGACTCGATGGCCCTTGTGGTCTCTTCCAACTCTATGATTCTATGATTCTATGATTCTATGTGTGTGGGCTCTCACTTGTGGGATGCCTCAGGGTTCCATCCTCTCCCCCATGCTTTTTAACATTTACATGAAGCCGCTGGGAGAGATCATCAGGGGGTTGGGCTGGGTGTTCATCAGTATGCAGATGACACCCAGCTCTACCTGTATTTCAAATCGGAACCAGTGAAGGCGGTGAAGGTCCTGTGTGAGTGCCTGGAGGTGGTTGGAGGATGGATAGCGGCTAATGGATTGAGGTTGAATCCTGGCAAGACAGAAGTACTATTTTTGGGGGGCAGGGGGCAGGTGGGTGGGTGGTCCTGAATGGGGTAAATGTGCCCCTGAAGTATCAGGTGCTCAGCCTGGGAGTCATTTTGGACTCACAGAAGTCCATGGAGGCGCAGGTCAATTCTGTGTCCAGGGTAGCTGTCTACCAGCTCCATCTGGTATGCATGCTGAGACCCTTACTGCCTGTAGACTGTCTCACCAGAGTGGTGCATGCTCTAGTTATCTCCCGCTTGGACTACTGCAATGTGCTCTACTTGGGGCTACCTTTGAAGGTGACCTAGAAACTACAACTAATCAAGAATGCAGCAGCGAGACTGGTGACTGGGAGCGGCCACCAACACCACATAACACCAGTCTTGAAAGACCTACATTGGCTCCCAGTACGTTTCCGAGCACAATTCAAAGTGTTGGTGCTGACCTTTAAAGCCCTAAATGGCCTTGGTCCAGTATACCTGAAGGAGCGTCTCCACCCCCATCGTTCTGCCCAGACACTGAGGTCCAGCACGAAGGGCCTTCTGGCAGTTCCCTCACTGTGAGAAGCGAAGATACAGGGAACCAGGCAGAGGGCCTTCTCAGTAGTGGTGCCCATCCTGTGGAATGCCTTCCCATCAGATGTCAAAGAAATAAACAACTATCTGACATTTAGAAGACACTTGAAGGCAGCCCTGTTTAGGGAAGCTTTTAATGACTTATGTTTTAATGTATTTTTAGTTTTTTGCTGGAAGCTGCCCAGAGTGGCTGGGGAGGCCCAGCCAGATGGGCGGGGTAGAAATAAATTATTATCATCATCATCATTACTATTATTATTATTTTAGAGGAGATAATTAAAAACGAGAAAGATTTAATCAAAAAGCAAGAGAAGAATATGCAAAACAAAATACCAAAATGTTACAAACACAATTTTCAATGTTATTGAGCCAAGAAATTGAGTGGAAAATCAAAATGATGAAACAAAGAAATTTTGAATTTGCAAACAAACTAGTGAAATTACTAGCATGGCAATTAAAGAGAAAACAAAGCAAAAATCTAATAAATAAGTTGAAAATGGATGATAAAGTAATAGATGACCCAAAAGAGATAAGGAAGCAATTTATAAGATACTATACGGAATTATATAGGGATGTGGGTGGTGCTGTGGTCTAAACCACAGAGCCTAGGGTTTGCTGATCAGAAGGTTGACGGTTCGAATCCCCGCAATGGGGTGAGTTCCCGTTGCTCGGTCCCTGCTCCTGCCCACCTAGCAGTTCGAAAGCATGTCAAGTGCAAGTAGATAAAAAGGTACTGTTCTGGTGGGAAGGTAAACAGCATTTCCGTGTGCTGCTCTGGTTCACCAGAAGTGGCTTAGTCATGCTGGCCACATGACCCAGATGCTGTACACCGGCTCCCTCAGCCAGTAAAGTGAGATGAGTGCCACAACCTCAGGGGTCCCTTTACCTTTTATATGGAATTATATAGAGCCGGAGAGGAACATGTACATAAAATTGAAAACTATTTAATGCAGAATAACCTACCAAAAATTCTGAAAGAGAAGATTAACCATTTGAACTCACCAGTCACTATGATGTAGATACAACAGGCAATAATTCAGGCCAAAGCAGGTAAATTGCCAGGACCTGATGGACTACCAGCTAAGCCCTATAAGAAACTGCAGGACTTTCTGATACAACCACTTAAGCATGTAATGAATGGAATAATAGGTACAGGAAAATTACCAGAAAGATATATTGATTCCTATACAAGACACAGATTTAACAGTTATGAACTATAGGCCCATCTCCCTATTAAATAATGACTACAAACTGTTTGCAAGTATACGGTATTAGCAAACAGACTGAAAATGATTTTAAAAGATTTGATACATCAAGATCAAGCCGGCTTTCAATCTGGCCGCCAGATGAAAAAATAAGGAATGTAATTGATATAATAGAATATTTGGAGGCCTGGAGCAGGCAGTATTAATGTTTATTGATGTAGAAAAGGCCTCTGATAAAGTTTCATGGATTTTTATGAAAAAAAAACATTGGAAATGATGGATTTTGGAGAGATGTTTTGTAGAGGAATCGACACCATTCAGAGCAGCAAGCTAATTGTTAATAATGAAATAACAGAAAGCTGTAAAATAAGGAAAGTGACAAGACAGGGATGCCCCCTGTCACCACTACTATTTATATTGGTATTAGAAATACTGGCAAGGAAAATAAGAGCAGAAAAATATATAAAAGGAATATTGGTGGGAAACATAAAGCATTTGCAGATGACCTTGTGATAACAACAGGAAGCCTGATGGTGTGCTTACCTAGGGTTTTGGAGATGATTAATGAGTTTGGTCAGGTGGCAGGTTTGAAATTGAATAAAAATAAAACTAAGTTGTTGGTGAAAAATATGACAGAACAAAATAAAAATGAGTTGCATAAAGTTACTGAATTGGCAATAAATCAAAGGTCAATATTAATTTATATAAGGATAACTACCTAACTGCGTGGAAAGAAGTAAAAAGATTTAGGGGAGGTTGAATTTATCTTTCTGGGGAAGGATATCCACGATAAAAATGAATGTATTGCCAAGAATGCTATTTCTTTTTCCAGCAATCCCAGTGGTTGGTGGAACAGGGACCTTCAAGGGATGGCAAAGAGATATTGAAATATTTATATGGCGGGGGGGGGGGCAGAAGCTGTTAACAGATTCTAAAGCCGGAGGTGGCTTCTCCCTGCCAGATTTAAAAATATATTATGAGGCGTTCTGTCTCTGCTGGCTCCGGGAACGGATAACATTACAAAATACAGATATATTAGACCTAGAGGGTCATGGCAATAGATTTGGATGGCATGCATATTTATGGGATGAAAAAGTTAAGGTACACAGAGGATTCCTGAACCATGCAATAAGAAAGCCCTTATATGTGGTATGGATAAATATCAAAGTTTGTTAGAACCAAAAGCACCATGGTGGATATTGCCACTAGAGGCGATTTCTGTAAAGAATTTGAATATGAGAAAAGATTGGGCAACATATAAAGAATTACTTAAAAAAGAAGGAAATCAGCTAAAAAAAAATTGATGACATAAGAGACCTTTTAACAGATTGGCTACAATATCACCAGCTGAATGATGTATTTAAGATGGATAAAAGAAGGGGTTTCGCTACTGAAATATTGAGCTTTGAGAGATAATTGTTACAGAATAAGGTGAAACTTACTTTCGAAAATGTATAAATTGTTGTTGGAATGGGAGGTAAAAGATGAAGAAGTTAAGTCCGTAATGATTCACTGGGCAAGAGATTTTGGATATAATACACAATTGGCAGCATGGGAAAAATTATGGAAAGACTATCTAAAATTTACAGCGTGCTATACGCTGAAATAAAATTATATGAAGATGATATATCATTAGTATTTAACACCCAATAGGTTAGCGAACGGGATGCAGGTGGCACTGTGGTTTAAATCACTGAGCCTAGGGCTTGCTGATCAGAAGGTCGGTGGTTCGAATCCCCGCGACGGGGTGAGCTCCCGTTGCTCTGTCTCAGCTCCTGCCAACATAGCAGTTCGAAAGAATGCCCCAAAGTGCAAGTAGATAAATAGGTACTGCTCCGGTGGGAAGGTAAACGGAGTTTCCATGCGCTGCTCTGGTTTCGGTGTTCCATTGTGCCAGAAGCGGTTTAGTCATGCTGGCCACATAACCCGGAAAAAGTGTCTGCAGACAAACACCGGCTCCCTCGGCCACTAAAGCGAGATGAGCGCCGCAATCCCAGAGTCGTCTGCGACTGGACTTAACTGTCAGGTGTCCTTTACCTTTACCTTTAGGTTAGCGGTGGAATCGTAAAAAGATTAAGGAATTCTGGGAAATGATATATAATTAACTAAAAAAATGTTTAAAATAACATTTGTCAAAAGACCAGAAGCCTTTCTTTTAGGAATTTTAGATGCAGACATACGGAAGGATTTGAGAAGACTATTCATGTACGTGACTACAGTTGCAAGGATGTTACTTGCCCAGCGATGGAAAGAGAAAATGCTGACAAAAGTGGATTGGCAGATGAAACTATTAGACTATGCAGAGATGGCAAGATTGACAGGGAAAATCAGAAATCATGAGGATCAAAACTTCAATAGGAAATGGGACAAATACAAACTGTATTTAAAAGAACACTGTAATCACTTGAGTTATTTGGCAGGTTTTTAACAACTCCTGCAATTTTAGAGACTTTGGATAATCTGGAGGACTTTAATGTGGAGAAATCATAATATGCAGTTGATTTAGATACACTAAGGACCCACAGCTGATCGCCGAAGAATTGATGCTTTTGAATTATGGTGCTGGAGGAGACTCTTGAGAGTCCCATGGACTGCAAGAAGATGAAACCTCTCCATTCTTAAGGAAATCAGCCCTGAGTGCTCACTGGAAGGACAGATCGTGAAGCTGAGGCTCCAATACTTTGGCCGCCTCATGAGAAGAGAAGACTCCCTGGAAAAGACCCTGATGTTGGGAAAGATGGAAGGCACAAGAAAAGGGGATGACAGAGGACGAGATGGTTGGACAGTGTTCTTGAAGCTACCAGCATGAGTCTGACCAAACTGCGGGAGGCAGTGGAAGACAGGAGTGCCTGGCGTGCTCTGGTCCATGGGGTCACGAAGAGTCGGACACGACTAAACGACTAAACAACAGCAAAGTACCCACGGAAGGGAGGAGGGAAGTCCTAAGATTCAGAAGAATCTTGCTTAATTTCTGAATATCAATGTGTTAAATTTGAGATTCATTTTGTAAAACTAATAAAAATCATTTAAAAGGAGAAGAAAAGTCTCTCTTTTTAGACAAGAGCCACATAAGCTGATGTGTAAAAACAAGGCTTTTTGAGAGTGCAGAGCTGCACATTCATGGCTTCAAACCCACCACTATATCATTGCACACTCCTTGGACAGGAGCCAACTTTATTTGTTTCTCTTGCTCCCGCTGGCATTCTATGACTGCAATTATATTCCGTATATTCTTAACATGTTGAACTTAACATTATGGTGAAACTTTTGATACAAACCATTCTTTATATGTACTGTACTACTTCAATATTCTTTGCTTATAGTTTTTCCAGCTATACAAAGTGGTATACCTTAATTTCATGGGAATTTCATGAGACTCTAGAGCAAACACTTTACTGCAGATGGAATACTTCTTATCCACCACTTTTCTTTCTCTGTTTGTAATTTTGTCTTAGCTAGGTCAAGATCAATGGAACAAGTATGCCATGTTTAATTTGTTTAATTGATTTCACAGGATGTGAACACAAATTTTTCTGCTTCTGTTTCGAACTCTCATATACTGCAAAACCATTGACTTTTAAAGTGTGCACTTTAACACATGTGGGCTACAATTCAAAACATCTATATTAGGGGGAAAGGCCAATGAATATTGTTTTAGGGGACCCTTACAAGAAAGGGAACCTGCCAATAGGAAAAGATGCTCCTTCACACTTTGCCACAGATTCCAAGGCATGTTCCAGGCTGCTAAACTGGGGCTTAGCAAGCAGGGAAATGTATATTGGGAGGACTGGGTCTTTGTGTTCCACCATTTACAGGCAATTGGAGCACAGAAAAAAAACCTGACCTCAAAGTCCCTTGTACCTGTGTGCAGGTGTCAGATTCTTCTGCAAACTATCTCTTCTCATTTAGGCTCTAATCTGGGGGTTGGGGGGACTTTCCACCTACAAATGGAACTCCTCAGTTGTGCAGCTGGGAACTCAATTGTTCCTTTTACTGGCCTTAAGCATGTGTGACAGTACACCTTTGGGTTGAGTTACTTGGGTTTATCACTTTAAGTTTATGTTGTTCCCATTAAATCAGCTTCTGCCACCTCTTGATTGCGATGACTGTTCAATGAAGTGAATATATTTCACAAAGCTATGCACTCCTTGACCTTTATATTAACATATTAATGACTATGTTTGTATATATTGGAATGACACATATTCCGAAAAAATTGTAGCAGAGAATGCCAGTATGGTTTACAGTAAAGTTTCAGATCTCCGCCTTCTCACAGGCTGACTTTGTTGCTCTTTGAAGTGTGGGTCTGTGTGGGTCTTGGTGTTGCTTCTCTATTACTGGCCCATTTGGAGGGACTGAAGAGCTCATTAACTCAGGAGCACTCCACCAGCACAATAAATGACCTACTTTTTCTGCTTCCAAAAGTGCCACAGGGAGGGCTCCCCCCTTCCATACAGCTATGTTCCAGGAGGTGAAGCAAAGCATCCCAATAGGGGCACCTATCACGGTCCGGTCTACAGGCGATAGAAGTCTGGGCTGAGGACATCGGGACCGGGGGCAAGATGGTGGGGTGGGAGCAGGAACAAGAGTCCAGAAGCCAGGGGTCCGAGTAGAAGCCCTACTGGTCACAGGGCCTGGCTCCTGCATGCACTCCTGACAGTACTCCCCCCACAGAAAAATGGGGTTCCACCCCCGGTCATGGCTTGTCTGGGAACCTCCGATGGAAGGCCTAAACCTTGGTGGGTACGTGCACGAAGTTGGCCGGTTCCCATGATTGTTCCTCTGGCCCATAGCCCACCCCATCAATTAGGTAGTGGAGATTGCCACAGAGTTGTTTCGAGTCTAGGACCTGGGTGACCTGGAACTCCTCATGGCCGTCAAACTGGACCAGGGGTGGCGGTGGGGCAATGCGACCTGGAAAATGGTCCGCATGGCAAGGCTTCAGCAGGGATACGTGAAACATGGGGTGGATCTTCAGAGAGGGGGGAAGCTCCAACTTGTAGGCGACTGGATTGATCTGCTGCAGGATGGTGAATGGTCCCTGCTATTTGTAGTCCAGTTTAGCCGAGGGACGTCCAGTGTGGTGGTGTTCCAAGGACAGCCAGACCTTACCCCCGACCTGGAAAGCGGGCCCCTGCTGGCGCCTTCGATCTGTTTGCGCCTTATAATCTTTCTTGGCTCTCTAGGTGCTGTACCAGATCAGCTTGTGTCTCCTGGAAGTGGGAGACCTGATCATTGGCGGAAGGCATGAAAAATGCCACTGGTGTGAAGGGATGGTTGCATGGGTGGTACCCTGATTTCCAACTTCTCCACCTTAATCCTCTCTTCCTCTCGTTTCACCTCCTTCATTTCCAATTTTGTCCTCTTCATCCCCTCCTCCAGCAATTGGGTTCTTTTAGATACCTCTCTTATTTGCCCTTTCAGTTCATTAACTGTCTCATCAATTTTTTTATCCATTTTCCCAATTTTGCTATCCACTTGTTCTAGTTTTGTTTCCAGATTCTTTCCACTTTGTTTAATTTCTGCAAACATTTTCAATATTTCTGCTTTGAAATCTGCTTCTTGCTTAGATGCTCTCCTATTTGTCGGTGTCCCCCCCTCCATCCCTTTCTTCTGTTGATGTGTCATTTCTGATAAAATCTTACTAACACCAACCTCTGTAACAACACTCCCCAATCATTCAAAACAATACAATACAAATATCATACAGAAACAAGTATCCCAATTTAACAAAATGATGAGTTAATATATATCCAATTTAGTTGGTATAATTTAAACGGTTTTCAATTTTAATTTGTAATGTATCACTTTCAAAAAGGAAAAAGAGTAAGATAAGATTGAATAGTGCTGAAAAGATGAAGAAGAAAGAGAAGCGAGGGCGGTATCTTTTGTACAAGGGGGTGCCCAGAGAGGTGAGTTGTCTGTTTTCCCCCCTTGGTAGCTTCGAAGAGTAAAAAACCAAATCAGAAACCAAGGCCCAAGTAGAAACCAATCTTCTTGCCGCCAGCGGGGCTAATCCTCAATTAGGCTCTTTTTCTAGACATCCTCCTGCGCCCTTTAAAATCCAGATAAAATTGTAATCCAAATAATTCGAATTGTAATCCAGGTGAATTATCCAAATGTAAATATTTTCCAAGTGATTCGAATTATAATCCAAATAGCCTCAATTTATATCCTCTAAATTCAAAATTCCTCAAAAATTGGTTCTCAATTATCCATTTAATATTCCAAAGGGTATTTAAGTAACTGAGAGATTAAGCCAATAAAATTCCAGAGGGAGCGTTCCACAGAAACCCAGTGCGGAACAAAAGTAAAATCAAAATTTCCTTCCACTTCAAAAACACACCACTAGCAAGAAAAAATCATAAAAAACAAATTGCAGTATCTCATTCCATCCACTAGGGGACCAAAGTCCAAGTTTAAATGGCGTAGATCTAAAGTTCCAAATAGTTACCAATCTCAACTATTTTGGAATTTTCCAATTTCCATGTGCCAGATTTAACTTTTTTAATACTTAAAAGTCAGTATCAACCAAAAAAAAAAGTGGAAAAATGTATTAGTTCCTTCTTCTCTGCAACTGCAGCCTTCCCAGTGCTTGCCTCTATTTAACAATTAACAATGGAGTCGGAAGCTTTCCTTCCATCGCAGTTCTTTGTCTTTAAAAGTGAAAGTGGGAAAACACTTCATTCCTCATGCGTCCTCCGCTACATCAAAGACCTCTGTTTGCCACTATAATAACTTTCTGTTCCCCCTTTTTACTTTAATAGTCTCCTGCTTCTTTGTAGCCTCTATTAAAGTAACTTTTATACGTCTTTACTTTACTTCTGAAAGTTTAGAGAGAAACGGAAACAATAGCCGCTAGCGGCAACTCACTTTCATTTTCCAGCTCTGCTTGCGATGCTGCATCTGCGCTGATTCCAGATGCCAGCTGAACTCTATATTTATCCTTTTTATTTACGGAGCCTTCCTCAGTACCACATCATCCAAATTATAAATAAATTGGGTCCGAATTTCTTATATTTGAGAGCGGAGCACTGTTCCTTGCAAGCTCGGGGCTTCGCTATTCGGACATAGCAATGGCTTCCCGATAGCCCGCTATCCCGTTCCGCCGTACTCTTCGCCCCTTTTCGGGGTTACCTGACGGCCGGGCAGGTAGCTTTTTGGCACTGCCGGGAACCTGACTCTCTGGACACCCTCCAGAGGATTAATAGGGGGGTTACTGCGCCCTGTAACCCCCCTTTTCTGTCCGAAATAGCTGGGATCCTCTCGCGGAAAAATCCCTCGCTTGCGACGGGCTCGCGCTCCACCGGAAGTTGTTTCATCTTGTTGGTTTCAGACCAGTGTACAAGACTGTCAATACAACTTTGAATTTTGATTTTGTCTCTATGGGGTAGCTATCCCTCCCTGCTTCATGTCATCTGCAATTTGATAAGCATCCCCTCAACTCTTTCAGTCAAGTCACTTATAAAAAAGTTGAATAGCAAAAGGACTAGGGCAGAGCCCCATGGCACTCCACTCAAGGCCATTAACGCATGTTTGTTGGGTATCTGTGTTCAGCCAGTTGTGGATTGACCTAACAATGTCATCCAGCACACAGTTTGCCATCTTGCCAACACAGAGGAGGAGGGGGTAGTGAAAGAGCAGCCAGCAGAGACCTCCCTGGATAGTCTGGGAGATCTTCCTTCTCCAAGGGCTCGCCGATCACTCCGCATTCAAGAACAGAGATTGCAGAGGAGTGTGACTCATGGGACTTTCTGTAGGTACTCAGGATGTTGGGGAGGAAGAGGAACTCTGAGTAGGCAACGTCACCTTTGTGTGGAGACATGGATTCTTTTCTCTTGCACCCAGATGACTGAATAAAAACCATAAATACAACTTGCTTGTTCTTCTTGCCTTTGATGCTACTGGGGGAGGAAAGGATCCTCCATGCCTGACACCCTCAGAAGAGGAGGATCCATGCGAAGCTGCCATACATTCCTGGTGGGCAGAGTTCAGTTTGGTGAGCCATATGGCATGTGAGGCTTTCTCTCAATTGTACGATGGCTGTCCCATGGGTAAATGTGCCGGAATTTCAGGAAACTTATTGACTGTGACAACTAGCAGATGCTTGAACTAAGGGAGCAGAATCCTGAAGAGAACCGGGGTTCACAGGAGATCCTCACTGCTTCCAACAACTGCACTGGGACTTGGCAGTTCTCTGCATCTCAGAAACTTCGGAGCAGTTGTGACATTCACTCTCATTTTATTACCTCATAGGAGTTCATAGAATCATAGAGTTGGAAAAGACCACAAGGGCCATCGAGTCCAACCCCCTGCCAAGCAGGAAACACCATCAGAGCACTCCTGACATATGGTTGTCAAGCCTCTGCTTAAAGACCTCCAAAGGAGGAGACTCCACCACACTCCTTGGCAGCAAATTCCACTGTTGAACAGCTCTTACTGTCAGGAAGTTCTTCCTAATGTTTAGGTGGAATCTTCTTGTAGTTTGAATCCATTGCTCCATGTCCGCTTCTCTGGAGCAGCAGAAAACAACCTTTCTCCCTCCTCTATGTGACATCCTTTTATATATTTGAACATGGCTATCATATCACCCCTTAACCTCCTCTTCTCCAGGCTAAACATGCCCAGCTCCCTTAGCCGTTCCTCATAAGGCATCGTTTCCAGGCCTTTGACCATTTTGGTTGCCCTCCTCTGGACCCGTTCCAGTTTGTCAGTGTCCTTCTTGAACTGTGGTGCCCAGAACTGGACACAGTACTCCAGGTGAAGTCTGACCAGAGCAGTTTTATCCTGACATTTCATGCCTTGTGTATTTTTATAAGCAGGGAACTTCAATAGGCTCTTTACTGCCTATTTTCCTCTGTTTTTCAGTTGTGCCAAGAGAGTAGCACAGAAACCAAGAAGCAGACATTGATAAGTAAAGAGGCACAAAACATGCCTTACAGGCATTGTTTAAAGGAGGGGAGGGCTTGAAGAGGTATTGAACTACTGACCTCAAATGATTTATATTGCAGTCCGATGTGGAAGTACGAAGCTACTTCACCACAGGGAAGAAATGAGAAATTTTGAGGGCTATTGAACACTGTGAATTCTCACAGCAAAGCCGCTGAAAGTTACTTAGCACAGGTGTCTCCATAATTGTGATGCATTGAGAAAGTTTATGGTGTTCAATGGTCCTTAAACCTATGAAATCCTCAGATTAGTATATTCAGTTTTCAAATAAAGCACACAAGAAAACAGCTTCACTTGTACCACAGCAGAAATGATTTTAATACTGTGGAATATCTTGGTTATTAGTCCCTAAATGACTTGCTTCATTTCCACTTTTGCTAATAAGCCCAACACAAACTTCATTTCAGTCTTACTCTTGGCACCCAAGCACTTCAGTTAAATCCAAATCACTCCCCTTCAGAACAGAAGCTGTTTTGTACTCAGATGGATAACTAGATCATGTGGTTTCATACTATGGACTCAACTGGTAATATCCCTGTAAGGTCTCAGTAGCTTTCCTTCTCAGCCTGCTGCCCATGGCACCATTAAGTGGAGACACCAGGCTGGGACACAGATGTCTACCTGCCAAGGAAATGTGCTCTGTGGCAACATCCCTACATAAGATGTACTGAACCTTATACAGAAGCAGTGTGTGTCTCCCTCCAAGTCCTCCTCTGGACATCAAAGTAGACAAATTTCGTATTTATGTCATATTTCGGGTTTTTTTTTACTAACACTTAGCATTTATATAGCACAAATTCTCCCACGAGTTATCTCAGGAAACCATACAATGCACTTATAAGGTGTTATTGTTTAGTCATGTCCGACTCTTCGAGACCCCATGGACCCAGAGCACGCCAAGCACTCTTGTCTTCCACTGCCTCCCGCAGTTTGGTCAGACTCATGTTTGTAACTTCGAGAACACTGTCCAACCATCTGGTCCTCTGTTGTCCCCTTCTCCTTGTGCCCTCCATCTTTCCCAACATCAGGGTCTTTTCCAGGGAATCTTCTCTTCTCATGAGGTGGCCAAAGTATTGGAACCTCAGCTTCAGGATCTATCCTTCCAGTGAGCACTCAGGGCTGATTTTCTTCAGAATGGAGAGGTTTGATCTTCTTGCAGTCCATGGGACTCTCAAGAGTCTCCTCCAGCACCATAATTCAAAAGCATCAATTCTTCGGCGATCAGCCTTCTTTATGGTCCAGCTTTCACTTCCATACATCACTACTGGGGAAACCGTAGCTTTAACTATACGGACCTTTGTCGGCAAGGTGATGTCTCTACTTTTTAAGATGCTGTCTAGGTTTGTCATTGCTTTTCTCCCAAGAAGCCGGCGTCTTTTAATTTTGTGGCTGCTGTCACTGTCTGCAGTGATCATGGAGCCCAAGAAAGTAAAATCTCTCACTGCCTCCATTTCTTCCCCTTCTATTTGCCAGGAGGTGATGGGACCAGTGGTCATGATCTTGGTTTTTTTGATGTTGAGCTTCAGATCATATTTTGCACTCTCCTCTTTCACCCTCATTAAAAGGTTCTTTACCTGTAAGGTAGACCAGCATTATTATTACCTTAATGCAATCCAAGAGCTATAAGTGATACTCTGGGTTGTATTCAACTAACTTTTACTCAGAGTAGAGCCACTGAAATTACAAGGTTAGCCCTGGCCACTAATTTAAAAGCTGCACAATGGGACCCGAGGGTAGGATGGCCATTACAAGGGCTGGCCTCTCTTTTGCCTCTTTTTGCTGCCCTTGGCATCATGGTATGTTCATCTTCAAAGAGGAGAATGGTTGGTTGAAGAAGCAGGAGGGGAGAGGAGCATCCAGACATATAAAGCAACAGCAACAATGCCTTTGTTAACATGCAGCTTACCACAGAAGCATTCATGAAGAGAATAACAATTTCTGAGACAGTCTTGTAAACAAGAGCAAAAAATTCATTTATGTATGTGTGTGGCCAAGCAAATAGGTGGGTTGTGAACATGAGTGAGTAACAAAGCAGTTTGAGCATGTTAAATATAGAGCAAGTTAGAACACTTTCCACTTTGCAACCAAGACAAATAAAATTAGAAAATTCCAGAAAGATTTTATGACAAAATGCTTCTTCACATACCCAACAAAAGACTTCTTCAAATAAGCAGACATGTGAGTTTGGCAGCAGGATACACAACTCTGCCAATGAAATCCCAAATGCTCAACGAAGTAACAAAAAAAGGGTGGGTTTGGGGGCACTGTCTGCCACAGGTGTAACTATCTGCCTGTTGGTCAGAAGTTGTGGGTGTCCTAGGTGCAATTTGCTCCTGACTTTCTGAGAAGAAGCTTGTTCCCTCGAGGCCAAGATGGCAGCCCAGGAAAAGGTAAGACAGGCAGAGATCTTGGTGAAAGATCCCTTTGGTGACCTTCTAGTTGTGTCTCACTTCCACAATGACAGCTCCCAACTACCGTTGGGAGACTGGAGAGTCTTGGGAAAAGAGAGCTTTGCTTGGAGGAAGAGGAAAACATTCCCTTAGATGGGAATTTCTCGTGGGATGAACAGCTATCCTGTTGTGTTTAGGAGACTTCTCTGGGTGGGGCAGGGCAGCGTGGAGAGACTTTTAGATGCCTTGGGGGTTTTCATGCCGATATAATATATGTAAAAGCAGACTGAATACTCTAGAACTGCCTCCAAACATATGAGTGGAAATGAAATTTTGGGAAAGAAGAAAGGAAGAAATTTGAAACTGAAATTAAGATTTGGATGTTGAAATTTGACCTCAAAATATAACAAGCAATTTTTAGAACTAAACTGTCAAATCTGGCTGTTTATAGCTGTTCATCTATTTAAGGATACGTTTTCTGATTATAAACAGATCAATTCAAACAAATGGCAAAATTCGACTTAAAGTCATTTATAAACAAATATTTTATAAATGTGTCAGAGTGGCTGGGGCAACCCAGTCAGATGGGCAGAGTACAAATAATAAATTATTATATATTAACTGCTACTGCATGCCAGCTGCCAGCCCAAGTGATAGCTTTCAAATGCTGAATAGCAAATATTGACACTTCACTAAATACAGACACTTCAAGAGAGCATTGGAAAACACCATTTGCAGAGTAGAAATTTGAGGGATATTTGTTGGAGAAGATAAGGAGCAAAGTACTCTTGTTTAAGCCTGTCTGCAGATTTTGCTGTCTTATCCCATGTCTTTTATTTTTCATTTAGCAATGGTTCATCAGAGTCATCTTAAGTTACAGTTATAAAGGGCTTGTATAACTGCACCTTCACTGTGATGACTTTTTTTAATGACTTGCTTTTTCAAGTCATTAAATACTCAATCAAATCATAGAATCATAGTACTGTAGAGTTGGAAGGGATCCTGGGGTAATCTAGTACAACCCTCTGCGATGCAGGAATCTCAGCTAAAGCTTCCATGACAGATGGGTGACATTACCCAAAACACATTTTGTTGTATAATACTATTGCTGGGTGTGTTGCTTCTGAAACCAGCTTAACATCAGTCAGAGTCTTTAAGCCATTTCTGATTTGTCTCTAGCCAAGATGTGAATCCAGGATAAAGACAGCCCAGCTCATTAATTGCTGAGAAGTACCTCGTCTGCCCCCCATGATCAGGAAAACCAATACAACTCTAGCAATTGCAAATCAACTTTGGCTCTCAACACACAAAGGTCAGAAGTGGTGTGGAGCCAGTGTGCACGGGGGTGGAGTGGGACTTGTATGAATGCCCCATCGCACCCCACACACTTTCACCCAAATGCACATGTGAGAAGGCCTTAGGCAGTCGGATGTGTTTCATTATAAACATGATTTATTTTTCCTTCTGTGTTGCTCCTATTGCAGTTTTTGTTTCTTATCCTAAATGCTTCTCCTCCCCAACCCATGCTGCCATAATACTTCTTTAAAAAGGAGGGGGATAAAGAGGAGAAACAGCTTAAGTTGCAAAACCTTTTCCTTTCTCTGGGGAGAGCAACAAAACTTGCAGTGTATTGGATATTGTTTCTAAGTTTCCTGAGGGGAAAGAATTGTCTCTAGGCACAAATTAGTGCTACAAGTGGAAGATACAGCTCAGCTGTTTATAAACTAATATGCAGCAATTATGATAAAACAAAACTCAGTCTGAAATTCTGCTGTAACTATGACAACCCACATTCAGGGTATTCTACTGAAAGCATAAAAAACCACCCCAGCAGGAGTGAGTAAATAGTATCTATTATTGATTTATGAAGGTTCCAAACAGTGAAAATTGGTTAATATATTTTGTCATGAAATATTTTTACTCAACCTTCATTTTGATTGATAAAGTTATAGTCTATTTAAGTAGCACCAGCCAGATAGAAGTGATTTCCAAATTTATTTTTAATCATTCTTTTTTGTTACAAACTCCATTTTTTCTCCCTAAGAGACTCTAAAGCACATTCTTTGTTAGCCCTGTTGTTCTGACACTTAACGCTTGCTCTGGGAAATATTGGTAATTGAACGGCTGCTCCAAATATATTTTGCTTCTCTATCTATCTGTCTAATCTATGTATCTACCTGCTGGGGCATTTGAGCTGGAAAGAAATTGGGGGAGGAGAGTAGTGAGAGAGCCTCGTCTTCAGGTACATTCAAAGTTAAACTACAAAAGAAGCCATGTATTTCATTTTATACCACTTAATAACTATAGCAACATATGAAAGCTATATTTTTTAAAAAAAGGAAAGGAAAGGGATTTCTGAATTTGGCACATGTGCACAGAACCTATGTCATTTAATTATTTTCAACAATCCTCACTCCTGCTCTTTACAGGGATGTAGGAAATAGCTAAGTGTGTATATTGAACCACAGGAGACTGGAAATAACAGTCAGATTATCTCCATACAAAACAAAACAAAAACCCTCAGCACACAGAAATTAGCAGGTCAGTCATGCAGCCAGTGCTGACACAATTTTGCGACAACATTTATTTTAAGCCTGCATTCCCTTTATGGACAAACCCTAAAAGTGCCAGCAGGGATTAATGAGGAGATAGGGGAAGAGGAAAATGTAGGGAGGGATCTGGAGTTAGTAGAAGGAGTTGGAAAGGGTGGGATTTGGAACAATGGGCTTCCCTAGGTATCTGAGAAGGCTGGACAAATTTGGATCTTCACAAGACAGGGTTTCTCCCTGCAAAACATGCAGCATGGACCACAGAGAGTCTGCCTATCTTCTTGTTGGGAGATGATCCATCAAGGAAGCCATCAATAAGGCAAAGACTTCTTGATGCAAATGGGTTGGAGCCCTGCCATGGGCTGACACATAGTAGGACACAATGGAGGACACAAGCAGGACACAAAAGGCAAAGTTGCAGGAGGGGGGGGCAGAATTGGAGTGGGCAATAATCATTTTGAGATTATCTGATTAATTTGTTTATTATTTAAATTTGTTTTCATTTTTTCCCAACTTAACCCCCTCCCGCCCCCCTGTATTTAGCAGGACAGGGAATGACTCACAAGTTTTTCCAGGCTCTACCGCTTAAATTTTATGCTTTAGAAATGATAGGCAAAACTGCTAAATGATGAAACAACACAAGTTTTTACAAGGTACAGGGGAATCCCCACATGTGCAATGGGCATGTGCAGTTCTGCTTACACATGCATAAAAATATAAAAAATATTTTTTTTATATTTTTAGTGCTTAAAAGGGGCAGAATGGGGACGTTCCACTTATGTTCATCCTGGTCATGCACACAGCAGCCCAGAACGGAACCCCATGGAAGTGGGAATTCTCCTGTATCCCACAGGAGAGCCACAGAAAAAGTGAGGTTGGTCAAGGGAGCCATGGGTTCAAAAAGGTTGAAAGCCACTGACTTAGAGCAATTTTATCTAACTCTATTTTCCTGTTTTCTTTTCCCAGCCAGTGCATGGAGGGCAAATCTGTGTATTACGAAACTATTATTGTCACATAAAATAAACTGAACCATTCATACTGGGGTATACCTGCTGGCTTGTACGAACAATCAAGTGACAGGATCCACAGGGGCAGCCTGCAAGGAAGGCATTGCCCACTTTTGCTGCCTCTGCTGCAGTGGCAGCAACAGCTGCAGCACAAGCCTTGGAGGGAGCAGTCCCGCTCCTGGAAAAGGTTACCTGCTTCCTTTCAGGAAAACATTGGATTTCTGCATGATGTAAAACAGATGTGGTGAACCTTAGGCAAGGTCCTTGCGTGGCAAGGTCAGGTGGTACCCGGTGCAGAAAATTTCTTGTCACCCCTCCCCCCATTGAATTTTATTTTTTTTTTGCCTGCAAAAATGGTTTGACTTTATTTCATAATTTCTTACAAAGGTATGTGGATTCTGGGCCTCTGATAACAAGCAGGCGACTGTGGGCAGATACCTAAATCTACAGGATGGATTGTGTTTTGGCTTGTTTTATTTTATTTATAGGAATGCAGGTGCCACTTTGGTCTAAACCACTGAGCCTCTTGGGCTTGCCAATCAGAAGGTTGGCGGTTTGAATCTGCACAATGGGGTGAGCTTCCGTTGCTCTGTCCCAGCTCCTGCCAACCTAGCAGTTCGAAAACATGCCAGTGCAAGTAGATACTGTAAATAGGTACCGTTGTGGTGGGAAGGTAAACGGCATTTTCATGTGCTCTGGTTTCTGTCACTGTGTTCCGTTGCACCAGAAGTGGTTTAGTCCTGCTGGCCACATGACCCAGAAAGCATGTTTGTGGACAGTTGTCTGAAAATGTTTCCCTGATTCGATTGTCTTCCTTGTAAAGTTAGTGAGGGGCAGGGAATGGGCATTTCATTAATAGATATTCAATTAATTGTGTGACTACTCAGCATGTTCTTTCATGCCATAAAGAAGCTGAGCCACTTTATCAAGTTCGCTAATGGAATTAAATTCCATTGTGCAGAGAAAAAGGCAGCTAATAATGGGGGTTGTTTGAGGCAGATCTACTATGAAACTAATGAAGTTTTAGCTTCAGGGTCCCTACTCCCGGAAGGGGCCCAGTCAGAAGCAACTTTAATCCACATTGCTTAACAATTTTGCTTTAAAAAGTGCTTCATGCATGTATATAGCATTTCCCGAATTTTCATCTCCCTTTCACAGAATCACAGAATATTTTGAAGGCACCACAAGGATCATCTAGTCTTGTGGTTCCCAATGTGGGGCCCACGGCTCACAGGGGGGCAATATGATTTTTAAGGGGGGGGGCAATTCGAGAATGAGCTAGACCAAGTTAATGGCCTTTTAGCTTCCTCCACGTGAACAGGAGTTCACTTTTTGAATAATAAGAATTATATGTCCCTGGGGGTGGGCATCAGGATTTTAGAGATGCCAAAAAAAGGTTGGGAACCACTGATCTAGTCCAAATATTTCACCCCACATGGGGCTCGAGCCCATAATCCTGAGATTAAGACTCTCATGCTCTACCAATAGAGCTATAACTCGAAAACTATAAGGCACTGGAAATTTTCATTCACACCAGTGACTTTGACAAGTGAGATAATCCAGTACAACCATTTTAAGCAAATCTAATATGTAGTAGCTATGATAGATATAGTGATGATCTTCAGTGGGAGCAAACCCACTGAAGATGATAACAGTGGTTGCCAAGACCTGGTTGTGAAGGGTGCCCCATATGAGTTCAAGCTTCAGGGCCCTCCAAAATGTAGGTCCATCACTGGAGTTGATATGATTAATTTTAAGTGGAGTTTGTAGGTGCCATTAAAGCGCACGCGCCAACTTTCCTCTAAGACTTCCAACACTGGTGAGAAAGATGGGAGTCCCCTTATAGGCATGTTCGCCCACAAACAAACTTGGAACATGTCTCTGGTCGAGAGGGAGGCAAAGGGAGGGAAGGAGAGGAAGGAGGAATTGGGCATGCACTCTTTCTTTGGGGCCTCACAGGCCAAGCCGAAAGTGCCCACCTCGCATGCGCACTTACTCCTGAAAGGCCTGTGCTTGGTCTTGCGCTTCCAAATCTGGTTCCTCAGCAGGCAGCAGCAATTCAGGTGCAGAGGGAGCTCCATGGTCATGAGAGGCCACGGCTCAAAGCGATGGTGGTGGTGGCCGAAGCAGCACGCAAACTGCTGTGTAAATCCACGTGCCGAAGGGGCGTGGGCCTAGAGGGAAGCGAGGCCACCCAGTTTCCTCTCTGGCTGGTGGGGCTTGGGGCCCACCACCACCACCAGCTCTGGAGAAGCCAGCGACGGGGGACAGGCAGCTCTGCTGGGCTCAGTGCGGTTGCCCACCACCTCCCCCTCCTCCCGCACCATGTTTTATGCAAAGCAGCGCAGCGGTGCAGCTTGTCCTCTCCCCTGCCGGCCAGTGCCTGCCTGCCTCCTTCAGCCGGGAGCATCGACTCGGGGTACTTGGGAGTCACCGGGGGGGTATGCCGTGGCGCTGTTGCCCCCGCTCTCAGCTGGAGTAGGCAGGCAGGCACTGGCAGGCAGGGGAGAGGACGAGCTGTGAGGCTTTGCCAGCACTGCTACCTCCTCCAGCTAAATGTCACCCCCCCTCAGGATGACACCTGGGGCGGATCACCCCCACTGCACCCCCCTTCCTATGCCAATGACCTTAGGTCCTTTGGATGTTGCTGAAGCACAACACCCATCCACCCGGACCATTGGCCATGCATGTTAGATTTGATGATTTAAAACAATATTTCTTTGTTTTCCATTTAGGGAAAAACACGGCTGAGCATCCAAGAGTAATTGACTCATTCAGCTTACTAAGGAGTAACAGAGTTGCTCTGTGCTTCCCTGCTTTACATGCCAATGGTGTCGTGTGTTACCAGGTGCTGCCAAGGGACTGAGAGAGAGGAGGAGAAACAGCCTTGCCGCTTTCAGAGGCAGCCCTGCATCTGGTACACATTCTCCATCAGGGTTGAATTCTTCACTTCCAGTGCTATTCTCAGCACATTTGAATGCAGTACTTCAGGGCTCATTCAAGATAAAGTTTTCACTGAATGGAGCTTTCATGAGGCATTACAGAATGAAATGTAGCTTGACAGTTAAGCACATGGGTAGGCAAACTAGGGCCCAGGGGCCAGATCTGGCCCAATCGCCTTCTAAATCTGGTGTTAAGGGTATCAGGAGGTTGTTCGAGAGCAATCAGGCAAATGCCTCCCTGGTCTGTTGTAAAGCTTTGTTATTGGTGCAAAAAAACCCTTCACCATGCAGAGCGCCTCTATTCCATGGCTTGCTCATTCACTGGCAGAATCTGAGAGTGGGCGGTCCTTAAGCCTTCCCCAGCAGAGTAGTTTCTTATGCTGCCCAAAATGCCTGGTTGTGGGGTTATCATGGAGCTGCCTAAGTATTTTGGCCCTCAATGCCTCTCCCGGCGCATACAGTGCCCCTTTGTAGTACAAGAGCCCTCCTTTTTCCTCAAACCCCCCATTTCCCCCCTTTCCATCTCTGAGCTCCCTGATTTTAGTCTGAGCAAACTCATCGTGTCTGGTGAGCCCAACCAGTTCTTGCTCCCTTACCAGTGCTCCCCCACACAACAATCAGTCTTCTGGGAACATGTGCCTGGCCACAAGAGGTCCTTCCCCTTCCATGTACTCAGGTTTCCTGGAAAGTGTGTCCGCCCTCACATCCCCCCCCCAGGAACGTATTGTATCTCAAAGTGATACTGTGAGAACGTCTGTGACCACTGGACCTGTCTCTGGTTGAGCACGTGTGCTGTCCGCCAGTATTCCAGGTTCTTGTGGTCCGTTCGGACCTGGATCTGGTGCTGCGCCCCAATCAAAAAGTGTCTCCACTGCCTAAAGGCTGCATAAATGGCTAGCAATTCTTTGTCATTAACAGTGTAATTTTGCTCTGACTTGCTCAGTTTCCTGGAGAAAAACGCACAAGGTCTCCAGTCCTCCCCTGACCCTTGTAGCCACAGTACTGCTCCGATGGTCCGGACTGAAGCGTCCGTCTCCACTCTCAGTGGCTTTCCAGGATCCACGTGCAGGAGCTGCTCCTCATAGGCGAAGGCCTTCTTTAACCTTTCAAAGGACTGCTGCGCTTCCTTGGTCCACGCAAACTTCTTCTTGCTGCTGAGACAATCCGTTATGGGTGCTGTCAAGTGAGCAAAGTTCTTGATGAACTTCCTGTAGAAGTTGCTGAAACCTAGGAACCTCTGCACATCCTTCTTTGTTTTGGGGCTCTTCCATTCCAGCACTGCTTTCACCTTCTCCGGGTTCATGGCCAGCCCCTTGTCCGACAGTCGGTACCCCAAGTACTCCACCTCTCGAGCATGGAATTGGCATTTCTCCAGCTTGACCCACAACTGATGCTTCTTCAATCTCTCTAGCACCTGCCTGACGTCTTTCACGTTCTGTGCTTCATTTTCAGAGAAGATCATCCAAAAAGGCCACACAATTCTTGTACAGCAGGGGACCCAACACGTGGTGCATAAAGGCTTGAAAGCAGGCGCTGTCCCCTTGTAATCCAAACGGCATGACAAGATACTCAAACGCCCCCAGGGGGGTGAACATGGTCTTCTTCCATTCGTCCCCCGCTCTCACTCTAATCAGATTGTATGCTTCCCTGAGGTCCAGCTTGGTAAAAATTTTCCCCTGCCTCACATGCGTCAAAACATTGTCAATTCTGGGCATGGGGAAGGCTACGGGTTCAGTTACCTTGTTCAGGAGGCAATAATCAACTACAAGGCGATGCTGATTCATCATTTTCTTGTCCACAAAGAATACTGGGCTCCCCCCTACGGCCTTTGATTCCCTTATGAAACCCCTCTTTAAGTTCTTGTCAATAAACTGCCTCAACTCTTGCATCTCCTGGTTGGACATGGAATACAGCTTACCCACAGGCAACTGGGACCCCGGAAGCAGGTTGATTTGGCAGTCATAGGGCCTGGGGGGGGGCAGCTTGTCAGCCTCTCTCTCGCTGAACACCTCCTTCAAATTTGCATATTGTGGTGGTACATGCCCCTTCTCCTCCAGAGTCACCCCAGCCATAGTCGTTCTTGGTTCCTTCCCCCCCAGGCAGTGTTCCAAGCAGTGAGCCGACCCAAAGGTGAGGGAACGTTGATGCGACAACACCACTGGGTCATGGAGTGCCAACCTACTCATTCCCAGTATAATGGGGGGTCCTGCCAGTGTGACCACGTGAAAGGCAATAGTTTCTGCGTGCCTAGAAACCCTCATCCTTATCGGGGGTGTCTGGTGTGTCATCCCCCCCCCCAGTAGCTCCCTGCCATCAATGGTGGTCACTTGAAAGGGGAAATCTAGTGGCAACAGTTGTAGTTGGTGCTCCAGAGCGAAGTCTCTGCTGAAAAAGATGCAAGAAGAACCCGAATCAAGAAAAGTGTGGACTTCTACTGGGTGCCCATTAGGGAGTTCTAGCACCACTTCAACTGATATGCCTGCCTTGGGAGGGTCTGGTTGGGGCTCTTCTACTGGTCGCCTGCCTGGCTGCTGCCTCTGTTGGTTTGCAGTCAGGCTTTTTCATTTCCCTGCACCTGAGCCTTCTCTCCCTCTTCCTCTTTGCCTGCTGTCCCCATCATGCCTTGCCAGGCTTTTTTCTGGGGACAGACCTTTGAGAAATGTCCAGGGCGCTGACAGATGAAGCACTTTTTGGCTGTTTTCCAGTTCCTCCCCTCTTTCTTCCTGAACTCACCAGCGTTTGAAAACTTGCGCGCACAGGCTCCATCAATTTCCATTGGCTCGGCTGCCGGCAGACTGTGGGAAGTCCCTGTAGACATCTCAGGAATGCGGTTGCTGTAGAAACGCTCTCCTCTGGCCTCCCGCCTTTCCTGAGCCCGCGCCTCCTGCCATACTCCAATCACTAACGCCATTTTAGTTAGCTCATCCATGGACCGTGGGTGGGGGGCTCTGGATAATTCATCCTTTACTTCGGGATTCAAACCTGCCTCAAACAGAGCTTGCAGGGGTTCAGAGTCTAGGTCCAGCCTAGCTTGTGCACTAACATCGCAAAACGCGACCAGTAGCTCCTGACGGTCAGAGACCCCTGTTTGAAACTCAGCAGCTCCCTTCGTGTCACACTTCCTTCCACCTTGCTGGAGAACATGGTGTCCATCGCCTGATAAAATTTCTTCAGGTCTTTCAAAGCATCGTTCCCCGCTGCTATGAGCAGCCTAATCCATTCGCGAGCACACCCCTCAAGGTGTCCAGTTACAAAAGCAACACGCTCCCGGTCGCTAGTAAACTCCCCTTCTTGCAATTCCAACGCATATTGTATCTCTGTTTTAAATGTGTTGTAATCTTGGGGCTTTTCTCCAAACTTATTCACTAGCCCTGGGACCTTCCTTCCAATAGGGGTGGCTCTGACCTGACCATCCTGTGCTCGCCTCTCCTCCAGCCGGGCTGACAGCGTAGCAACATGCGCCTCGAGGTCTCGGTTCCTCTCAATTAGCCCTCGCACCATAGCTTCCTGCTCCGTCTCCGCGGATGGTCCGGTCTGGCTCATTATGCTGCCTTCACACGGCTACCCTCGAGCAACATCAGGGACTCTCCGATTGCTGTTAAGGGTATCAGGGGGTTTCTCGAGAGCAATCAGGCAAATGCCTCCCTGGTCTGTTGTAAAGCCTTGTTATTGGTGCAAAAAAAACCTTCACCATTCAGAGCCCCTCTATTCCGTGGCTTGCTCATTCACACTGGCAGAATCTGAGAGTGGGCGGTGCTTAAACTTTCCCCAGCAGAGTAGTTTCTTGATGCCCAGTCTGCGCCTCCCCTCTCTGCACGGAAGCCTACTGCGCAAGGAAGGCATGGGTAATGGAGGACGTCTCTCCTCCCCACTTTGCTCCGGCAAGGTGTCCTGGCACCACCTCGCCTGCTCCGAGCCCTGCCTCTCCTCTCCACTAGAGGCGTGGCTACTCTCCTCCGCTGAGGAGGTGCTGCATCCCACGATCTATGGGGTGTTGGGATTTTAGCTCCCACAAGCTGCCAGCTGCAGGATGTTGCTGAGTCAAAAACATCATGTGATGTTCTGCTAGAGCGTGGGAAAGGAAGGCAGTGCCAGTTCATAGTGCCAGCTCAATCTGACTGGGTGGACCTTTAGCTACGTGTTTCGGCTCTTAGACTGGAGTAGAGAATGAGTCGGAGACTCTGAAGCTTAGCTGCTGGAAACATGCAGTTTGTTTGTGTATATTTGTACAGTTCTGAATAAAGTAGATTTTAGTCTATGAACTGTCTTCTTTCTTCTGATGCATGGAGCCTTATCAGAAGCAAAGGGAGTGTGCTTTACCCACAAGGGCAAAGTCGCTCATTCACCGGCCCCTCTGGGCAGAGGAGGATTCCTGGCTTCCTGCCAGAGGGTATCCACTGGACTAACGCCCCAGACGTTCTGGGAGGATGCCAACCCTCCCGGCCCAGCATTAGATCCCAACATGGGGGCTCTCTGTAATCCATCTGGCTTTTCCCCTCTTACCCCTGAGCTGATGGCAGTTCCCTGACATCTGGCCTGCAGATGGTTCGGGAATCATTGTGTTTTTACATGAGTAGAATGTGTGCTTATATTTTAATTGCATCTCTGGGTTATTTGTGGGGCATAGGAATTCATTCATATTTCCCCCCAAAAATATAGTCCATAAGGTCTGAGGGACAGTGGCCCCGTGCTGAAAAAGTTTGCTGACCCCTGGTTAAGCACAAATAAAAAACAATTGGTACTAGCTTCCCCCTTGTCTTCTCCAGTACGTACTGGAGAACAAATAAAACAAGGCAGAACATTTAATTTTCTCATGACATAAAACAAAAAGGGAGATGGCTGGGTGATGGGCAGGTATGGGCAGGAATGTGACTCTTCTCTCCTTGATCACCGTAATTTAAGACATCTAGCCAGAATCAGTGATCCTGAGTTGTATTTAACTGCAGTGCTGATTTATTCTAATTGTTTGGTAAATATATCACACTCTAGTATGTAAATAGCATCAAGTGATAAAGGATAAAAGAAGAGTTGAAAAGGAGCCAAAGAGCAAACCAAGCAAAGAACAGCAATGATTCAGTTTTGCTTCCATCCCCAAATCAGTGTTTGATTCCATCCCCAGATCCCAGCTATGGTCCAAATTAAATCTGATATTGCAGGACAAATGACTCCTCTTTCTTATAAAAGCCCTGCACAATGGAACCAAACTGCAGGTCCGATGCCGTCAGCAGGGATAGTTATCGAACAGTATCGAGATGAGTAGGAGGGTGAGACAGGGATGCATTTTGGCCCCACACTGTTTTGCCTATTCTTAAATGACCTAGAAGAGAGCTTAATGGACCCAGATGGACACCTTCCAAAAATAGGAATGAGAAGGACCCCCTTGTTGTTATATGCGGATGACACGGCCATCATCTCACATTCCAGACCGGGTTTGAAATATCTGCTGAGGAAGTTTTCTGATTACTGTTCTGGAAATGGTTTCTCCATGAAAAATCTAAAATTTTAGTATTCGAAAGAAGCTTCTCCCGGTCTAAATGGATGGATGGCCATAACCTTGAACAGATAAAATACTTCAGTTATCTAGAATAAACATTCACAAACTTTTTATTGATAATAATCAGCTAAATAGTTTGAGGATCTATACAACTGTCTAACATGCAGAAAACAGCATTTTTAGAGAAATCAAAGACTGGAACTGAGGGAAGTCGGGGGTGGGGTGGGTGGGTTCTGTGGGGGGAGGGAGGGGAGGGAGGGGAGGGAGGGGAGGGAGGAAAAATGGGGGAAAATAAGGATGATATGTTTCTGGATAATATGTTTTGTTTTAATTTTGAATAAAATAGTTATTTAAAAATACTTCAGTTATCTAGGGCTCACATTCCATCATACAGGATCTTGGAAGCACCACTGGCAAACCTCCCTTCAAAAGGCAGAGATCACAAAGCTAGCTATACTCAGAGTCTTTTTCACAAAGGGCGGCAAATATGTTCCAGCAGCCTTAAGGGTTTTCAACGCAAAACCCGTTTCCCAACTCCTGTACACTGCAAGTGTCTGGCATAATGGGGACCTGCCAAAGCTAGATGGCTCTCAGGCAAAATTTCTACGATTTCTGCTGCAGGTACCCAACTGTGTCGCCAACTCCATACTTCTGTTAGAAGCTGGTGAATGCCCAATTTCAACTAAAGCATGGTGGGCTGCCCTAAATCATTGGCTCAGGATTTTAGTGTTTGATCTAGGGAAGGGTTTGTACCAACACCTGACCAATGAGGAGTTTGTCAGCAAATGGCAGAAAACCATGGCTAGAAAAGCCACCTCTATTGGTCTGTCATTCCCCCAACTGCATTACCTGGGTTATGAAGGCACCCTAAAGACGTTAAAGCAAAGATTATGGGATAATGCAAACAGTGACTTGCGATCTCGATCACATGCAGTCTGTAGTCTGCTGGCAGTAGGAGTACAATATGGGCATGTCTTTAAGTTAACAACTTACATTAAAAACCTGACAGTACCAAATTATCGAAGGCTTTTCACCAAAGCCAGACTAAACATCTTTCCTTCTGCAATGTTGGATGGCAGGTTGAGAGGAGTTCCCTACCAGGACAGACTTTGCTCGTGTGCTCAAGATATCGATTCCATAAAACATATTTTGCTGCACTGTGCAAAATATGAGCAAGCCAGGGCTGAACTGATACTACCCTTGCTGGTATCTTTCCCAGGAAAATCAGAGGCTCACTATGTCAGGTTCCTATTGGAAGACCAGACAAACGCTAGAACATTAGCAGTGGCAAAGTTTCTATCGGTGGTTGCAAGAACCAATGATCCCTATCTATTGAACAAAATGCTTCTTTAATCTGGAGGTAGGCTGTATGAATTGTGCATTGCTTTGTAACAATTTGTTGGGTCTCTGGACCGTAAGAAAGATGGATTTGATTATTCATATTAAGTTGATAGCTAAATTGTTAAGTTGTGGGTGAACATATCAGACAACACAGCAATTCTTCAAACAGCTCTTGTTTATTCAGAGGCCAGAACAGAACTGAGCTGAAGGGCTCAGTCAGCCTGATTATATAGAGCTCCAGTACAACGTTACTGTAGCAACTTTCTAAAACTATCCAATCACTGAATGTCACTTTCGATCTTTCATTTGCATAACTATCTACAGTATGCCCCTGCTGGCCCAGGGTGAGAACTTCAGTACATAACACCCCTCCCCACCGAGATAAGGCGTTAGTTACAATCGTAATGGTTTCCTTATATACAGCACTACACGTAATGGTTCAATTAGGCACAAAAAGCATATCGGTTACATTTCCCATACTTCCACATACTTAGACCAACAGTGTTACATGTCCAACAACATAGTCCTCTAAATAAGTTGGGTGCTTGGAAACCCTGCCAGACCGCCGGGGGGGGGGGCATTTCTTGCTGAGGCTGTGGCATGACCCTAGGTGGCATTGAAACCAAGTCCCCTGGATCCGCTGCTGTGGGTGGAACCTCCGCAAGTGGAGTTGGCAGAATGTCAGGCACGGCAGTGCTCTGAGTCTGTGGGAAGTCCGGCAGACCCTCTGAAGCGGCTTGGTTCGGCTCCACGCTGGCAGTTTGCGAGAGAGGTGTAGGTGGAGCCTCACCATCTGTAAGTGTCTGTTCTGGAGCCACGAGTGCAGTTGGGGGCACCACGGTAGTATCCAAGTCCCCAACCCTGCGCCTAAGCTGGTCTATGTGCCGGCGCCACAAGCGTCCGTCTTCGAGTGCCACCTGGTATGAGCGAGGTCCAGTGACTCCCACTACTGTGGCTGGCACCCAAGGAATGTCCCCCACATAGTTCCGGGCAAAGACCTGGTTTCCTGGAACAAATGACTGTGGCGCGTTGGCACAGCCTGGGGGTTCGGCCACGGCAAAGTCTGGGTGCAGCCGGTCGAGCGGGGACCTGAGGCGGCGGCCCATAAGCAGTTCAGCAGGACTCTGCCCTGTGGCCGCATGAGAGGTGATGTGTTGCAGGAACAAGTATTCGGCGACCCACTCGTGCCAGTCTCCCCGGTCCAGGCGGGCCAGTGCCTCTTTTGCCAAGTGCACCATTCTCTCTGCTTGCCCGTTGCTGGATGGATGAAATGGCGGATGCCTAGACCCAAAAGGTACCGCTCAAAAGTGCCTGACGTGAACTGTGGTCCGTTGTTGGAGACAAGGACATCAGGACACCCATGCGTCGCAAAGAGGCCTCGCAGCACCCGGATGACGGCCTCGGTAGCGGTGGAGTGCATCAGGGCCACCTCCAGCCATTTGGAATAGGCATCCACCAATACCATAAAGGTCTGGCTGCGAAAGGGGCCGGCCAGATCGATGTGCACCCTCGACCAGGGTGTCTTGGGCGTCTCCCAGGTGTGTCCCTTAGCTGCCGGTGGCGCAGGCCTCGATTCTTGGCACGCTTGACAGGCGGAAACCCAGGCAGTGATGGCATCGTCCACATTAGGCCACCAAACGTAACACCGAGCCTACGCTTTCATTTTGACGATTCCCGGGTGGCCAACGTGCAGAGCCTCAAGGACACGCTGATGGAATCTTTGGGGAATCACAACGCAGTCTCCCCACAGCAGACAGCCGCAATGAGCTGAGAGTTCGTGTTGTCTGGTTGTGAACAGCTGGAACTCTGATGCAAAAGGCCCTTGTGGCCACCCCCTCCACACCCAGTTGAGCACACGGCTGATGGTGCAATCCTGGGCAGATGCGGAGGCCACAGTGGCAGCCGATACAGGCGCTGCCAGAAGATCCTCACTCAGGAGAAGCGATGAAGCAGGAGCCAGGTCTTCCACAAACGCTGGAAGAGGGCAACGGCTGAGGGCGTCGGCATGGCCCATCGATTTCTCCGGGCGATGGACGAGCCGGTAGTGGTAGGCAGCCAGGAAAACAGTCCATCGCAGCATGCGCGGCGAGAGGACCGGTGGAGTTGGTCGATCACCGGCGAGGAGGCCCAGGAGCGACTTGTGGTCAGTAATGAGGTTTAAAGTCCTGCCGTAGAGGTATTCATGGAACCTCTTCACTCCAGCCACAAGTGCCAGTGCCTCCTTGTCGAGCTGGCTGTAATTCCGTTCAGTCAGAGATAGCATCCTGGAAAAGTAGGCGAGCGGTGCTTCTCTTCCATCTGGAAAACAGTGACTGAGGAAAGCGCTGATGCCAAAAGGTGAGGCGTCGCAGGCAAGGACCAGCGGTCTGGCTTCACTGTACTGTACCAGCACACTGTCTGATGAAAGGAGAGCCTTGACCGCGTTGAAGGCCGCCGTCTCCCGATGACCCCAGGACCAAGGTGTCTTTGTGCTGAGGAGTCGGTGAAGAGGCTCAGCCACCGTGGCTTTGTGGGGCAGGAACATGTTATAACGCCTGCAACTCCGTCTTGTTCTTTGGGATGGGGGCCTGCTGGATAGCGCGGATCTTGGATGTGGTCGGGTGAAGGCCGGAGGCGTCTATAAGATAGCCCAGGAACTCCACCTGTGGAATGGCGATCTGGCACTTCTCCCTCATTACCTTGAGCCCGGCCTCCTGGAACCTGGTCAGCACGGCGCGGAGGTGCTCGAATAGCTGCTGGTGTGAGTCTGCGGACACCAAGACATCATCAAAATATGGTACCACGCCCGGAAGTCCTTGCAGGAGACGCTCCATAAGGCTTTGGAAGATGCCAGGAGCCACACTCACCCCGAACTGCAACCGGCGGCAACGGAATGCCCCTCGGTGGGTGACGATCGTCTGGGCATCAGCAGTGGCATCATCGACGGGCAGTTGTTGATAGGCTTGGGCAAGGTCCAGCTTAGCGAAGACCTTACCCTCACCCAGGGAATGCAGCAGGTGTTGGACAACAAGAACCGGATAAGCGTGCTGCTGAAGTGCCTTGTTGATCGTACACTTGTAGTCAGTGCAGATTCTCACCGGTGTTATGTACTGAAGTTCTCACCCTGGGCCAGCAGGGGGATACTGTAGATAGTTATGCAAATGAAGGATCGAAAGCGACATTCAGCGATTGGATAGTTTTAGAAAGTTGCTACAGTAACGTTGTACTTGAGCTCCATATAAGCAGGCTGACTGAGCCCTTCAGCTCAGTTCTGTTCTGGCCTCTGAATAAAAAAGAGCTGTTTGAAGAATCACTGTGTCATCTGATATGTTCACCCACAACTTAACACTGGCGACGAAGGTGGGATTGATGGACATCAGAGCACAGCCAGATGCGGCCACCCTCTGAACTGAGCTAAACCACTGAGCTGAACCACTGAGCGAAATCACTGAACAGAACCAATTCAGAGCTGACCGTTCTGGCTAGAGCACTGTGTTCCGTCTATCGCCCTCCACGCCGGCATCAGAACCATGGCTTCACTTGTGCCTCTACCGCCGTTTGCACCAGCCTCTGAATCATGGGACTCCTACCTCGCTCGGTTCGACTGCTACCTCCAAGCCAATGAGCTGACAGAAGTATCAAAGGAGCAGAAGCGGGGCCTATTCCTCAGCCTCTGTGGGCCTGAGGTGTTTGAGACGGCCCAAGCATTGCTTGCACCTGAAGCAGTCCAGGCAGCACCGTGGGACACGATTCAAGAGAAGCTCTGCAACCACTGCGCGCCAAAGCCGTCCAAGATTGCTGCCCGCCATGCATTCTACCACTGGAACCAGGCAGAGGGGGAGTCAATTAACAACTACACCGCTGCCCTCCGACAGGCTGCAATGCACTGCAAGTTCCGAGGCTTAGACGATGCCCTGATGGACTGAATCGTCTGCGGGGTCTGGGACATCCGTCTGCAACGGTGTCTCCTCGCCAAGCCAGACCTCACGCTGCAGGAGGCCGTGGCCTCGGAAGCTGCTGAACGCTCCGCCCAGGAGATCCGCAAGGCCAGCAGCCCGCGTCTTGCTAGGAAGCCAGTTCCAGTGCATCATGAAGAGGCCAACAGTGATGAGGCATCCTCCAGTGAAGACAATGACGTACACCAGACAAAGCGGGAGTGCAGGAAGTTCCAAAAGAAGTCCAAGGGCCAATCGGAATGTGCCGGCTGTGGAGGCAACCATTCCCGTGCCAAGTGTCGATTCAGAAATGCCATCTGTCGGAAGTGTTCCAGAAGGGGCCACATCGCTAAGGTCTGCCAATTGGCTCCGTCTGACACCCCCCCTTCACCGACTTGCAAGTCCAAGTCTTCAGTCCACCAAGGAAAGCTGTTTCACTCTCACCAACTGCCGCTGCCCGTCTGGAACCACGATTGGCCAAACCGACTCACCTATGCGACGCAAGCTGAACATCACGGTGCTCATTGAAGGAGCTCCATGTGACATGGAGATCGACACTGGGTCTGCCCTGTCCATCGTGTCTTGGAGCACCATCAAAAGACTGGTACCCAGAGTGTCCAAAAGGCAACTCAACTCTCACCGTGTACACCTGAGAGACTACCAGGGAAACGACATTCCCGTGGTAGGCGTTGGCCAGTTCCGGATCGCCTTCAAGGATTTTTCGGGCCTGCTCCGATTGGTGGTGGTCGAAGGTCAGCGGCCAAGCCTCCCAGGGCTAGACTGGTTTGATGCCCTCGACCTGGAAGTCACCGGCATCAACTGCATCTCTAACGCAGAGACTGAGGGTCTGGTCAAAGACTTTGCCGAGGTTTTTGATGGCACGTTGGGGCAATATACAGGTACGCTCATCTCCTTTAGCCTTGATCCACAAGTCGCCCCCATCAAGCTAAAGCCACACCTGGTTCCCTTTGCTCTCAAGGCTAAGGTGGACGAACAACTGGACAAGCTGATCGTCCAAGGAGTTTTGGAGCCGGTTGACCACGCCAAGTGGGAAACCCCCATCGTCACGCCTGCCTAGCCAGAGGGGTCGGTGAGAATCTGCGCTGACTACAAGTGCATGATCAACAAGGCACTTCAGCAGCATGCTTATCTGGTTCCTATTGTCCAACACCTATGTCAGGTTCCTATTGGAAGACCAGACAAACGCTAGAACATTAGCAGTGGCAAAGTTTCAATCGGTGGTTGCAAGAACCAATGATCCCTATCTTTTGAACAAAATGCTTCTTTAACCTGGAGGTAGGCTGTATGAATTGTGCATTGCTTTGTAACAATTTGTTGGGTCTCTGGACCGTAATAAAGATTGATTTGATTATTCATATTAAGTTGATAGCTAAATGGTTTGATACTTACTAGCTAGAGAATGGGGTTTACTGAACAATACATTGTTTACTATCAGAACTACCGCTTTCTTGCACTTTTCTTAAGAGCAGAGATTTCAAAATTGCCTCGAATGGTCAGTAATGAAACCTTGGGGTGCACTTTCTAACTGGGGAGTGCATTGGGCATCTATAAGGTTCCCAACTAAGGGCTCACCCACACTTGCTCTTGCGCCTGGGAACCCCACTCTCTAATGCTGAATCTAAGCAAATGTCATTTGGGTGTCATTTGGTATTGATGTTTGCTCTGGTTCAGTGCTAAAGAGTGGGTTTTCCCACTCAGGGAAAGCAGCAGGGCAAAAATGTCTTTTCTAGGTAAAGTGTGGAGGAGCCCTAAGTGAGAACTCTCCCGCCCCAAGGAATGGGGATGGGTGTCCCAAAACAAGGCTCCGAAAGTTTCTGTAACAAAATCCCACTCCCCTGTATACCCCTTCAAAGTGCTATCACTGAAGAGCTGAGTAGCAGGTCTCTAACCTCCTGTTCAGATGTTCAGACCTCACATGTTAATTGCATAAAGCAAATAGTGGTGATTACTCCCGCAGCCCCTCACCATAATCACCAGCCCCCCACTGGGGAAAGGCATAAAGTGTAAAGTCAGCTATGCACATGTAGGCTCTTTTCGCAATATAGAACCAGTCTGAATCTTGGGAGTGGGGGGCAGCATAAGTGTATAGATGGGGCTCAGGCCTTCAGCCAATGTTTGATGGCAGCCCCTTTCTTTCCTATAGCTTCATGTTGGAATTCCTAAATAGGGCTTCAGAGATTTGGGTGGAATCTAGACACATATAAAAAACACTACAAAAATGCTTTTAAAAAAAATGGTTTGAAAAGTATATTGAATTTGCCATAAGCTCACCATTGCCATCTAGTGTCACATTTGTATAATGCACTTAAAATGCACTTTAAAATTTATATTTGCAGCTATATAGCTGAGTCCTTGGGGTTTCCAGCTCAGTGTACAAGTTCACATAACAATTTATTGTCAGAAAGAATGGCAATAACGAAAGGGCAGTCATAAAGAAGAACCTGAGAAGTCATCAGAAAAGTACAGTCCTTAATGTACACTGTTCTGACCTCAAGATAACTAAAGAGAGTTTAGACACCACATATATCTTTCATCTCAGCCACCACTGAAGCCATCCCTTTCATATTGTGATTAAGGCCCGTTGTGGAGATCAACAGACATTCTAACAATGTTCTGATGGAGTTCAGATTAGCCTTTTATGCAAGCAAAATCGTTTGCCTTGTAGGGCCTCTGGCATCACAAAACTGATCATCCCTGGGCTGTTTATGTGTGGACCATACTTAATCTCCTTCTGGAATGAAAATAATAATTAATATGCAAATAGGTGACAATGAATGCTAGACAAGATAAATTTGCTCTTTTGAAAATAATCTATGAGAGACCATTGATGAGAGTTGTGTGGTGACTTGTCTAGGCAGGAAGAGCATCAGACACAGAGCAACACATCCAACTGTGGGCCTATGGCATGATTAAAGGAAAGCAACTGTGTTTCTTTTGGCATCTCAGCTGACACAGCTTTGGCCCACCAGAGGCAGATCACTTAGAAGAAAGAAATGGCTTTTTTTTTTTTTTTTAAAGATATTTATTAAAGTTTCACAAAAATACAGAAAACAAAGAAAAAAGTATAAATTACAGCAAAAAAGCAAAAAGTAAGAAAAAACATACAAAATAAAACAGTTAAAAACACACTAATGTTCCATAACCTATCTTCCTTACTCTTATTTCCCCAGACCTCCTCATACCTCCCTTCTTTGTATTCCAATTCAGTTTGTTGGTTCAGCAAATCCTTACCATTAATCTTTTACCCAATTGTTAACCTTTCCCCCCCCCCCCATGTCTCTTAAAGCATTACAGCTAAAAACCTCTTAATTTCTATCCAGCATCCTTCTAAAGTTCCTTAATTTTACAATATTTCTGTAAATAGTCCTTAAATTTTTTCCAGTCTTCTTTCACCGACTCTTCTCCCTGGTCTCGGATTCTGCCAGTCATTTCCGCCAATTCCATGTAGTCAATCACCTTCATCTGCCATTCTTCCAAAGTGGGTAGATCTTGTGTCTTCCAATACTTTGCGATAAGTATTCTTGCTGCTGTTGTAGCATACATGAAAAAGGTTCTGTCCTTCTTTGGCACCAGTTGGCCGACAATGCCCAAGAGAAAGGCCTCTGGTTTCTTCAGAAAGGTATATTTAAATACCTTTTTCAGTTCATTATATATCATTTCCCAGAAAGCCTTAATCTTTGGGCACGTCCACCAAAGGTGAAAGAATGTACCTTCAGTTTCTTTACATTTCCAACATTTATTATCGGGCAAATGATAAATTTTTGCAAGCTTGACTGGGGTCATGTACCACCTGTATATCATTTTCATAATATTCTCTCCTAAGGCATTACATGCCGTAAACTTCATACCTGTGGTCCATAACTGTTCCCAGTCAGCGAACATAATATTATGTCCAACATCTTGTGCCCATTTAATCATAGCAGATTTCACCGTTTCATCCTGAGTATTCCATTTCAACAGCAAGTTATACATTCTTGACAAATTTTTAGTTTTGGGTTCTAACAATTCTGTTTCTAATTTTGACTTTTCCACTTGGAAGCCTATTTTCTTATCCAAGAAAGAAATGGCTTTTGGAGACAGGAAATATGAAGGTTCTTTGGAAAACAGAAATAAATGAGTAAAATATTGAATGGCCATCACTGTTGCATCAGAGAACCTTTACACTTCTTTATAATCAAAAAGGAAGGAAGGTAGAACACTGGAAAGGAGTGACTTACCTTCAGTAAAGTGAAACTTTGAGGCCTTGAGTGAAATGTAATCCTGAAGAAGATTGTGATTGGAACAGGAGATTAAGGAGAGCCAATCGTAGACTTGTAGAGTTGGAAGGGACCCACAAGGTTGTCTGCAATGCAGCATATCTTCATTCATATATATATATATATATATATATATATATATATATATATATATATGCAAGGCTATCATTGCACAGCCCCTTTGCTCAGTAGAATCTTAAAATTGCTGCAGTAGTTTTTGGGGCCGTAGCGGAGATGTAATTAATATGGGCAGTTTTCTTTCTTGAAGCTTGAAAGACAGCCCCTAGATATTTGAAACAGGTCCTGGATCTCCTGTGCCGCAGCTGTTTCATCCATAAATCTTAGTAATATATTTATATATAAGAAATGCATTTTATTCAAATTTTAATATATTTGCTCTGCATAAAGAAGTTTAATTCCAGTTTGGCTTTTTGGGGTGACAGTTTGTATTAATTTGTAACTTATTTAAATCAGGTTGTCATTCTAATTAATTACATAGGCATTCATAGATGGGGTACCAACTTGAATAAAATATAGAATCATAGAATCATAGAGTTGGAAGAGACCACAAGGGCCATCGAGTCCAACCCCCTGCCAAGCAGGAAACACCATCAGAGCACTCCTGACATATGGTTGTCAAGCCTCTGCTTAAAGACCTCCAAAGAAGGAGACTCCACCACACTCCTTGGCAGCAAATTCCACTGTCAAACAGCTCTTACTGTCAGGAAGTTCTTCCTAATGTTTAGGTGGAATCTTCTTTCTTGTAGTTTGGATCCATTGCTCCGTGTCCGCTTCTCTGGAGCAGCAGAAAACAACCTTTCTCCCTCCTCTATGTGACATCCTTTTATATATTTGAACATGGCTATCATATCACCCCTTAACTTCCTCTTCTCCAGGCTAAACATGCCCAGCTCCCTTAGCCGTTCCTCATAAGGCATCGTTTCCAGGCCTTTGACCATTTTGGTTGCCCTCCTCTGGACACGTTCCAGTTTGTCAGTGTCCTTCTTGAACTGTGGTGCCCAGAACTGGACCGAGTACTCCAGGTGAGGTCTGACCCGAGCAGAATACAGTGGCACTATTACTTCCCTTGATCTAGATGCTATACTCCTATTGATGCAGCCCAGAATTGCATTGGCTTTTTTAGCTGCCGCGTCACACTGTTGGCTCATGTCAAGTTTGTGGTCAACCAAGACTCCTAGATCCTTTTCACATGTACTGCTCTCAAGCCAGGTGTCCCCCATCTTGTATTTGTGCCTCTCATTTTTTTTGCCCAAGTGCAATACTTTACATTTCTCCCTGTTCAAATTCATCTTGTTTGTTTTGGCCCAGTTCTCTAATCTGTCAAGGTCGTTTTGAAGTGTGATCCTGTCCTCTGGGGTGTTAGCCACCCCTCCCAGTTTGGTGTCATCTGCAAATTTGATCAGGATGCCCTTGAGTCCATCATCCAAGTCGTTGATAAAGATGTTGAATAAGACCGGGAGGGTCTTATAAGATATGGGGAGCAGCTAAGCCCTGCCCCATATAATCAATCACATAATGCAGAGTGCACACACCATTTGAATGACTCCTTCAAATATTTTATTGAGGGACCGAAGGGACCTCAGCCCCAGGAGTTGGCTCCTATGTTCTTGGAGGTTGACGGCTTCAGTACGTATTTTAGGACAATGATCCAAGCCTTCTTTCCATCACCAAAAATAATTTTTATTTCACCTGTGAAAAGTGATAATATTTCTTTGTTGCATGAAAGACCTCAGCAACTCTTGTGTCGGGGGATTTCTGAGCTATGGTTTTTTTTTTTTAAAAAAAAATTATTATTTTTCCAAAAACACTAAAAGAAAAAAGAAGAAGAAAAAAGAAAAAAAAAACCCAATACGATACAACGCATCGAATTAACAAAACGATATTAAGACAATAAAATAAATCAACCAATTTCATTATCCCATCTTTCATTCACTTATTTCCACGACCTCCTCACACCTCCCTTTTTGTATTCCACTTCTGTTAATTATTTCAGCAATTCCTTCTCATCCTTCTCTGCTTTCAATCCTATAATTATCTTAGCTCATTCTAACCTTATTTTTTTCCTTTAATGCTCTATTAACCTATCTGTACTTAATTCCTTATAATATTTCTACTAAAGCCATATAACTTCATTTCAACATTTTTCTAACATTCATTAATTTTGCAATATTTCTGTAAATAATCTTTAAACTTTTTCCAGTCTTCTTCCACCAACTCCTCTCCCTGGTATCGGATTCTGCCAGTCATTTCCGCCAGTTCCATATAGTCCATCAACTTCATCTGCCATTCTTCCCGGGTGGGCAAATCTTGTGTCTTCCAATACTTCGCGATGAGTATTCTTGCTGCTGTTGTTGCGTACATAAAAAAGGTTCTATCCTTCTTTGGCACCATTTGGCCGACCATGCCCAGGAGAAAGGCCTCTGGTTTCTTCAGGAAGGTATATTTAAATATCTTTTTCATTTCATTATAAATCATCTCCCAGAATGTCTTAATCCTTGGGCACGTCCACCAAAGGTGAAAGAATGTGCCTTCAGTCTCATTACATTTCCAACATTTATTGTCAGGCATATGATAAATTTTTGCAAGCTTGACTGGTGTCATGTACCACCTATAAATCATTTTCATTAAGTTTTCTCTTAAGGCATTACATGCCGTAAATTTCATACCTGTGGTCCATAACTGTTCCCAGTCAGCCATCATTATATTATGTTCAACATCTTGTGCCCATTTAATCATAACTGATTTCACCGTTTCATCCTGAGTGTTCCATTTCAACAGCAATTTATACATTTTTGACAAATTCTTGATTTTAGAGTCTAACAATTCTGTTTCCAATTTTGATTTTTCCACCTGGAAACCAACTTTTTTGTCCAAATTATATGCCTCCATTATTTGATAGTAATGGAGCCAATCTCGCACTTTATTTTTCAATTTTTCAAAGCTCTGCAATTTTAGTCTGTCTCCCTCTTGTTCCAGAATTTCCCAATATTTTGGCCATTTGGCCTCCATATTGAGTTTTTTCTGTGCCTTCGCTTCCATTGGTGACAACCATCTTGGGGTTTTCTTTTCTAACAAATCTTTATATCTGTTCCATACATTAAACAATGCTTTTCTGACAATATGATTTTTAAACACTTTATGTGCTTTTACCTTATCGTACCACAAATATGCATGCCAACCAAATACATTATTAAAACCTTCTAGGTCCAACACATCAGTGTTTTCAAGTAGCAGCCATTCTCTCAGCCAACAAAAAGCAGCTGATTCATAATAGAGTTTTAGGTCTGGCAGGGCAAATCCACCTCTTTCTTTAGCATCAGTTAATATCTTAAATTTTATTTGAGGCTTCTTGCCCTGCCAAACGAATCTGGAAATATCTTTCTGCCACTTCTTGAAACAATCCATCTTATCCAAAATTTGTAATGTTTGAAACAAGAACAACATCCTTGGCAGCACATTCATTTTTATCACAGCAATTCGGCCTAACAATGATAACTTCAGATTTGTCCATATTTCTAAGTCTTTTTTCACTTCAATCCAACATTTTTCATAATTATCCTTAAATAAGTTTACATTTTTAGCAGTCATATTAACCCCTAAATATTTCACTTTCTTAACCAATGTTAGTCCTGTCTCTTCCTGAAATTTCTCTCTCTCATTTACAGTTAAAATTTTCACTAAAACCTTAGTTTTCATCTTATTCAGCTTAAAACCTGCTACTTGCCCAAATTCTTGAATCAGTTCCAATACCCTTTTTGTGCTAGATTCTGGTTCCTGTAGGGTCAATACTAGATCGTCAGCAAATGCTTTCAATTTATACTGTTTAACTCCCACTTGTATACCTTTGATCTCTTGGTCCTTTCTTATCATGTTTAACAAAACCTCAAGGACCAATATAAAAAGCAGTGGAGAAATTGGGCAACCTTGTCGTGTCCCTTTCTCAATCTTGAACTCTTCTGTCACTACATTATTCACAATTAATTTTGCCTTTTGTTCTGAATAAATTGCACCTATACCATTTTCAAAACCTTGGCCTACCCCCATCCCCTGTAGATTCTTCCTCATAAAGCTCCAAGAAATGTTGTCAAAGGCTTTCTCCGCATCCACAAATATCAAGACAGCCTTAGTATTAATATTAACTTGAAGTTTTTCTAAAATATTAATTATATTCCTCATATTGCCAGACAAATGTCTGCCCGGGAGAAAGCCCGCTTGATCTTTATGGATTTCTTCTACTAACACCTTTTTTAATCTTTTAGCCAAAATATCTGCAAAAATTTTATAATCCACATTTAGCAACGATATGAGGCGGTAGTTTTTGAGCTGTGTCTTTTCAGTCTCTGTTTTTGGTATAAGTGTAATGTAAGCTTCCTTCCATGTTCTGGATAGCCCCTTCCACCTCCTGGTCCGTTATTTTGTGGTTCAACATTAGTTGTTTTTCCTGTGAGATTTTGTGCAGTCCATTTATTTTCAAGAATCGATCAATGTCCATTTCTTTCTGCTTCTCCTGTGTATAGAGTTGTTTGAAATACCTCTGGAAACACTTCCTAATTTCCACTGGGTTCTGTATATTTTTTCCTTCCACTTCCAAATTCGTGATAGTATTGGTGTGGTGTAGTGGTTAAGAGCGGTAGTCTCGTAATCTGGGGAACCGGGTTCGCGTCTCCGCTCCTCCACATGCAGCTGCTGGGTGACCTTGGGCCAGTCATACTTCTTTGAAGTCTCTCAGCCCCACTTACCTCACAGAGTGTTTGTTGTGGGGGAGGAAGGGAAAAGGAGATTGTTAGCCGCTTTGAGACTCCTTAAAGGGAGTGAAAGGCGGGATATCAAATCCAAACTCTTCTCTATTGAGTTTTTGCCTTTTTTTCATTTGCCAGGCCAACAATTTCCCACATTTATTTGCCGATTCAAATGTCTTTTGCCTCATCTGTTTAATCTTCCATTCTATTTCCTGATTCATCAGCTTCGCATATTGTACCTGGTATAACTTTATCTCTTTCAAAATCTCCTGTGACTTTGGTTTTGCTCTCAGTTTCTTCTCTCCTTCCCCTATCTTTCCCAGGATTTTATCCTTTTTTTCATTCTGAGTTCTCTTCTTAATTGCATTCTGTTGTATTAGGAATCCTCTCATAACCGCTTTACTTGCATCCCAAATTACTCTTTTTTCCACTGTAGTGTTCATGTTTATCTCAAAATAATCTCTTAGAGTTTTTTGGGCCTTCTTGGTCACCTGAGCTATGGTTTTTTCACCTTCATGACAGAAATGTAATATGTCACCAGTGAGAAGCCCAGCAGCTGCTGGCTAGTGAGATACATGGTGGTAAACTACATTCTGGAAATCTTGAAATATCAGCTCTGAATTGAAATTTCATGCAGACATCTTTCTGTTTTAGATTTGCGGGGCGGGGAACAATGACCCCCTAAACCCTGGAAATTGATAAATGGTAGTATATTGATTAATTGGGGTGTGGATGAAAGTACAAGTTGCAGAGCTGTGCCAGACAGAGAATTCCTGGGCTGGCTTATGCAAACCAGCTTGACTGGCTTAGCAAAGAGCAAATATGTTAACATGACAAGATGGGTTAATGGGCCACCGAAGAGGAATCCTTTGGCCAGGGGAGACAGGGTGCCAAGGTGATGGGGTATGTGTTTGAGGTGACAGGAAAAGAGAGTTTTTGAGCAAGGAGTGCTGGGAAGAAGGAAGAAGAAGAAAAGACTGGGATCCATCTTGGGCAGGCTGGCTGAGAGGGTTGCCTGGGACTCCAGGGCTGCGCTGCTGTGGGGAACAAGCCCCTCTTGAAATGACCGTGTGGTAAGACCGAAGTGTAAATAGCTGAATAAACCATATTTCTTAAAGCTACGACAGTCTCTGCCTTGTCTCAGTCCTTCAAAGGGACACATACCTTGGGTGAGTGCCTGAAACCCTGGGGACTCTTGCCACCTCTCAACAGAGAGAGGGGTTGGCACCCAACTTTTGTAACAATCCTTATAATGCAATACTTAGGTTGTGATATCTTTTCTCCCACGTTAAACTTTGCATTTTACTTCTCTGTTGATGGAGAAAGAGTGGGATAATATTATAATAACATAACTGTACTAATATTGTTTTTTTAAAATAATTTTTATTGAATGATTTTATGTTACAAAAAACAATACAGCCATACTACCACTAAATATAATTAAGAAATAAAAATTACATACATTGATATTTAGTTTGTTTTTTGTTATTTACCGTCTTATTTCCTCCCAAACATTGCATACAACAACACACATATGTGCAGACACCCACACACCCACACCCACACACACAATGATAATAATGAAAGTAAATATTTTCCCCCTTTTATCTTCCAAAATCTTTTCTTCAACTTTGACTTCCTGTCAGGTCCCTTTGCATATATTTTATCTTACATTTGAATGTACACAAAACAATAAACCTTTCTATATATTTTTCTAATACATTCTGAAAACATAATAAATCCTTAATTGTTATCCACCTCCTTTTAGTTCCTTTATCACTTGAATGCTAGCACGGAGTTAAAACTATTATTGTATTTTTGAAAATATCTTCTATAACCATCCCAATTTTCCGCAAATTTTTGCTTTGAGTTTCCTCTGTGTTTACTAGTCAATTGAGCCATATCCACCAATTCCTGTAATTTGATTTGCCAATCTGTTATTTTGGGAGCCTCGTGATCTTTCCATCTCTTGACCACAAGTATACGAGTCGCTGCGGTTGCATACAAGAATACCTCTCTTCGATTTTTTGGGATCTCATTATCTATAATACTTAATAGAAATGCCTCCGGTTTTTTAGTAAAAGTTATCCCCATCATCTTTTATAATTCATAGTACATTTCCCCCCCAAAATCTTAATCTTTTCACACGTGCACCACATGTGGATCATGTCACCGTTATTTCCTCCACATCTCCAACAAGCATTCGCCAAATTTTTATACATTCTTGATAATCTGGAAGGAGTGAGGTACCACCTATGAGCCATTTTCATCATGTTCTCTCTTATATTATAGCTGGCTGTAAATTTCAAATTTACCTTCCATAAGTTTTCCCAATCTTTTAGCATAATTGGACGGCCCATTGTTTTCTATGAGATAATTGTTTTCTACTAGATAAATAAACTGTTATTACTCATTCCTATATAGCCTTCCTGCTTATTTAACCTTTATGCAGAATTCATCATGCGAAAGGCTGGACTGGATGAATCCCAAGCCAGAATTAAGATTGCCGGAAGAAATATCAACAACCTCAGATATGCAGATGGCACAACTTTAATGGCAGAAAGTGAGGAGGAATTAAAGAAGCTATTAATGAGGGTGAAAGAGGAGAGCGCAAAATGTGGTCTGAAGCTCAACAGCAAAAAAACTAACATCATGGCCACTGGTCCCATCACCTCCTGGAAAATAGAAGGGGAAGAAATGGAGGCAGTGAGAGATTTTACTTTCTTGGGCTCCGTGATCACTGCAGATGGTGACAGTAGTCACAAAATTAAAAGACACCTGCTTCTTGGGAGAAAAGCAATGACAAACCTAGACAGCATTTTAAAAAGCAGAGACATCACCTTGCTGACAAAGGTCCTTATAATTAAAGCAATGGTTTTCCCAGTAGTGATGTATGGAAGTGAGAGCTGGACCATAAAGAAGGCTGATCACCGAAGAATTGATGCTTTTGAATTATGGTGCTGGAGGAGACTCTTGAGAGTCCCATGGACTGCAAGAAGATCAAATCTATACATTCTGAAGGAAATCAGCCCTGAGTGCTCCCTGGAAGGACAGATCGTGAAGCTGAGGCTCCAATACTTTGGCCACCTCATGAGAAGAGAAGACTCCCTGGAAAAGACCCTGATGTTGGGAAAGATGGAGGGCACAAGAAAAGGGGATGACAGAGGACGAGATGGTTGGACAGTGTTCTCGAAGCTACCAGCATGAGTCTGACCAAACTGCGGGAGGCAGTGAAAGACAGGAGTGCCTGGCGTGCTCTGGCCCATGGGGTCACGAAGAATCGGACACGACTAAATGACTAAACAACAACAACAAATGGGCAAAAATAAAGCTAGCAACTTGTAGGTGAAAATTGAGCGATATTATTGTGCGGTAACAGGGTGGCCTGTCCTGTTTTGCCACAGGTGAAATGGGAACGTGCTGCCTTCTGTCGATCTGCCACTCTGCCATTCATGGCTGAAATGCTCCCCTCTTGCTGAAACTCAGCCGGAGGGGGGTGTTCCACAAGGGCCTTGCTGTTCATCCTCTCTGTTCCTGGGTGGGGAAGATGAGCAACAATGCTGTGTGCTGGAAATAGTGGGGCATGTGCTTCACCCCACCCAACAGGTGGGCTGCCTCTGGTTACCAGGAGTTATGAAAACGAGTCACATTTTTCAACAAGACAGGGAAGATGCACGGAAACAATCAAATGCCTACCCTTCATCACAAAGAAAAACTGGCAGGTACTCTTCTCCCTTTCACTTGAAATCTCACCTTTTGATAGGAATGGGTATAAAGTTTATATTGAATTCTGTAAATTTAACATAAATTTTGTGTTGTTTTTATTTTACAAAAAGCAGTGTTTGTGTCCTCCCCCTCCTGGCCTACAGTGTGACTGACCCTGAGCATGGAAATGTTTGGGGAGGGCAAGGCAGTCCCTCTCCCCCCTTGCAGCGAACACATTATACTATCTGAAGCCCAGGCAGCTTTTCGTGAGAACCATTCAACAACAGACCACTGTCTAATGCTGTCCTTCCTAGACGAGAAGTATACCAGGCCTCTACAGGGTAAACTCTTCGTGGCCTTCATGGATCTGAAATCAGCGTTTGACTTCATCCCCAGATCCCAGCTATGGTCCAAATTAAGTCTGATTTTGCAGGACAAATGACTTCTCTTTCTCATAAAAGCCCTGTACAATGGAACCAAACTGCAGGTCCGATATGGTCGACAGGGACATCTATCGAACAGCATCGAGATGACTAGGGGGGTGAGACAGGGTTGTATTTTGGTCCCCACATTGTTTTGTCTATTCTTAAATGACCTAGAAGAGAACTTAATGGACCCAGAGGGACACATTCCAAAAACAGGAATGAGAAGGACCCCCTTGTTGTTATATGCTGATGGCGCGGCCATCATCTCACGTTCCAGACTGAGTTTGAATTATCTGTTGAGGAAATTTTCTGATTACTGTTCTGGAAATGGTTTATCCATTAATTATGAAAAATCTAAAATTTTAGTCTTCGAAAGAAGATTCTCCCCGTCTAAATGGGTGCTGGATGGCCATAACCTTGAACAGATAAAATACTTCAGTTATCTAGAATAAACATTCACAAACTTTTTATTGATAATAATCAGCTAAATAGTTTTTATCGGTGGTTGCAAGAACAAATGAGCCCTATATTCTAAACAAAATGCTTGATTAACCTGGAGGTAGGCTGTATGAATTGTGTATTGATTTGTAATGATTTGTTGGGTCTCTGGACCGTAATAAAGATTGACTGATTGATATAAGGGCTTGCACACCATTGTTCAGATTCTTTCCTCCTGTGTGTGGGGAGTGGGGACCGTGTTGCAACAGTACTTTTCTATTGCAATAAAGATCAGTCTTACTAGCCACTTTGCTTCTCAATATTCCCTGGTTGACCTCTGTTATTTTCTCCTACTTAAGGACTCTATGCGGGCTCTTAAGAGAAAAGGAACATTTTTTTTTTAAATACCGTAATGCCCCAAATATAGGCTGCACTCCCCCCCCCCCCCAATTCTGACAGTGAAAAGTTAAAGTGTGTCTTATATTCGTGACCTTATGCCATCAGCAAAGTAGTGTGGCTCCCCCCCCCCCAGGAAGCAGCTCGGAAGTGCAGGGCAACGGCGCGCACCCCGCCCGCCCGCCCGCCCGCCCCTCCCAAGCCTCCCCTGGTGCCGCCTTGGGGAGGTTGCACCTGCAAATAAGCCTTGAATTTTAAAGGTGCGGCTTATTTGCGGGTACATCTTATATTCGCGCCAATAGTAGTTTTGCTTTAGGTGAAATTTCCAAGCCAGTTCTAATTCCAGGCTCCTGGTAGTTCAGATACAGCTGGAGTTCAGTGTTTTTGCACATCCTGAATTTGGCCTTGATTGGCTTAGTACAGTGGCTTCCAGAGGTGATTTTTATAAATCCAATAAACAGGGAAATGTGGCATTTGGATAGTGTGCAGGTGGCAAAGTGGACAGCCTGAGCTTTGCTGAAAAAACAAAGGCATAAGCAGTTTTGGTACTGAAGAAGAAGAGTTTGGATTTGATATCCCGCTTTATCACTACTCGAAGGAGTCTCAAAGCGGCTAACATTCTCTTTTTATAAGATATTTATTAAAATTTTCAAAATATTACAAAATAGAAAAAGAAAAAAGAAAAATACAAAATAAAAATGGTTAAAAACAATTCATTCTTTCCATTACTTATCTTTCTTTTGCTTATTTCCCGGACCTCCTCACGCCTCCCTTTTTTGTATTCCAGTTCAGTTTGTTAGTTCAGCAAATCCCTCCCCTCTTTGTATATCCTAGTCTTTAATCATAAAATATTGTAACATTAAATTTTTACCTATTAATAATCCATTTCTTCACATTCCCTTATAACATTACAGCTAAAAACCACTTAGTTTCTATCCAACATCTTTCTAGCATTCATTAATTTTGCGATATTTCTGTAAATAGTCTTTAAACTTTTTCCAATCTTCTTCCATCGACTCTTCTCCCTGGTCTCGGATTCTGCCAGTCATTTCCGCCAATTCCATATAGTCCATCACCTTCATCTGCCATTCTTCCAGAGTGGGTAGATCTTGTGTCTTCCAGTACTTTGCAATAAGTATTCTTGCTGCTGTTGTGGCATACATAAAGAAAGTTCTGTCCTTCTTTGGCACCAATTGGCCGACTATGCCCAGCAAGAAGGCCTCTGGTTTCTTTAGAAAGGTATATTTAAATACCTTTTTCATTTCATTATAGATCATCTCCCAGAAAGCCTTAATCTTTGGGCACGTCCACCAAAGGTGAAAGAATGTACCTTTGTTTTCTTTACATTTCCAACATTTATTATCGGGCAAATGATAGATTTTTGCAAGCTTGACTGGGGTCATGTACCACCTGTATATCATTTTCATAATATTCTCTCTTAGGGCATTATATGCCGTAAATTTCATACCTGTAGTCCACAACTGTTCCCAGTCAGCAAACATAATGTTATGTCCAACATCTTGTGCCCATTTAATCATAGCAGATTTCACCGTTTCATCCTGAGTATTCCATTTCAACAGCAAGTTATACATCTTTGACAAAATCTTAGTTTTGGGTTCTAACAGTTCTGTTTCTAATTTTGATTTTTCCACCTGGAAACCATTTTTTTTGTCCAAATTATAGGCCTCCCTTATTTGATAATAGTGAAGCCAGTCTCGCACTTTGTCTTTTAATTTCTCAAAGCTCTGCAATTTCAATTTGTCTCCTTCTTGTTCCAAAATTTCCCAATATTTCGGCCATTTGGCCTCCATATTGAGCTTTTTCTGAGCCTTTGCTTCCATCGGTGACAACCACCTTGGGGTTTTATTTTCAAGTAAGTCCTTATATCTTATCCAGACATTTAACAATGCTTTTCTAACAATATGGTTTTTAAATGCTTTATGTGCTTTGACCTTGTCATACCACAGATATGCATGCCACCCAAAAACATTATTAAAACCTTCTAAATCCAAAATGTCTGTGTTCTCAAGAAGCAGCCATTCTTTCAACCAGCTGAATGCTGCTGATTCATAATAAAGTTTAAGGTCTGGCAGGGCAAATCCACCTCTTTCCTTTACATCAGTTAATATTTTAAATTTTATTCTGGGCTTCTTGCCCTGCCAGACAAATCTAGAAATGTCTCTCTGCCACTTCTTGAAACAGTCCATTTTGTCCAAAATTTGCAATGATTGAAACAAAAATAACATTCTTGGCAATACATTCATCTTTATAGCAGCAATTCGACCTAACAAGGAAAGCTTCAAGTTTGACCATATCTCTACATCCTTTTTCACTTCTGACCAACATTTCTCATAATTGTCTTTAAACAGGTTTAAGTTCTTAGCGGTCATATTAACCCCCAGGTATTTTACTTTCTTAGCCAATGTTAAACTTGTCTCCTTCTGAAACCTCTCTTTCTCAATCGGTGTTAAATTTTTCTCAAGCACCTTAGTTTTTAACTTGTTCAACTTAAATCCTGCCACATGACCAAATTCTTGAATCAATTCTAATACTCTTTTAGTACCAAATTCTGGCTCCTGTAACATCAATACTAAATCATCTGCAAAAGCTTTCAATTTGTACTGTTTGGCTCCGACCTGTATACCTTTGATCAGACGGTCCCTTCTGATCATATTTAGCAGAACCTCCAGGACCGAAATAAAAAGCAATGGGGAAATTGGGCAGCCTTGTTGTGTCCCTTTCTCTATCTTAAATTCCTCTGTCACCACACTGTTAACTATTAGTTTAGCTTTTTGTTCTGAATATATTGCACTTATACCATTTTCAAACCCTTGACCAACCCCCATCCCCTGAAGATTTTTCTTCATGAAACTCCAAGAAATATTATCAAAGGCTTTCTCCGCATCTACAAAAATTAAAACTGCTTTAGTGTTGATATTCACTTGCAACTTCTCCAAAATGTTGATTATATTCCTCATGTTGTCAGACAAGTGTCTACCCGGGAGAAAGCCAGCTTGGTCTTTATGTATCTCCTCCACTAGTACTTTTTTTAACCTTTTAGCCAAAATATCTGCAAAAATTTTATAATCCACATTAAGCAGGGATATGGGGCGGTAGTTCTTAAGTTGTGTCTTTTCAGACTCATTTTTCGGTATTAGTGTAATATAAGCTTCCTTCCACGACTCTGGCGCTTTTCCCCCCTCCAAAATTTCATTACAAACCTCCTTTAGTGGTTGAATTATCCAATCCTTCAAGGATCTATAATATTTTGAGGTTAAACCGTCTGGCCCTGGAGATTTGCCCAACTGCATGTTCTGGATGGCACCTTCTACCTCCTGTTCTGTTATTTTATAGTTCAACATTAACTTATTTTCTTGAGAGATTTTTTGTAGTCCATTTGTTTTTAAGAATTGGTCTAAGTCAAACTCTTTCTGTGGCCCTTGTGTATATAACTGTTTAAAGTACCTCTGGAAGCATTTTCTAATTTCCACTGGATTCTGGATGTTCTTTCCTTCCACTTCCAAGTTGGTAATAACACTTTTGTCTTTTTTTCATTTGCCAAGCTAACAGTTGTTTTTTTTAAATGATATTTATTAAAGTTTCAAAAAATACAAAAACAGAAAATAAAAATAGAAGAAAATACAAAATACAGAAAAAAGGATAAAGTTTTTAAAATATAGCAAAAAAAAAATAATAGAAGGAAACATACAAAATAAAAACAATTAAAAACACATCGTTAGTTTTCCATAACATATCCTCCTTTCACTTATTTCCCCGGACCTCCTCATACCTCCCTTTTTTGTATTCCAGTTCAGTTTGTTAGTTCAGCAAGTCCTTACCATTAAGCTTTTACCCATTTATAAAACCTTTTTTCGTATCTCTTAAAGCATTACAGCTGGAAACCACTTAGTTTCTATCCAACATCCTTCTAAAATTCCTTAATTTTACAATATTTCTGTAAATAGTCTTTAAATTTCTTCCAGTCTTCTTTCACCGACTCTTCTCCCTGGTCTTGGATTCTGCCAGTCATTTCCGCCAATTCCATGTAGTCAATCACCTTCATCTGCCATTCTTCCAGAGTGGGTAGATCTTGTGTCTTCCAGCCAAGCTAACAGTTTTCCACATTTATTGGCCCATTCAAATGTCTTTTGTCTCATCTGTTTAATTTTCCATTCTATTTCCTGATTCATCATCTTCATATATTGAACTTGGTATAACTTTATTTCTCTCAGAATCTCTTGTGACTTTGGTTTCGCTTTCAGTTTCTTCTCACCCTCTTTTATTTTTTCCAAAATTTTATCTTTTTTCTCATTTTGGGTTCTCTTCTTTATTGCATTCTGTTGAATTAGAAACCCCCTCATAACTGCTTTACTTGCGTCCCAGATTACTCTCTTTTCAATGGTAGTGTTCATATTTATCTCGAAGTAGTCTCTCAAGGTTTTTTGGGCCTTCTTGGTAACCTCTTGATCTCTAAACAAGGTGTCATTCATCCTCCATCTGAAGGAACCGGTAGGTGTTAATTTCATCTCCATTTTCACAGCATTATGGTCGGAGCAGGTTTTAGGGCAAATTTCCACTTTTCGAGTCTTAGGTGCCAGTCCTCTAGTAGTCCAGATTTGGTCAATTCTTGTCCATGTCATTTTGGCTTCAGAGAAGAAGGTTCCCTCTCTGCCCAAGGGATTCTTTATTCTCCAAATGTCAATCAAGTCCATATTGTCAGTCATCTCAAAAAAGGTTTTTGGTAGTCTGCCATCTTTGGTAACTACCTGTCTCTGCGACTTGTCCATGTTTGTGGATACCACTCCATTCATATCTCCCATCATGATAATGTTGTAATCCATATAGTCCAACAATGTCTCATGCAACTTCTTAAAAAATTCAGATTTCCCTTCATTTGGTGCATATACTCCTACTATCAGAAATTTTTCTCCTTGTGTTTGGATTTCAATTGCCACATATCTTCCTTGATCATCTTTAAAAATAAATTTCGGTGATAGGCTCTCTTTCGCGTAAATTCCTACTCCTCTCTTTTTAACCTTGTTCGATGAAATAAACTTGTTATGTACTGAGTTGAATAGGATCCAAACTGCAGCAGTCCTTGAACAATAGGATCCAAATTGCAGCAGTCTGATTGGTCCTAGAACAATAGGATTCAGAATGCAGCAGTCTGATTGGTCCAAGAACAATGCAGCAGTATGATTGGTTGGCAGGAACCACCCAATCATGCTCCAGATATAAGTGAATCCACAACCTGATTGGCTTACAGTAGAATTCCAGAATTAACCAATCATGTGCAGCCCATTGTGTAAATAATGTATATACAGCAGATACTTTGAGGGGACATTCATTCATTCCTCCTCACCACTATGAGCTGAATAAAGAGCATGAAATCACTTTGCGACTCTGAGTATATTTCACTGGAGACGAAGGTGGGATCCCGCTGAGCTGACTGCCACACACAGCACCACAGCACCGCCACCTGCCGCACCGCTGCCTCGCACCGTGTATCCAGGCTTCAGCTCCGGTACACAAGGAACTCAGAATGGCAGCCAACAGCAGCTTCTCGCCATTCAACCCAGCATCTGGAGACTGGGAAGCGTACGCCTCCCGTTTCACCTTCCTCCTAGAAGCAAAAGGGGTCACCGACGAAGAAGACGCCAAGAAGAGGGCGATATTCTTCAGCGTCTGCGGAGAGGAGATGTTTGAAATCGCCCGGGCTCTCCTTGCGCCTGAAGACATCGCTACTGTTCCATACAAAACAATAATGGAACAGCTGAAGGGGCACTTTTCTCCGCAGCCCTCAGTGGTGGCTCGTCGAAATGCCTTCTACGCAAAGCGGCAAGCCCCTGGGGAAACCATAACTGGGTTTGTGACCTCTCTCCGCCAAGCCGCACGGTTCTGCAACTTCTCAGAGCTAGAGAACATGCTTCGGGACCGCCTCATCGGTGGCCTGAAGGATGAGAAGCTGCAACGATGCCTCTACGCTAAGAAGGACCTAACGTTCCAGGTTGCTCTGGAGGAGGCCCTGGCAACGGAAGCTGCCGAGAGGTCGACGCAAGAGGCACGGCCGAGCCTGCCATCCCAACCAAGGGTCCACCACGAAGACCTCACAGACGACTCAGGATCCGACAGGGAGGAGGTGCACCGAGTACAGCAGCGCACTCAAGCAGCGCACAGACCACAGCTGCCTCGACGAGAAGGAGGGAACTGCGCAAGCTGCGGGGAGAGTCACGAGAGGAGGACCTGCCGTTTCCGCAACGCAGAGTGCAGGCAGTGCAGAAAATCGGGACACATCGCCCGGGTGTGTCGGGCTCGGCCCACCCGACACCAGGCATCAGATGACCAATCCAAGAGCCCCAGGTCCCGGGGCCCAACGCACCAAGGCAACTCGACGGAGCTCACGGACTGCCAGGTATACCAGGTGCCCCACCCCAACGTAGAGAAAATTTATGTAGAGGTACAGATAGAGGGGGCCCCATGCCGCATGGAGCTTGACACGGGTTCAACTCTATCCATAATCTCAGCAAGGACCTTAAGGAAACTGTGTCCTACTGGGGGTCCCAAACTCAGGCCGGCCCCATTCACCCTACGGGACTTCCAGAAACGTAAGGTCCCCACAATGGGGGTGGGGACCTTCAGGGTGCAATACCGAGGGCGGACGCGGAACTGGACTTGCTTGTGGTCAAGGGCCCCTACATTAGCTTACTGGGATTGGCATGGTTTGGACCACTAGCTGTCACCGGGGTGAACCACACTAGCTTACAAGTGGACGTGGACGCCATATGCAAGGAATTTCCAGGGGTTTTCGATGGGAAATTGGGACAGTATACGGGCCCCCCCATTGCGCTACAGCTTGACCCCGCAGTACGACCGGTCAGGCTCAAGGCCCGCCGGGTCCCGTTCGCCTTGAAACCCCGTATAGACGAGGAATTGGACCGACTCGTGGAGCAAGGAGTGCTGGAGCCGGTGCCTAATGCCCCCTGGGAAACCCCAATCGTCACACCCGTCAAGCCGAATGGTTCGGTCCGCATCTGCGCAGACTACAAATGTACCATAAACAAGGCCCTCACGGCCCACGCATACCCAGTGCCAGTGGTCAGCCATGTCCTTGCCACCCTGGCTGGGTCAAAAATTTTTGGCAAGCTGGACTTGGCCCAAGCATATCAACAGCTGCCAGTAGATGAGGCCACAGCAGAGGCACAGACGATTGTGACGCACAGAGGAGCGTTCAGGGTAAAGCGGCTGCAATTCGGTGTCAGCGTGGCACCAGGCATATTCCAGAATCTAATGGACTCCCTCCTTAAAGGGATTCCTGGCGTCACCCCCTTCTTCGATGATGTGTTGATTGCCGGGCCCACACCAGAGGAGTTTGAGGACCGCCTCCGCACCATTCTGCACCGTTTCCAGACGGCGGGTCTCAAGGTGAAGCGGGAAAAATGTCTACTAGGAGTGCCTCAGGTGGACTTTCTGGGATTTATGGTGGACGCAGAAGGGGTCCACCCGACTGGGGACAAGGTACGGGCCATTTGTGATGCCCCAGCGCCCAAGAGCAAGACTGAACTTCAGGCCTTCTTGGGACTATTGAACTTTTACCATTCCTTCCTTCCTCACAAGGCGGCGGTAGCGGAGCCCGTACACAGACTCCTGGACAAGCGGGCCCCTTGGGTGTGGGGCCAGCGCCAGGAGGCTGCATTCCAGGCAGTCAAGGACTTGCTTGTCTCAAACTCGGTCTTGGCACACTTCGACGAGAGGCTGCCGGTGGTGCTAGCATGCGACGCCTCGCCCTATGGCATTGGCGCTGTCCTGGGACACCAACTCCTGGATGGAAGAGAGGTACCGGTGGCATACTTTTCCCAGACACTCAACGCAACCGAGCGGAACTACTCGCAAATAAACAAGGAGGGTCTGGCAATCGTGAAGGGAGTAAAAAAATTCCATGATTTCTTGTACGGGCGGCCCTTCACAGTGGTGACTGACCACAAGCCGTTGCTTGGTTTGTTTGCCCCCGAAAAGCAGACCCCCCAAGTGCTGTCTCCTCGCGTCCTCAGGTGGTCAATTTTCCTTGCCAGCTACCAGTATGCACTGATTCACCGCCCGGGGAAGGCAATGGGCCATGCAGACGCCCTCAGCAGGCTACCACTAGCGGAAACAGGCCCCGACCCAGCACATTCACAAGAGGTTATGAGCCTGGAGCTGCTTCCCGACCGCCCCATTCAGGCACAAGAAGTTGCACACCATTCCAAGAAAGATAGGGTCATCTCCCGGGTCCTGGACTGGGTGTGGAGGGGATGGCCCAGCGGCAGCCCTGGGCCAGAATTCTCTGGCTACACAACCCGCAAACATGAACTGTTGGCCCACAAGGGGTGCCTGTTATGGGGAAGCAGGGTCGTTGTTCCCCAGCCCCTCCGCAAAAGGGTCCTCACAGCCCTACACGAGACACACCCAGGGGTAGTAAGAATGAAGGCCCTTGCCAGGAGTTATGTGTGGTGGCCAGGGATCGACGGAGAGATAGAGGCCTGGGTCAAACACTGCCAGGCCTGCCAAGAATCCCGCCCAGATCCCCCAAGGGCCCCAGTCCAGTCCTGGGAGTCCGCCCGAGCACCATGGTCACGCCTGCATGTGGACTTCGCTGGCCCCTTTCAGGGGAAAACATTCTTCATAGTGGTGGACTCCTACACCAAATGGCTGGAAGTCGCACTGGTACCGTCCACTTCTACATCCGCAGCCATCCGGGTACTACGCAGGCTGTTTGCAACCCACGGGCTCCCTGACACTCTCGTCTCAGACAACGGGACTGCATTTACGTCAGGAGAATTCCAAACCTTCACAGCGCAGAACGCCATCCGCCACATCCGTTCGGCGCCATTCCACCCTGCCACCAATGGCCAAGCAGAACGCATGGTGCGGACCACCAAGGACACCCTTCGCCGCATGACGCAAGGGGATTGGGAGTACCGCCTTGCCACATTCCTCCTAGCACAGCACCCCCAGCTCAACGACTGGCCGGAGCCCCGCTGAACTACTAATGGGTCGGCGCCTTGCAATCAGATTGGACCGCCTTCACCCCGATAGAGCTCAGGATGAGGTAGTGGTGGGGGAAGGCAGGAACCCCTGGACCTTCGAGGCCCAGGACCCAGTGTACGCAAAGAATTTTGGGGCAGGCCCAGCATGGGTACCCGCCACAGTCACCAGGGTCACTGGCCCCGTGTCGTATGAGGTGCTAACGGATGGGGGGCAATGCTGGCGCCGCCACTGCGACCAGATACAGCGACGATTCCCAGGAGAAAACCAGGAGGAGGAAAGGTCTGAGGAGTCCCAAGGGAACAGAGGGGCAGTGAGGCCCATAGAGCAGGAGGGGCCAGCAGGAGAGGCAGAATCAGTAAATACAGAGAGGACTCGCAAGGCCGAAAGGACACCGGAACCAGAACCACGACTGAGCGAGCCGGTTGCGCCAGACCAAACAGGCCCATCACAGCCAGCATCCTTGGAACACGAGCCAGAACCTGAACACCACAGGCCGCAACGCACACGTAGGCCGCCGGCGTACCTCGAGGACTATGAATGCGACCTCCCGGGCAGGACTGGAACTTAGAGGGGAGGGGTGTTATGTACTGAGTTGAATAGGATCCAAACTGCAGCAGTCCTTGAACAATAGGATCCAAATTGCAGCAGTCTGATTGGTCCTAGAACAATAGGATTCAGAATGCAGCAGTCTGATTGGTCCAAGAACAATGCAGCAGTATGATTGGTTGGCAGGAACCACCCAATCATGCTCCAGATATAAGTGAATCCACAACCTGATTGGCTTACAGTAGAATTCCAGAATTAACCAATCATGTGCAGCCCATTGTGTAAATAATGTATATAAAGCAGATACTTTGAGGGGACATTCATTCATTCCTCCTCACCACTATGAGCTGAATAAAGAGCATGAAATCACTTTGCGACCCTGAGTATATTTCAAAACTCTTGGCCCAATCTTTTATTAATCAATATTTTCCTATGAAGCCTTATCACATGTGTTTCCTGCAAAGCGGCTAACATTCTCCTTTCCCTTCCTTCCCCACAACAAACACTCTGTGAGGTGAGTGGGGCTGAGAGACTTCAGAGAAGTGTGACTGGCCCAAGGTCACCCAGCGGCTGCATGTGGAGGAGTGGAGATGCGAACCCGGTTCACCAGATTACAAGTCTACCACTCTTAACCACTACACCACACTGGCTCCCAGTGTGCAGTAAAAGGTAGCATTAAACTGAGAAGTTTGGTTCGCACAGGTAGTGGATAGGGCTGGTTTAAGTGCTGCCTCTTCACCTGAATGCCACCTTGCCCAGTGTTTACTGATCCTTCACATCATGAAACTATGTGAGTAAGTAGTACCAGTGTGTGCCTGATTTAATCAAATATGAAAATATGTTTACATGCCAAAGACTCTGAGATTTGTTTTGAGGAAATGCAGTTTCTCGCATAATTGCAGGGGGAGGTGTCAGAAGTAGGTAAAATCCTGAATTTATTTTTCTTGATATCAAGTTAAGCAGGAATGAATATTATTCTAAGTGTTTCAGATTGCTTTTGAAGGATTGTGACTAGAACTTCCTATTCTGATACACATTCAAATTCTTTTCTTTCCTTCACTCCCTCACCTTCTTTCTTTGTTTTTTGTTTTTTGTTGCTGTATGGATGTGAATTTAAAGGCATAATGAAATATGCCCCCCTAATGGTGGTTTTGTGTTCCTTTTACCCTCTGCTAGAAAATGTCAGCTAATTTTCTGAGTATTTAGAAATCTTTCTTACCCTTTTAACAAAAAAGATTTAAATAATGTCTTAAATATTGTTTAAAGCTCCATTTAAACATCTCATAGAAGCCAAGCCCCACAGGAGACATGGTGCTCATGTGTCCAGCTGGCTGTGAAAGGCGGTCCCACAAGGCATTCCTGGCTAACCTGGAGCCCCTTCATTTTCCGCAGGAGCAGAGGAGACTGCAAGTCAGCAGTGAAGCAGGGGTGCCATCTCTCCCTCAGGATTGTGGGTGCCTGCCACTGCAACGCGGATGTGCAATGTCACACACACACACACACACACACACACACACACCTGCACTCCTGGCGGCAATTCCTCTCCCTCCTCCTTATCCACAGCCAGCGAGGCACCCTTTTCTGTGTGGAGGGGCTTGGACTCAGAGGCAGAGAGACTTTGCCTCCGCATCCGAGCCCCACCCCGCAGACAAGGGTGCCTTGCTTGCTGGCTGCGGAGGGTGGAGCTGAACTGCTTTTCTCTCAGAGGCAGCACCACTGCTGCATGCTGGCTTTTTTGGTTGACTTTGTGGGTGCCCAAGCCTCACATATATTATTGTGGATGCCCAAGCACCCATGGCTCCCTGGAGTTGGCTCCTATGATGTGAAGCTACCCAGGAAGGGAGGAGATGGAAGCATCTACTCAGATCAGGGCCAGGCTGAGAGCCAGGAAGGCACAGACACGTCAGCTCCTCCATAAGCCCCTAGGCTGAGCTGCTTCATTGCTAGAGCAACAGCTTCTTACCAAGCTGCACCCTTCCCAACGTGGGAAGAGGACGCCCACTGTAGTGGTCTGTTCTCTATATTACGACCCTCCATACAGGGGTGGCTCCAGCTTTGAAGGCGCAAAGTGCCCCTTGGTGGGCCCAGGCCTACATTGTTGGTGGTTGGCAACAGGCAGTGGTGGGTACCTTGCAGCTGCCATTTTAATTTTGCAACAGGCCCCTGATATAATGTTGGGGTACTGTGAGAAATTAAAATGGCAACTCCCCAGACAAGCCAGGGCATGTGTCTGGGTGGCTCCTGCTTGGGTACAGGAACCCTGGCAGCTGCCCAAGGGATGCTATGTGGTAACACAGGCCTCTCTCCAAAAACTTAAGCTACTCACATGGCTCTGCTGACCACATTGGCCTAAAAACAGAGCCGCTGGAATCTGCACATTCAGGCATCTGCTGCCATGGATTGTGAAGTCTTGGCATTAAATAGGAATTTGGTTTTGGTACAAGGATGAGCAGGCTTGAACACCTTATTCTAGTTAAGAAGAATGCATTTTCTCAGTGGGAAAGTAATCAAATAGAAAACTATTTTATACAAAAGCACTTGAGCAAAAATACTTAACAAAGAGAGCAGGTGTTCACATCCATAAAGATATATGTATTTATTTGTGGTTTCTTTTTCACATGACTAGAACACGATATTCTGTTTCCTGAACCAGAATGTTTGTTGTTGTTTTTTAAAATGTCAAGAACAACAGCGAGGAAAGCACTGCATTTCTTCTCAGAATACCTTTGGAGTCAAAGGAATGCGGTCATTTGGGGTGGGGCTTCTTATCAGCAATCGCCATGACAGGGCTTTTGTTCTTGTTGCCTCTGCTGCCACTGCTAAGACATGGAGGAGGGCATGGCGACAGGAGCAATCCACAGGACAACATTTTGTTGCAGATCCCACTTGTATCCTGTTACTGATAAAAATAAAAGGTACTGCAGAAAGGATTTGGCTTGAGTTTGGATTTAAGGCGGCAGAATTTGTACTTTCTAAGAGCCAGTTCTCAAATGAATGAATTGCAGAGCTTTTCAAAGATTAACTAGGCAATCCAAACCCTTGAAAACTTCTTGCCCCTTCATGTTATTAAATGCATGACATTTAACAGCCTTGGCTGATAACACAGATGTCCCCCTGCATGTATTGTGCAGTGAGACATGAAATAAAGCCTTTGTAAGTTGTAGATAGATTTTGCAAGAAGTTTGTCATTGATTTACTAGCAAAAATTTTTAAAAGAAAGATAATTGCTCACTGAAACAATATACAGTGGTACCTCGGGTTACATACGCTTCAGGTTACATACGCTTCAGGATACAGACTCTGCTAACCCAAAAATATTACCTTGGGTTAAGAACTTTGCTTCAGAATGAGAACAGAAATCATGTTCCAGCGGTGCGGCAGCAGCAGGAGGCCCCATTAGCTAAAGTGGTGCTTCAGGATAAGAACAGTTTCAGGTTAAGAACGGACCTCCAGAACGAATTAAGTACGTAATCAGAGGTACCACTGTATTCAAAGAAAAGAGGAAATACTACAAGTCTTCTTCAGTTTTGTACCCTTTATTTTATTCTGGCTGAAATTGCTGGGATTGAAAAGGGCTCTGGATTCCTCACAATTTGCTCAACATGTATAGCTCCATTAGATATATCTGAGTATAATGCACTGTAAAGTTCTCAAAAGCACCCTTAAAATGAATGGCAGTTGAGCACTACAACTTACGCAGTTCTCTTCAGTTCATAGAATCATAGAATCAAAGAGTTGGAAGAGACCACAAGGGCCATCGAGTCCAACCCCCTGCCAAGCAGGAAACACCATCAGAGCACTCCTGACATATGGTTGTCAAGCCTCTGCTTAAAGACCTCCAAAGAAGGAGACTCCACCACACTCCTTGGCAGCAAATTCCACTGTCAAACAGCTCTTACTGTCAGGAAGTTCTTCCTAATGTTTAGGTGGAATCTTCTTTCTTGTAGTTTGGATCCATTGCTCCGTGTCCGCTTCTCTGGAGCAGCAGAAAACAACCTTTCTCCCTCCTCTATGTGACATCCTTTTATATATTTGAGCATGGCTATCATATCACCCCTTAACTTCCTCTTCTCCAGGCTAAACATGCCCAGCTCCCTTAGCCGTTCCTCATAAGGCATCGTTTCCAGGCCTTTGACCATTTTGGTTGCCCTCCTCTGGACACGTTCCAGTTTGTCAGTGTCCTTCTTGAACTGTGGTGCCCAGAACTGGACCGAGTACTCCAGGTGAGGTCTGACCCGAGCAGAATACAGTGGCACTATTACTTCCCTTGATCTAGATGCTATACTCCTATTGATGCAGCCCAGAATTGCATTGGCTTTTTTAGCTGCCGCGTCACACTGTTGGCTCATGTCAAGTTTGTGGTCAACCAAGACTCCTAGATCCTTTTCACATGTACTGCTCTCAAGCCAGGTGTCCCCCATCTTGTATTTGTGCCTCTCATTTTTTTTGCCCAAGTGCAATACTTTACATTTCTCCCTGTTCAAATTCATCTTGTTTGTTTTGGCCCAGTTCTCTAATCTGTCAAGGTCGTTTTGAAGTGTGATCCTGTCCTCTGGGGTGTTAGCCACCCCTCCCAGTTTGGTGTCATCTGCAAATTTGATCAGGATGCCCTTGAGTCCATCATCCAAGTTGTTGATAAGGATGTTGAATAAGACCGGGCCCAAGACAGAACGCTGTGGCACCCCACTAGTCACTCTTCTCCAGGATGAAGAGGAACCATTGATGAGCACCCTTTGGGTTCGGTCAGTCAGCCAGTTACAAATCCACTGAGTGGTAGCATAGTCAAGACCGCATTTTACCAGCTTCGTTACAAGAATATCATGGGGCACCTTGTCAAATGCCTTGCTGAAATCAAGGTAGGCTACATCCACTGCGTTCCCTTCATCTACCAGGCTTGTAATTCTGTCAAAAAACGAGATCAGGTTAGTCTGACATGACTTATTTTTCAGAAATCCATGCTGACTATTGGTGATCACAGCATTCCTTTCTAGGTGCTCACAGACGGTTTGCTTAATGATCTGCTCCAGAATCTTCCCTGGTATTGATGTCAGACTGACTGGGTGGTAATTATTTGGGTCCTCTCTTTTCTCCTTTTTGAAAATAGGGACAACATTTGCCCTCCTCCAGTCTGCCGGGACATCACCTGTTCTCCAGGAATTCTCAAAGATGACTGCCAGTGGTTCTGAGATCACATCTGCCAGTTCTTTTAATACTCTTGGATGCAGTTCATCTGGCCCTGGAGACTTGAATACATCTAAACTAGCCAGGTATTCTTGTACTATCTCCTTAGTTATTCTGGGCTGTATTTCCTTTGCTGAATCATTTGCTTCAAATTCTTCAGGTCGGGCATTGTTTTCTTTATCGGAGAAGACAAAGAAGGCAAAGAAGGCAAAGAAGGCATTGAGGAGTTCAGCCCTTTCTGTGTCCCCTGTTTGCATTTCACCATCTTCTCCTCTGAGTGACCCCACTGTTTCTTTGTTCTTCCTTTTGCTACGAACATACCCATAAAAGCCTTTTTTGTTACTTTTAACCTCTCTAGCAAGCCTGCGTTGATACTGTGCTTTAGTTTTTCTGACTTTGTGTCTACACGTGCTGGCTATTTGTTTGAATTCCTCTTTGGTGGTTTCCCCCCTTTTCCATTTTTTGTACACATCCTTTTTTAATCTTAACTCAGTTAAAAGTTCTTTAGATAGCCACCCTGGCTTCTTTAGGCACCTTCCATGTTTCTGTCTCATTGGTATTGCCTGAAGTTGTGCTTTTACTATCTCCCTCTTAACAAACTCCCAGCCATCATGAACTCCCTTTCCTTTTAGTATTACTGTCCATGGGATCTCACCCAGCACTTCCCTAAGTTTTATGAAGTCGGCTTTCTTAAAGTCAAGAAATTGAGTCCTAGTATGCTTGGCTGCTCCTTTCCGCTGTATAGTAAACTTCAGAAGAGCATGATCACTCACGCCTAATGATCCTTCCACTTCTACCCCACTAACCAGGTCATCAAGATTGGTTAGGACCAGATCTAAAATGGCTGTTCCTCTTGTTGCTTCTCCCACTTTCTGGACAATGAAGTTGTCTGCAAGGCCGGTGAGGAATCTGTTTGACCTTATGCTCTTGGCTGAGTTTGACATCCAACAAATATCCGGGTAATTGAAGTCCCCCATTACTACTATCTCCCTTCCTTTTGCATGCTTGGCCATCTGTTCCAGGAAGGCATCATCTATGTCCTCCGTTTGGCTTGGGGATCTATAGTAAACTCCCACAATGAGGTCACTGTTATTCTTCTCTCCCTTAATTTTGACCCAAATGCTCTCACTTTGGCTTTGAGGTTCTAAATCTTGGATCTCTTCACAGGTATACACATCCCTGACATATAACGCCACTCCTCCTCCTTTCTTGTCTGGTCTGTTTCTCTGAAATAGATTGTATCCCTCCATTATTACATTCCAATCGTAGGACTAATTCCACCAGGTTTCAGTGATGCCTATTATGTCATATTTAGGTTGCTGTACCAAGAGCTCAAGCTCATCTTGTTTATTTCCCATGCTTTGTGCATTAGTGTACAGACATTGAAATCCATTAATCATTCCCCCGTGTCTCTTATTTAAGGATTTTTTCCTTCCACCACTAGGTCTGCGTGCTGTTTGCTCCATTTGGTCTATGACATTTGGATGATCATCTTCTTCAATTGATAGACTCCTACCTTCAGGAGCACTGTCTCCCTCCCCCACATTAGTCAGTTTAAAGCCCTCCTGATGAGGTTTCTGAGATTTTTGGCAAAAACATTCCTCCCAACCGTTGTGAGGTGCAGCCCATCGCTTGCCAGAAGTCCATCTTCAAGAAACTGCAGTCCGTGATCTAAGAATCCAAACCGTTCCTGTTTACACCATTTGCGAAGCCAGCTGTTCACTTCCACTATTTTTCCCTCTCTCCCTGGGCCACGTCGTTCAACTGGGAGGACAGATGAGATGACAATTTGTGCATTTAATTGCTTCAATTTCCTGCCCAGAGCCTCGTAGTCTCTTTTGATCTTCTGGAGGCTATTGCTTGCAGTGTCATTGGTTCCCACATGAACCAAGAGGAGGGGGTATTTGTCAGTGGGTTTTATGATTCCTTGCAGTCGTTCAGTTACATCTTGGATCTTAGCCCCGGGGAGACAGCACACTTCCCAAGACATCTTGTCAGGCCCACAGATCACTGCTTCTGTTCCCCTCAGTAGGGAATCCCCTATCACCACTACACGCCTCCTCTTAGGTTTGGTCGGGGTTCTTCCGTGAGCTGTCCGTTCCAAGGTCGCCTGCACATTCCCTGAGGACTGACTTTGCTGCTCGTCTTCATATACCTGATCGACTGTAATGAGGGAGAGATCCTCAAATGGAGTCTGCTCTTCGTCTTCCATGCTAGGGGAGAGGACCTCAAAGCGATTGTGTATTTCTAAACAATCAGAGCGAACCCTGGGCCTCCTACTTCTTTGAGTCACGTTTCTCCATATATCTGGCTCCTGTGTTGGTGAACTAGCCTCCTTCTCAGGGGAGTCCCCTGTCTCCTCCTTAGTGGAGGAGTTCTTTGAAGCACAGAAGGCCCTTCCCAGAGGATTGGTGCTGCCAATAATTCTGTTGCGTAGCACTTCCCAAAAGGACACCGAAGCTTGAATGTCTTCAGGAGAGAAGGGTAGTAGTGGAAAGAGAGAGAGAAAGAGAGAAGATGAAATAGGGGAGGGGGGGAGAAGAGAGAAGATGGTCAATTGCAAATGACAGTCCCTGTCCACTAGCATCTCTTTCAGGTGTTTTGCAGATCTCAACTGTATCAGTGTGAACTTTCAAGGAAAATAGCATGACACACATGACAGATGTGCAAACCACACATTTAATGTAACATGTACAGTATGGTCTTTAGTATTAGACTTGAAATTTGGAAAACAAAATCCATGCAATAAAGTAGCCCATGTGTAAAAGCATAAATTCACTTTGTGCCATCATGGCTGCCTTACAGGTACCAGACCAAAGTTTGCTTTCATAATAATGCTCCTAAAATTATTTATTGGTTTTTTAAGATGCTACTTGTCTAGACTTCTGATTGTGTTGTTTCTGTAGTGTCATCTTTATATATTTAAGTATTTTTTAATTAAATGTGTTATACTGTTCTTCATCTGAAGATTCACCCTTCATCCTAAGTGCAGTTCACAGCATAAAAATACAACTAAAAACCACAAAATACATAATAAAAACAAGAACAAAGAAAACCCATAAGCTTCCCTCCAACAAACATATTTAAAGGACGGAGCATGTAAATCAGCCCAAGGCCTGGTTGAAGAGGAACGCATTTGCCTGGCACCTGGAGATGTATAAAGAAGTTGCCTCCTTCTTTTGCACTATTTTAAATGGAAAGATGGTGTTGAAAAGAGAATGAAGAATGTCAGTTTGCATTTCTTAGTGCAGAAAGTATTGATCTGATGTAGAGGATTTTGGAAGCTATTGGAAGCTTCTCTGTATGAAATAAGCTTCATGATTCTTTGGGTTATACCTTCTGGGAAGCTTAGTGTTAAGGTTTAGTCTTGTTATAAGTTTATACGTTTTGTAAGTGCTGCAACTGGATTTTTTATGGACTGTGCCAAGCCTGAATGTACTGGATTTGTGACCATTATGCTTATTTGCCTTCAGTAGCAAGTAAAGCTCCGCTGAATGAAGTACAATTGCCTCTGGTCTATTTTGGGGAAACTCTGCTATGTGTTTAAGTGTTTTCCTCCACACGTTTGACATGACTATTGCATTCTCCCATGCCACCCTGGTCTCCTTTGGAAGGAAAGGTGGGTTCACAATTGTGCCCTCCTCCCAAAGAGCACACATTGCGGTGAGATCATCAGGACTGACCTCACTGCTGTTGTGGGTGGGAGTGATTGGATAGCCACAACAACCTGATTGGTGGTCCCTCGGTTGCTGGGGTAATTTTGGCCAATGGGATCGTTTCATACATTAACTGAGGGACCTATATCTACCGCTGCATATTGTGCTGAGCTTCCTCTTTTTGCCTCGTGCATCGGATCACGTGGACCGTTTGGAGCTCAACGGAGCAATCTTCACATTGTCTGGTTACACTTCTTATTTCCCCCTTTTTCCTCTCCAGTTCCTTAATTAGTGAATTCTTCCTTCCCTAATTGATTTCTACCCCCCACCCCCCAGTGGGGGCTTCACCATGCCAGGGAGTTACTAGGCTTACTAGTCGCCCTTGGCCTGCCGGCAGACGTCGCAACCGGCAACATAGCGTGCCACGTCAGCCTTCGGGTGGGGCCACCAAAACTCCAGGCTTACCAGATGGGTGGTCCGATACCGCCCGAAGTGCCCCGCTGCTGGGGCATCGTGGGACATCCAGAGAACCTCAGCCCACAGTGGTCCTCGCGGGATGTACAGACGACTGTGGTGCAGCAGTAGGCCCTGGTGCAAGACCAGCCCTGGATAGTGAGGGCATGACCCTTTGGACAGTTCCTGGAGCCGTTCTTGAGCCCAAGTGTCGACCTGTTCCTGTTCCCGCACCAGAGCCCACAGTGGCTCAGCCTCCTGAGTGGCCAGGAACACGGCCGGTGGTAAGATTGTTGTGGGTACTGCTTGCTGTACCATGTCTGCGACATCCTTGGGTTTCTGAGACAGGGCATCCGCCTTCCGGTTTTGGGAGCTAGGGATGTAGCGGATCCAGAACTGGAACCGGGAGAAGAACAGCGCCCACCAGATCTGTCTTTGGTTCAACTTGCGGGTGGTCTGAAGGTACTCCAGGTTCAGGTGGTAGGTTCTCACTTCCACCGGGTGTCGTGCCCCCTCAAGATGATGGTGCCAGACCTCAAAGTCCACCTTGATAGCCAGTAGTTCCCTTTCCCACACGGTATAGTTATGCTCTGCCGGAAGGAGCTGGCGGGTATAGTAGGCACAGGGCAACAGAGGCTCATCAGGTCCATGCTGCTGGGACAAGACGGCACAGAGAGCCGTGCTGAAGGCGTCGGTCTCCATCATGAAGGGTCGAGAGGGATTAGGATGCTATAAAATCAACGTCCTCTGGAAACAGGCTTTCAACCCCTGAAACGCCATCTCTGCCTCCTTGTCCCAGGAGAATGGCGTCTTGGGGTGCAGCAGTTGGGTCAACGGGGTTGTGCGATGAGCATAGTCCGCAATGAAGGTCCGGTAATAATTGGCGAACCCCAGGAACTGCTGTAGGTCCTTGCGGTCCCAGGGTGTCGCTCACTCCTGAACCGCAGCCACCTTCCCGGGATCCATCTCTACCCCATCGGGAGAGTCGGTGACCGAGGAAGTCCACTGACCGCTGGTGGAACTCGCACTTGCTGAGCTTCGCATACAGGCGGTGCTCCCGCAAGCACTGCAACACAGACCGGACATGACCCTCGTGGCGCGCCGGGTCATGTGTGTAAATCAGAATGTCATCTAGGTACACCACTACGTACTTGTCTAGCAAGTCCTGGAACGCGTGGTTGATGTACTGTTGGAACACGGCGGGCACGTTGCACAACCCAAAAGGCATTACCAGGTATTCAAACTGCCCATACCGGGTCCTGAATGCTGTCTTCCACTCATCCCCAGCTTGGATCCAAATCAAATTGTAGGCCCCACGGAGGTCCAGCTTGGTGAACATCTGCTCCCCTTGCACCTGCTCCAGCAACTCTGCAATAAGGGGCAAGGGATACCGGTCTGGGATGGTAATCTTGTTCAGGGCCTGGTAATCATGGCAAGGACAAAGCTCCCAAAACATCTTATTAACGAAGAGTACTGGAGCGGCAGTGGGCGAGGTAGAGGGCCAATGAACCCGCGCTCCAGGTTCTTGCAAAGGAAGTCCTGCAAAGCTTCGCACTCTGGCTCTGTAAGGGAGTATAGGCACCTCACAGGCACCCAGGGCTGGAGGTCTATGCCACAGTTGAAAGATCGAAGAGGTGGCAGTTGGTCTGCCCCCTGTTCCTAGAACATGTCTTGGTAGTCCTGGTAAACAGCGGGAAGAGTTGACGCAACCTCCCCCGTGGGGGCGGGCACTAGCATCTTAGACCGAGCATAGGGACACGGGTCTGGGAAGCGCACAGTCCGATTGACCCAGACGATCTGAACATTGTGAGACTCCAGCCAGTCCATCCCGAGCACCAGGGGAAACCGGGGCATGATAGCAATGTCCAAGGTTCGCACCTCGCGGTGCTGCTGGTGACACAGAACCAAGAGCTGGGTCTCCTGAGTAACAGCACCCGAGCACAGGAACTGTCCGACAATTGCCTCCACCTATACTGGCTCTGGCTTGTTCTGGAGTGGCACCTGATAATAAGCGGCAAAGGCAGAGTCCATGTAGGAGCGGGTTGCCCCGGAATCCACCAGAGCGTGGGTGAGAATCCAGGGCCCGCCATGGGGGTATGGACGCCCTGGGACCATGAGGTGTTGCAATTCCACTGGTGAGGGCCCATCGGCTACTGGGGTTGGCGGTTTCCTGGGGCCGGCGTTTCTCGGGACAGGTTCGGACGTAGTGTCCACTCCCGCTGCAGTAGAGACGCAGGTTCCCCTCCCATCGCTGCATCTTCTCTGAGGGGGAGAGGCAAGGCCGCTCTGCCCCGAGCTACATTGGCTCTTCTGGTAACTCGGCTGTGGCCGTGGAACTGCTGGGAAGGACCGGAGCCGGGAGCACTGGGGGCCCCGGGCCTGACAACGGTCCTCCAACCGATCGTCTATCTGCAGGCTCCGTTGAATGAGGGCGTCCAGCGTGGCAGAGCGATCCATTGTGGCCACCTGGTCCAGTATCTTGTCTGAGAGCCCCTCAAGATACTGGTCCCGAAGTGCAGAGTCATTCCAGGACAAGTCCTGTGCCAACAGCCAAAATTCGGTCGCGTAGTCCACTGTGGGCTTGTCCTGTTTCAACCACCGAATTGCCCGATTGGCTTGACTCCCCTTCTGAGGGTTGCCGAATGCGGTTGCCAGATGGTTGCAAAACCCCGTATAGTCTGTCAGCAAGAGAGAGTCTTGCCAGAGCAGCGGCAATGCCCACTTGGCCACCTGATCCTTCAGCAAGCTGATCAAGAAGTGCACCTTGGTGCAGTCATCAGGGAAATTCCGGGCTCGCTCCTGAATATACAGCTTGGCCTGGGCGAGAAACTTGGGAAAGCTGGCTGGGGACCCATCAAACTTCTCTGGCAGGGCCACTGGGTACTTGTCAGAAGCTGGGGCGTCGGCACCAGGAGCCAGTAAGGCGTCCAAACGCTGCTGAAGCGTCGTAACTGTATTGCTTAGCTGCTGAACGGTGTGGGTCAAGGCCTGGTTTTCCTGGGCCAATGCCACCAGTGCAGCCGCCTGGTCAGCCATGGCTTCTGGTTCTTCCCGAACGCACCTCAACGAAGGGGGAGTGCTGGTGTGGCAGGAGCAAACTGTGCTGGTCCCGTGGGCTAACCGTGAGGTGAGGTCCAAGTCTAGTCCGAGGTTGAGGGTGCAGTATGGAGGCAGTCCGTAAAAGTTGAAGCTGGATGCAGGGCAGGTAGTCGGGTGAGGTCAGGAGCTCCGGCAGGATAGCAGAACATGGTTCAGGCAGGAATTGACAAATAACGAAGTTGCTCCCGCAACTTGGGACTGGGTCTGGCTGGCTTTTACCTGCCCCGAGGCAGAGGGCAGCCCCAGTCCTCAGGTGACTTGCCTCTCCTGGCCTGGAGGTGAGCACTCCTCCTGCGAGAACTTACTTCCCTCTGCCTCTCTGGCCTGAGCCTCTGCAGCTCAGGAGAGCCTGGAAGGTTACTGGACCCAGAGGCAACCTCAGTTTCCTCTGCTGTGGCTGAGCACCTGAAGGCAATGGGTCCTCCACCCCCTCAGGAGCCCGAGCAGACTCAGCTGGTGCCTGCACCTGAGGATCCAGCAGAGGTGAGGACCCTTCAGGCTCATGCCCCAGCCCTGGCTCAGCTGGTTCTGGAGATGGGGAAGCCTGTGCAGGCTGGGATTCTTCAGGTTCAGCATCCGAATCCAAATCCCAGGCCATCACATCCCCTTAGGTAAGTGACGCTTCGATAAATCCAGTCTTTGTTGGGCCACCTAAATTTTGTGTGTAGAGTGGTCGCCCCGGTCATCCATTTTGTTTCCGCCTGGCCAGGCTCTCAGCTGGCTTGGTGTCCCCGCATCATTGGGTCCACTTACCGTGCGAGGTAAAAGCAGACCTTAAGCTTTGGTTGGAATTTCTGGTGGAATTTAATGGTGTTTTGCTGTGGCAGGACACTTTGAACCTTCACAGCAATTTTCATGTTCATTCTTATGCAGCCAGGTCCTTGGGTTTGGGGCTGTATTTTAGGAGCCGTTGGTGTGCAAAGCCATGGCTGCAAGCTTGGTGTGGCAAGGCAGTTACCCATAACCTAATTTTCTTGAGTTTTTTCCCATTGTAGTAGCAGTGCACATTTGGACTGAGGAGTTCAGGGACTGCCGGGTCTGCTTCTGGTCCAATAACCAGGCAGTGGTGAGTGTTCTGGCAAAGCAGTCTTCACGCTCCAGTAGTGTCTCTGCTCTCTTACGCACTTTTGTACTGCGCTGCTTAAGGTTCAATAATGTGTTTTCTGCCTGGTTCATGCTGGGAGCTTCTAATGACACTGTTGATCCTCTGTCCCGTTTTCAGATGGAGCACTTCAGATCCCTGACTCTGGATGCACAACAGCTGTCAGAGTTTTCCCCAGATCATCTATGGAACCTTGGCAGCATTTAGTTTTACAGGGAGTAGTGGCTTCCATTTTCCCTTCTACACTTAGGTCTTATAGGAAGGCCTGGACTGATTTTTTAGCCTTTTGCTCGCAGTCCTTGGCCATCAATAAGAGTTTGCCCCCATCTACCGAGCAGGTGCTGCAGTATTTGGTGCACCTGTTGCAGCTTAGTTGTGCTACTAAGACTATCAGGATTTAATCTGCTGCAATTCCTTTTTTAAACAAATCATTATTTTCTAAAAAAAACCCTTGTGCTAAGCCTTGTGCAAAGCCTTGGAGGGCTGGAGTAAGCTCCAACCTCCCAGAGCGTTAGGGAGGAAGCCTATTACATTTGACCTTCTGTGCAGCATTCACAGCAAGTTAAGACTTATCTGCTGGACAAAATACGAAGCTAGACTTTTCTCAGCCGCATATTCCATTGCATTTTTTGGAGCACTATGGGTTGGTGAAGTGGTGCTAGAATCTGCCCAGGGTCAAGTTTCCAGAGGTCTTTTGCTGCAAGATGTATCATTATTAGCAGCAAAACTCATCATTACTGTCAGGAATTCTAAGACTGACTAATTGGGCAGAGGCGCCACAGTTAGGCTGCCTGCCACTGGTAGGGAAGGCCCTTGCCCGGTTAAGGATACCAGGAAATATATGGCTCTTCGTCCCCCTGGGGCTGGCCTGTTCTTAGTGCATGAGAATAGGACCCTGTTAGCTAGGCATCAGTTTATGCGGGTGATGCACAAAGCTATTGCAGCCTGTGGCTTGTTAGCCTCTGAATATGCATCCCATTCATTCCGCATAGGCGCTGCTACAATGGCAGTACATTGGGGCCTGTTGGTAGACAGGATAAAAAATATGGGACGCTGGAAGCCTGACGCTTACAAAGGATATGTCAGGAAGAATCACCAGCAGTGCGTTTTTTGATGCTGCCTGTTATTTCTTTCTTTTCAGGCCTAGCAGCCATGCGTATTTGGATTGTCAACTACAGTACTGTGCGCTGGGCCAGTCTGCGGGCTGTGGAGAGTGGACTGGGGTGCTGTGTTGGCCTTCCCAACCATGTGAGCATTTCTTGGATGTCCAGACGTGGAATGCGATGGGATGAATTTCTCCCAATGGTGTGGTTGAAGGTGTCTTGTAAAGGACCTCCCGCAGCGCTGGTGGTGCAGCTGGGCGAGAATGATTTGCTGTTGGTAAACGGCTTAAGTTTGCATTCCTGCATGCGAGAGGACTTGGAAGAGCTGGTGGCCACTCTCCCTGGACTCAAAATATTTTGGTCACAATTGCTACAGCAACGTGCATGGCGTGGTAGCCACTGCCCAACTGCCACCGAAAAGGCCAGGAAGTGCGTGGATAGCGCGGTTGCCAAGGGAGGAGCTGTTATCTGCCATGTGGCCTTGTACAGGCCAAATGGTGTACATCTTTCTGATGCTGGAAATGGTGTTTGGCTGACTGAGGTGTCAGGGGGATTGAAGGGTGTGACGTTACCATATATGAGAGAGTGCTGGAGGGGAAATAGTTAAATAGGTTGGGAAATAGTTAAATATTGGGAAACAAACACAAATAAATTTCAGCAAACCAAAGGAAAAATTACCTCAGAAACCGATGAGAGAAGCAGCCCCTCATCAAAAAGCCCACATAAGAAGGCACACACCCATACAGAGTTTTCTGAGGGAAAAGTCAATAAAACAAGTTATGCAGGACCTAAAGACATTTCATGTTGGAGATGTGGGAAGTTAGGGCATAAAAGTTTTGATTGTAAGCCAGGAAAAGAAACATCTAGTTATAGCACCACACAGAAACAGACATATTGTATCCAGTCTGTGGAGCAGGGCCCAACTAGTCAGGTTGTCAAGGAAACAGACATGCCAACTAGGCCCGAGCCTGCTGAGGTAGTAGAGGCCGAAGTCCTGCATTGTTATGCGATTCAACAAGATAATCTCTTGTTGAAGAACGCTGGAGAGTATATCTGGATAGACGGGAAAAGATATCTCGGGTTAAAGAACACGGGATCGCAAGTCACCATAGTCCACCCGGAAATGGTCAGGGATGAGGCCAAAATTCCAGGGAAAGTAATTAAATTAAAAGGACTTTTGAAACAAGCAGAGATCCTAAAGGTGGCGGAAATAGATGTCAGGTTCAAAAATCGGGCAGGGAAGTGGCAGTTAGCCCTTTCGGAAGAAATTCCCGCCCCTGTGCTCATTGGTTGGGACATTTTAGAACATGTGCAGAGTACTTTCATAGTTACCAGAGCAAAAGGGAGCCCACAGTCACCTAATCCTGAGGGGGTGGATACAGTAGCACAGGCAAACAATGCTGAATGACAGCAAGGGGATAATCTGTGTGAGGAAAGAAAAGACACCTTTTTATTTCCTTTGACTAAAAGTCAAACCTCAAGATTTGCCAAAAAGCAAAAAGAAGATACTGAGTTACAAATGTGCTTTGAGGCAGCTAAGTTGGAGAGGTCATTAACTCCTGAGTGCCCAGAACGGTTTTGTTTGAGCAAGGACCTTTTATTTCGAGCAGTCCTTGACCCACCATGCGGGGGGGGGGGGGTGAAGAAGTGAGAAGACAATTAGTAATCCCACATGAATACCGAGGCAAAATCCTGCAGCACGCTCACAACAGTGAATTTGGAGCGCATATGGGTATTACACGTACAAAACAGAGATGGCTCAAAATTTTTATTGGCCAGGAATGGGGAAAGAAATAAAACAATACTGTCAAGCCTGTGACATATGTCAGAGAAAAGGCACCGGGCAAGACAAAACAAAAGCCAAAATGAATGAAGTAAATTATGTGATCCAGCAAGGAGAGGAAGGGTGAAAAGTGGTGCATGTAAATATGATCAAACCGTATTTTAGAACAGAAAAATGGACACTGTATGCCTTACGAGAGGATCCATGTGAACCAGACATACCATGCTGGGGGAACAAGAGAGAGTCCCAGAGTAGATTAACAGACATAAAATTGGTTCCGACTTTAACCCTTAAACAGCCAGAGGAAGCAAAACAGATCTTGCTGGAATATGAATCCTTGTTCAGTAATATTCCAGGAGTGGCCAAAGGTGTGGAACATCGGATCGACACAGGGGAAGCCAAACCCATTGTTGTGAACCCCTACCGTGTAAAAGGAGGACGCTTCAAACACTGGAAACGGGGCCGTCTTAAGCCAGCCAGGACCAGAAGGAGACCTACATCCAATCACCTACATCAGCAAGAAGTTACTGCCTAGAGACAAGCACCTCTCGATGGTTGAGAAAGAATCATTGGACATTGTGGCAGATGCCTTATCACGAAAACCAGAGAGTGAAGGATGAACAAAGACAATCAATCATTTGCTTGTTTATGCATGTATATATATATATATATATATATATATATATATATATATATATAGATTAAAAAAAAAACCACATACAAAACTGTTTGATCAGGAGTGCAACTTTAAGAAGTCAACCCTCCTGAATCGAAACTTCTTAAAGGGGGAGGTGTGTGACGTTACCATATATGAGAGAGTGCTGGAAGGGAAATAGTTAAATAGGTTGCACAGACAGGACCCAGGGGGGTGGAGTCAGTGGGTCTATAAAGGAGTTCTGGGAGTTTGTTCATTGGGAGTTGTGGGTGGGTAGTTGGTTGGTTTGAGTGGGTTGGCTGGTTGGGAAAGGCAGTTGGTAATAGAGAGACAGTTAGGGCAGTTGGTCCTTGAGTGTGGGGTGGTAGCAGAGATAGAGAGAGGAACATAAGACTAAGGAAGTAAAGAGGAACACTGCTTGGAATGCTGTAATAGTTTTGTTTTAAGTCTGAAATAAAATACACTCTTCTTTATGAATTGAAAAGCTGACTGAGACTGAAGTGATTTTACCAGGGAGGACCTGGTTGGTGGCAGCGGATTAGTGGTGTACGGGTCAATAGTTCGTGAGACGACCGGGGGCTCCGTACGAACGCCACAAAGGGTTGGTTGCAGGTGTGAGTGGTTTGGCGGCGAGCACTGGTGCTCGTGTGGCAGTTAGGCATTGATTCAATGGGGAGGGGAGGGGAGGGGAGGTTGTCACACCTGCCCCTCCAATGCGCAGAAGGGTATTCAGTTAAAGGAATCCAGCAGCTTACCTTGTTTTTGTCTGATCCCCTTCCAGGGGTTAGCGCCACGTTAGAGTCCCTGGGAGCATTTGGGGTGAGCTTGAATCTGAGCCAGGTCCAATACTCCCCCAGGATGTTTTCCCTTACTGATCTCTGCTGGAGTCCAGTTGTCAGTGCTGCCCTGCCAAGGTCAGGTGCAGCTAGTCGGGAACCAATGCCTAACCAAACCACTCACAATCTGTAATCAATAAAGTTGTGGCCAAAATTATGCCAATGTGTCAATTGTGTCTTTATTTATTGGGGGAGGTCTTGGGATCTTAACATGCAATGTAATAAATAAATAACAAAAATAATTTGCTGAGAATTTTTCATTTACTGGTGCTGCTCCTATGTTCACTGCTCTTTCTCATAAGAAAAACTGCACTGTTGGGGGAAAATGTTTAATATCTGAGGGTATCTAGAAAAAGACCTGCAAGGCTGACCTTTGTCTGGCTCCATTAGCTTTTTATAACCATCCTTACCAAGGACTGCAGATCTCATTTTGGCTATTATTATGTAGTTCATCCAGCTTTTCAGGGTTTTTTATTCAAGCACAAAGACTAGCTGCTTGGGATGAATTTCAATTGCTGTCTCTCTCCTGAGCTGTTTCTTAAATATTATATTTCCTGCTTTGCGTTAGAAGACACTTCTCATACATTACAGAATGCCAATCAAAAATTCCTCAGGGCATTGAACAAGCTTTCCAAAGACCTCTTTCCCAAAGCCAAAAAGGCCTCTGGTCCACGGCATCCTTTCCCAGCACTTCGGATCAAATGATGGGCTGATAACTTAGATTGGAGGTTTAGAATCATAGAATCATAGAGTTGGAAGAGACCACAAGGGCCATCGAGTCCAACCCCCTGCCAAGCAGGAAACACCATCAGAGCACTCCTGACATATGGTTGTCAAGCCTCTGCTTAAAGACCTCCAAAGAAGGAGACTCCACCACACTCCTTGGCAGCAAATTCCACTGTCAAACAGCTCTTACTGTCAGGAAGTTCTTCCTAATGTTTAGGTGGAATCTTCTTTCTTGTAGTTTGGATCCATTGCTCCGTGTCCGCTTCTCTGGAGCAGCAGAAAACAACCTTTCTCCCTCCTCTATGTGACATCCTTTTATATATTTGAACATGGCTATCATATCACCCCTTAACCTCCTCTTCTCCAGGCTAAACATGCCCAGCTCCCTTAGCCGTTCCTCATAAGGCATCGTTTCCAGGCCTTTGACCATTTTGGTTGCCCCCCTCTGGACACGTTCCAGTTTGTCAGTGTCCTTCTTGAACTGTGGTGCCCAGAACTGGACCCAGTACTCCAGGTGAGGTCTGACCAGAGCAGAATACAGTGGCACTATTACTTCCCTTGATCTAGATGCTATACTCCTATTGATGCAGCCCAGAATTGCATTGGCTTTTTTAGCTGCCGCGTCACACTATTGGCTCATGTCAAGTTTGTGGTCAACCAAGACTCCTAGATCCTTTTCACATGTACTGCTCTCAAGCCAGGTGTCACCCATCTTGTATTTGTGCCTGACAGTGCCCATCTCGACTCATGGAGATAAAGGATACTCTATGGTGGTTCCATTCTCTCCGCCCAGTGAGGGTATTTAAGGATGAAACAAGGAGGCAATTGGTCCCTTGCATAGAGTCAAAGCTAATGCGGATAAGGGAAACCAAGCTCAACACTAGAAACACTAATTGCCCGAAGGAAAAAAAGAACTCTGTAAGCCTAGAATTACAAGACCTGAAGAAGAGGCTAATGAGTATAAAGACTGAGATTTCTACCCAAAATATAAGGACAGTAGAGCCTAGAGCACAATATTTAAAGACGTCCAACAGCTCTTTATCCCATAGAAAGACATCAGTGCAACTCCCTGTTCCCTTTTCAAACGACACCGAATTAGATGAGGAATTTGGCACCTCCGACATTTCTATGCCAACAACATCTAAAGAACTCTATGTTGCTGACAATCTGGATATATGCAGCATCAAATCTACACCTGGACCTTTGCCTAATGTTCCAAAAACTTATCAGAATGATCAACCTTCTCTACTGTACTCCTGGCGAGACAGGATGGACAGATCTTCTGAAGCTGGCTCTTTGTTGGCCAGTGATCCACATTTTATAGCGCATACCTCATTAATACTCCCACAGCCACAGATAGAACCAACAATCCTCCAATCAACCCAGGAGGGAGAGGGGGATTGACAGTTAACGAAACACCATGGGACTGTCCTCCCCGCTTGGGGTGCGGTTGGTTGAGTCTTATCTTCTAGGGATACTTACCCTATCAAACCTCCACCTCTTCCCCATACCATTTTGACCCAGGAGTCCTGGCCCAAGGATGACTTGTTATTGAGGGGATGTTACCCCTCTATTGGGGAGGCTAGTATGGGGTCTGGGATTTCCACTATTAAAGGGCTAGGGAGGAATGGCGGTGGGGCTAGATATCTCTATCGGCGAAGGGTTTCGAGATGCAGTGATCCTCGAACCCCTTCCAATCTACGCCCCATCCAAAGGGATGAGGGTAGGGAGAGCAAGGATTACCCACCTCCGTCATTGGTGCTGTGCAATGCCAGGTCCATAGGCTACAAAACCGCCACCATGCGTGACTTTATTGTCTCGCAGGGGATTGACCTGGCTTGCGTGACGGAGACCTGGGTACGGGAAGGTGAAGTAGTCTCCCTACATCAGATAACACCCCCAGGTTTCTCTGTCCTCCATCAGTCATGGACTGTGGGTCGGGGGGAGGAGTAGCGTTGTTAATCCAGGAGGATTGCTCTTTCAGAGCTCTGCCATCACCGGTGATCTCCGGCATTGAATGTGTTGGTCTCGTGTTGGGCACCAAGGAGAGCTTGGCTGTCTGGCTGGTGTACCGACCACCCAGCACACTGGCAGCCACCCTGTCAGACCTGCTGGAGGTGGTGGCAGGCTGGGCCTTGGAGTTCCCAAACCTACTGGTTTTGGGAGACTTCAACGTTCATGCCAATGCCGCTCCCTCCTCACAGGCTCTGGACCTAGTGACTTCCATGGCAACACTAGGGCTCTCCCAGTTTGTTTTGGGCCCCACTCATCAAGCAGGCCACACGCTGGATCTACTCTTTGGGGCTGGCATAGATGTGATCATGCTCCCCCCTGTGGAAGTGCCATGGTCTGATCACTATGCTCTGAAAGCCAAGGTTGACTTCCCGCTCCTCCCCTGTTCGGGTGGCGAACCTATTTGGGCTCGTCCGCGAAAACAGATGGATCCTGATAGATTCTGACAAGCCTTGCGGGGCCCTGCTCCTCCTGGCGACTCATTAGATGACCTTGTTGAGGACTGGACTCTTGGCAGCCATTGATGAGATCGCGCCTAAGCGCCCTCTGCGACCCCGTCGAAACCGGGCCCCTTGGTTTACTGAGGAGCTCCGGAAAATGAAGCGGGATCTCAGACAGCTAGAGTGAGTATGGCAACAGACTCATGACGGAGCCTCAAGAACATCTTATAGGACGCTTATGAAAGCCTATGAGATGGCTATGAAAGCTGCTAAGAAATCTTATTTTGCAGCTTCCATTGCATCCACTAGCTCTCGCCCGGCACAACTTTTTAGAATAATTAGGTCAACAACGTCCTTAGGAGGACAACCAAATTTAAGCACAAATTCGACCCACAGCTGTGAGGCATTCGCGAGCTTTTTTGCAGAGAAAGTCCTATTGCTCCGCCGTGACCTCCCTGCCAATTTAGATACAGTGACTGAACTGGAGGCCCCTCGACTGACTTCAGGTCCGGTGTTGGACCATTTCGACTGGATAATCCCTGCTGATGTGGATAGATTCCTCCAAGTTGGTAGGCCCACCACCTGCCTCCTTGATCCATGCCCATCTTGGCTGATTAGGGAGTGTCCAGATGTTGCGCGGATCCCCCTGGTTGAAATTATCAATTTGTCCCTTGACACGGGGACATTCCCAGGGGAACTGAAGGAAGCAGTAGTGTGTCCACTCTTAAAAAAAACTTCATTAGATCCCTTAGACTTATCCAATTACCGCCCAGTTTCAAATCTTCCATATCTGGGTCAGGTAATTGAGAGAGTGGTTGCTGAACAGCTTGGTAGGTTTCTGGAGGAAACATCGGCTTTAGATCCATTTCAGTCTGGTTTCCATCCTGGTTTTGGGACCGAGACGGCTCTGGTTGCCCTAATAGATGACCTCCGTAGACAACTGCATCGAGGCGGGTCAGGACTGCTGACCCTTTTAGATTTGTCAGCAGCCTTTGACATGGTTGATCATGATCTTCTGGACCACCACCTTGCAGACATGGGGATACAGGGAATAGCCTGTAACTGGCTGTGCTCTTTTATCTCTGGTCGGGGACAGAGGGTGGCACTAGGGAGGGAAATGTCATCGCGCCATTCCTTGGTGTGTGGAGTGCCACAGGGCGCAATTCTCTCCCGGTATGCCCCACGGAGAGCCTCAAGGTCCATAAATAGCAACACCCTAGTGGTCCTGGGCCCTAAGGAAGTTAGATTGGCTTCAACCAGAGCCAGGGCCTTTTCAACTCTGGCTCCGGCCTGATGGAACGCTCTGCCTCATGAGACCAGGGCCCTACAGGATCTGATTTCTTTCCGCAGGGCCTGTAAGACACAGTTGTTCCGCCTGGCCTTTGGCTTGGAGCCAATTTGATTCCTTCCCTCTCTTTCTTTTTTCCTTTCCTTCTCCTCCTGCGATGAGGCTACATTTTAATATTTTAATGTCTCAATATTTTAATGTTGTATTTTAATTTTGTTTTTAAGTTGTTATCATTCAACTTGTTTTTATTATTGCTTGTAAGCCACTCTGAGCCTGGCCTTAGCTGGGGAGGGCGGGGTATAAATAAAAATTATTATTATATTATTATTATTATTATTAAATAACTCCTTACTCTAACCTCTCTAAGCTCTGGCTTCATCTGTGGAGGGAAAGGGGCCCCATCACTTTGCCATCTGACATGGATTCCCTTTTGATCCATCATCCAGGCTCCCAGCTCCAAAGGAAACTAGCCTGGTTTAATTGCAGGTTCTAGCACAATTTAGCAACCCAAGCCTTAATTAAATTCTAATACCTACTGGAACCAGGAATTTAGGGCACTCATTAACTCATAACAAGATACATAAGTTGTGGTCCTTGGTTGCTATTGCAACTCTCTTTCTCTTTGACACTAGTCATCTGTGAACCTGTCATATTCATTGATTTTCTGGAGAAAACATACCCATCCTAACTCTCCTGTCTGGTCTCACATTGCAACAATAGACAGACAAAAATTCACACGAAAGGTGGCTACCATTCTCCCCAGTCCTAATAGCTAGAAGTATTTTACAATCAATACATTCTGTTATATAAATGTCTAACGCTATAGGGTCTTCCAAAATTGCAACCACTCATAGATAATTTTATTAAACCACTGAGAAGACTACAGTGCATGGAAACCAATTCTTTGAGAAAAGAAAAGTGGGGAATGGTTTTGAAGCCACTAACATTTCATCTTCTTTTTGAAAATAAAAGAAGTTCTTATTGAAAATAAAACACAAAGGAAGTTTCTTGGCTCTGAAACTCTTCAACGTATAACAGTAAATAATTGGCCTTGATCACGAAACAAATGTGAGAAGTGATTGTTTCAATTTGTAACAGCCTGAGTGGTGTTTTATGCCATTCAATGAAAAATGGATAATGGTGTGCTTCGCTTACATTGTTAGCAAACTGCATTGTTATAGGGGAGGAGGTATAGCTCAATAGTAGAGACATACAGAAGGTCCCATATTTCCATGTCTTACTTTGCTGCATATTTTGCGATTTTAAACCTCTGCTGGGGTTCCTTCACCAAAGAGTTGTTGTTGTTTAGTCGTTTAGTCGTGTCCGACTCTTCATGACCCCATGGACCAGACCACACCAGGCACTTCTGTCTTCCACTGCCTCCCGCAGTTTGGTCAAACTCATGCTGGTAGCTTCGAAGACACTATCCAACCATCTCGTCCTCTGTCGTCCCCTTCTCCTTGTGCCCTCCATCTTTCCCAGCATCAGGGTCTTTTCCAGGGAGTCTTCTCTTCTCATGAGGTGGCCAAAGTATTGGAGCCTCAGCTTCACGATCTGTCCTTCCAGGGAGCACTCAGGGCTGATTTCCTTAAGAATGGAGAGGTTTGATCTTCTTGCAGTCCATGGGACTCTCAAGAGTCTCCTCCAGCACCATAATTCAAAAGCATCAATTCTTCGGCGATCAGCCTTCTTTATGGTCCAGCTCTCACTTCCATACATCACTACTGGGAAAACCATAGCTTTTACTATATGGACCTTTGTTGGCAAGGTGATGTCTCGACTTTTTAAGATGCTGTCTAGGTTTGTCATTGCTTTTCTCCCAAGAAGAAATTTCGTGGCTGCTGTCACCATCTGCAGTGATCATGGAGCCCAAGAAAGTAAAATCTCTCACTGCCTCCATTTCTTCCCCTTCTATTTGCCAGGAGGTGATGGGACCAGTGGCCATGATCTTCGTTTTTTTGATGTTGAGCTTCAGACCATATTTTGCGCTCTCCTCTTTCACCCTCAATAAAAGGTTCTTTAATTCCTTCTCACTTTCTGCCATCAAGGTTGTGTCATCTGCATATCTGAGGTTGTTGATATTTCTTCCGGCAATTTTAATTCTGGCTGGGGATTCATCCAGCCCAGCCTTTCGCATGATGAATTCTGCATATAAGTTAAATATGCAGGAAGACAAAATACAGCCTTGTCGTACTCCTTTCCCAATTTTGAACCAATCAGTTGTTCCACATCCAGTTCTAACTATAGCTTCTTGTCCACATAGAGATTTCTCAGGAGACAGATGAGGTGATCAGGCACTCCCATTTCTTTAAGAACTTGCCATAGTTTGCTGTGGTTGACACAGTCAAAGGCTTTTGCATAGTCAATGAAGCAGAAGTAGATGTCTTTCTGGAACTCTCTAGCTTTCTCCATAATCCAGTGCATGTTTGCAATTTGGTCTCTGGTTCCTCTGCCTTTTCTAAATCCAGCTTGCACTTCTGGGAGTTCTCGGTCCACATACTGCTTGAGCCTTCCTTGTAGAATTTTAAGCATAACCTTGCTAGCGTGTGAAATGAGTGCAATTGTGCAATAGTTGGAGCATTCTTTAGCACTGCCCTTCTTTGGGATTGGGATGTAGACTGATCTTCTCCAATCCTCTGGCCACTGCTGAGTTTTCCAAACTTGCTGGCATATTGAGTGTAGCACCTTAACAGCATCATCTTTTAAAATTTTAAATAGTTCAGCTGGGATACCATCACTTCCAGTGGCCTTGTTATTTGCAGTGCTTTCTAAGGCCCATTTGACTTCACTCTCCAGGATGTCTGGCTCAAGGTCAGCAACCACACTACCTGGGGTGTACATCCATATCTTTCTGGTATAATTCCTCTGTGTATTCTTGCCACCTCTTCTTGATGTCTTCTGCTTCTGTTAGGTCCTTACCACTTTTGTCCTTTATTATGGTAATCTTTGAAAGAAATGTTCCTTTCAGATCTCCAATTTTCTTGAACAGATCTCTGGTTCTTCCCATTCTGTTGTTTTCCTCTATTTCTTTGCCTTGCTCGTTTAAGAAGGCCTTCTTGTCTCTCCTTGCTATTTTTTGGAAATCTGCATTCAATTTCCTGTATCTTTCTCTATCTCCCTCGCATTTTGCTTGCCTTCTGTCCCCCGCTATTTGTAAGGCCTCGTTGGACAGCCACTTTGCTTTCTTGCATTTCCTTTTCATTGGGATGGTTTTTGCTGCTGCCTCCTGTATAATGTTGCAAGCCTCCATCCATACTTCTTCAGGCACTCTGTCCACCAAATCTAAATCCTTAAACCTGTTCCTCACTTCCACTGTGTATTCATAAGGGATTTGACTTAGATTGTATCTTACCGGCCCAGTGGGTTTTCCTACTTTCTTCAGTTTAAGCTTGAATTTTGCTATAAGAAGCTGATGATCTGAGCCACAGTCAGCTCCAGGTCTTGTTTTTGCTGACAGTCTTGTTTTTGCTGACAGTCAGCTCCAGGTCTTGTTTTTGCTGACTGTACTCACCAAAGAGTACTTGCCCCAAACTTGGATCTTGGCATCCAGAAATTCTCTTTTTGTGGCTATCTTTTCCTTGCCAACCAACATTTATTCCCAGAAAAACAATGACCTACGATGAGACTTTATTTTTATAAATGAAAAGGTGCTTGATGTGGCAGAAATTATTCTGCATGGAGGAATTGCGGATGGAATTCACATGAAAATGGTTTGTAGCACCAGAGGACTAACCCAGTTCATCATTCATTGTAGCACCAGTATCAATAACAATCAAAATGAATAAGCTTACTAAATTTATTGAGCATTAATCCTTGCTCGGGGACATGTGGGAGAATGAGCTAGAGACAAGAGAGAAAGTGTTGTAAGGCAGAGCTGTTTCTGTTTCTGTTTGGGAGAGAGGCATAGCCTGGTGCCCAAAGCTGTCTGTCACACTTGTGTTCCACTATGTTGTGACAAAACAAAATCCTTAAAAAAAAACCCTGCCAAACAAACCAATATAAAAATATATATAAATCAAATAAACAAAACTATATTTGGACTATATACAGGCAGACAAGGTGGTGCAATATTGTGTGTGGGTGTCCTTCTTGCTGCAGACTGAGGCCTCCTTTGTTGTCAAGCCACAGGACATGATTGTAAACTCCTTCTATCACACTCAGAAGCCCAGCACTGTTCACATTCTTCTTCTTCTTCTTCTTCTTCTTCTTCTTCTTCTTCTTCTTCTTCTTCTTCACATTCCTGCTTTACAGCCCCTTCCAACTCTATTATTATTATTATTATTATTATTATTATTATTATTTCAATTTATATACTGCTTAATAAGAAGAGCTCTGTCAGATCAGATCCAAGGCCTGGAGGAGCAGCTGCCTCAATGCTGGAGGCAATATAGGCATCAGGATTAGTAGCCACTTGTCTTATCCTCCATGAGTTTCTTTAGCTATCCCTGTTCCTATATGGCAGGGGTGGCCAACTCCCAAGAGACTGCGATCTACTTTCAGAATTAAAATCTGACCTTTTTTAGAGGTATGAAATACCCTGTATTATGCCCATTTTGTTAGGGTTCCGGGGTTTTTTGGGGGGGACTTTTAAGGGGGGATGGGATTAATCACTCACCAAAACAGTGCTGTGAAAGCATTTTGCCTCATAGCAAAAACTCCATCTTACATTACAGATATCAGGAGAAAATCAAGGCAGGGGAGAGGGGCCGGGGCCGGGGCCGGGTGCTCTTAGGCAAAAGCAAAGGAAAATGAGTCTGTGATTGACAGTGATCGACTGCTCCTCCCGGGAATCGACCAGTCAATCCCAACTGATCTGTTGGACATGCCTGCAATATGGGACTCAGTGTGCAGTCGCTGTCAGATACAGGGTGACACATTCATAGGCTTCAACAGTCAGGATAGCTCAGTTGTTAGAGCATGAGATGCTTATTAATCTCAGGGTCATGGGCTCGAATCCCAAGTTGGGCAAAAGATTCTTGCATTGCAAGGGGTTGGACTAGTTGACCCTTGTGGTCCCTTCCAACTCCACAATTCTAGGATTCTATGACTGCCAATCCTATTCTCTCTTTTTAACGATTTTTATTGGTTTTTAAACAAATACAAATACAATAACAATAACCATTAAACACTCAACCAGCAATACATCTAGTGGTGTTTATTTTATTCATTGTTTCTAGACATACACTTACACATTCAACATTCAAACATACAAGAAAGTCCAGTACCTTTCTGTACACTCACCTATAGGAAAGAAAGGAAATAAACTAAAGAAAGAAGGAACAGAAGAAGAAACAACAAGCTTCTGGTTTGCCTGCAAAGGGAAATGGCGGTGCAGAACGGATCTTCTGCTTAAGGGACGACTGTTTCCAAGCTATCAGGACCTTAGGGGTGTGTGCTGGGGCTAAGCACCCCCCTGAAAAAGCCCCATGGACGTGTGGGGTCTCGAGGGGACCAGCTGAGCGCTATGAAACTCGCAACACTCCTGGAACCCTGCTGTTGAATTGGCAGTGAGTGGGGTGTGTGTGAGAGAGCGGCTGGAGTTCGCTCACGGCTAAATTGCAGTCCGATAGCTGAAGCCACGATCGCCACCTGAAGCAGCAGACTTTCCAAACAAGGTATTTATAGCCAATTGATAATAGACTTGCTTTAAATTAAGATTTGGACCCAGAGGAACAATTTAGCAAAAATGGAGTTTAAGAAAGGCTTTTCATACATGGTTTCAAAATTCCAAAAGGAAGTAATAGAAGAGAACTCAAAATTATTAAAGAAAATGTACAACATCCTTTTGGAATGAGAAAGGAAAGATGAGGAAGTGAAATCAGTAATGATCAAATGGGCACAAGACATAGGCCATGATATACAATTTGGAGTTTGGATAAAACTTTGGAAAGTAAATCTGAAATTTACGGACTGTATATTACTAAAGGAAAATTACATGAAGATGATGTATAGATGGCATATCTCACCGCTGAAACTGGCCAAAATATATATTAAAAAAATGAACAGAAGGAATGTTGGAGGTGTAAAGAGATTGAAGGAACTTTTTATCATATGTGGTGGGATTGTAAAAGTGTTAAGGTATATTGGGAAATGATCTACAATGAATTAAAAAAAATGTTTAAAATAATATTTGTTAAACAACCAGAAGCCTTCCTGTTGGGTATTTTAGGGCAAGACCTGCCAAAAGAGAAAAGGACACTATTTACGTATGCGACGACGGCAGCGAGAATACTGCTAGCACAAAATTGGAAGACTGGAGAAATTCCAACAAAAGAACAATGGCAAGAAAAACTGATGAGCTATGCGGAGATGGCGAAGCTGACACACAGACTTCGGGAAAAGGACAATAGGGATTTTGAAAAAGAGTGGGAACTTTTTATATTATATTTGCAGAAAGAAAGACAGAATATTGATCTGAATGTAGGATTTAAATAAACATTCACAACTTTATGGATAGGGAATAGGTAATGTAATAAAAGGAAAAATATGTATTTGTAGAAAATAACAGAATATATGAATGAGGTTAATAAATCAGAAATGGAAGTTGAGGGAAGTCCAAAAGGGGGGAGGGAGAGATGTTTATATAAACTGTATGTTATAAGCATATTTGTAATGACAGAAAAGAAAATTAATAAAAATTTAGAAAAAAGAAGAAACGACAAGATCCTCCCTCACCACTATATCTTAACTTTCATCGCCTACAGAGAAAGGCTCCCACCCTGGCTCACCCCTCTCTTCTCACAGCCTCTCACCTGTGAGATCTCTCCTGACCACCTCTCACACAGGGTCCAAACTGTCCTTCCCCTTCATCTGTATACAGTTCTTACTGTCCTAGGATCAAACAGCACTCTTGCCACATTAAATGTCAATGGGGTGCCCTTCAAATTCCTCATCTTTTTGGTCATACATACTCCAGCTCTTAGTAAGGGGCAAAGGCAAAGCTGGATTTATTAATAAAGCAATTTAAGTATATCCCAAATGCCACAAATTTGTAAGGCCTAAAAATCTAGGTCCTGTGCAAAAACTTAGCTGAATGTGCCCACTGGTAATTCCTATGGTTCCCACAAAAGGTCTCAGTAAAATGTCTCCTCAAATATCCATAATATATAAGATAAGGAGCCACGTCCTCACCATTTTGTGTTTCTCTCTCTTTTTCTGCTCCTTTAGATGTGGCGGTCCTTTTGTTTTATGCCACATTCCATGGCAGCTATTTGTGTTACGCCACACACACACAAAGCCATTTTGTGACTGGCACTCTGACACTTCCACAAATTCCCAGTGTGCCCACTGGCCCAGAAAGGTTGGCAGCCCTCACCTCAGGGAATGAGGACTTCTTGATCATCCTTTGTATCTTGCTGGGGAAAGTACACACATTCACACAATTAAGTGTGATTTAACGTGTTAAATAAATTGGGATGGTAAATTGATATGACATGAGATTAATAATAATAATAATAATAATAATAATAATAATAATTTATTTATTTCTACCCCGCCAATCTGGCTGGGTTTACCCAGCTACTCTGGGTGGCTTCCAACAAAGTATTAAAATACAGTGGTCTGTTAAACATTAAAAGCTTCCCTAAGCAGGGCTGCCTTCAGAAGTCTTCTAAAAGTCTGGTAGTTGTTCTTCTCTTTGACATCTGGTGGGAGGGCGTTCCACAGGGCAGGTGCCACTATTGAGAAGGCCCTCTGCCTGGTTCCCTGTAACTTGGCTTCTCACAGGGAGGGAACCGCCAGAAGGCCCTCAGAGCTGGACCTCAGTGTCCGGGCAGAACGATGGGGGTGGAGACGCTCCTTCAGGTATACTGGACCGAGGCATGAGATCATACTCAGAATAAGTGTCTCACTTAGGAAAGGGACTCTAACCTGCATGGCCATAAATCTGAGCAGGGCAAAGGGAAAGATACCTACCCCGCAGAATGGTGCAGACAGTAACTGGGAACCTCCTCTTCTCACTGTTCACCATGGGAAGCACACTTGTCATGTGCTTGTGGATCTAGTAGACACAGTTGAGCAGCCAATGGTGCCTCAAGTTCAACTCAAAAGAAATCCACTTAAACACAGCAGGAACACCATCTGGGGAGACAGCTGACCTCTTCCTGCCCCCTCTTTCTCCATGCCAAATGAACATGATTATAAGCAACCAAATGCATGTAAACGACTTCAATGATCCCAATAATTATTGCCCTATTTCAAATGAAGAATGGGGAGAATAATAAATCCCTTCGCTTCAGGCAGCACAGAATCTTAAGGCCGAGTCTTACAGTGTGATGAAGGCGAACACTTTTGCTTCTCTTCTTTCCCATTTATCTTGGAAGATAATCTCTCCATCACAGCTATACCTCTCCTCTTAGACTCCTGTTTCATGTGGAGGGACTTCATAGTTTACTCTCAAACTAGATTCAGGAAATGAAGAGTGCCATAAGGTTAGGGATTTAATCAGGGTGGGGGTGACTGGAAGGGGAGATCTGTGTGCTGTGTTTGAATTCAAATCTGACTTTATGTTGGTTTTCTAAGAGTCTTTGGAAGTTGTGCAGTTGAGCTCTGTTCTGGCCGAGGCTGTGAGAGGAAAACTGAGAGACGGGAGTTTTGTAGCAGAGCATGTGGGAGAGGATGTATGGCAATTCTAATCTTCAGATAAGCCTTAGCAGGGTCCTCTGTTGACACTTGCTGGGAGTACCCACTAGTCTCAGAGTTATCTGTGCTGGCTGCTTCACATATACAAATTGCTCCTTCAACCTTGCAAGGATACATCAACATTGTCAAGGCCGCTGATGTGTGATTTATGTAACTGTAATAATACAGAAGTCCCAAGAACATCTCTGTTAGCCAGCCAGGTGCTAGGAGTCATGTCCATTGTTGTTCAGAGGGGTCCCCAGCACCCAAGAAAGGGACATAACCTGTCTGCCTTTGCTTGGCTTTGCTCTTTGTTACTCCATCATATTAATAAAAGTTGTTTATCAAATAACAGACCAGGTGTGCTTTGTTGCCCTGTCAGAATCCCCAAAGCACTTCTGCCCTTGGGTGGAACAGAGGCCTCTAGGAAAGCAGATGTTCTTGCACTTCCATGTTCTTTGTCTAGTGTGACTTGCAGGTCAACATGTTTATGCAACAATAATTAAACCACATGATGGAGAAGCAGTAAATAATAAAAGAGACAAGAATATGAGGGAGCACATTTGAGATAATGTATAGTTTTCCTACAGAAATTAATTCCTCTTGGACTACTGCAATGCGCTCTACAGGGGGCTACCTTTGAAGGTGACTTGGAAGCTACAACTAATACAGAACGTGGAGTACCCTCCCTTCAGTTGACAAGATGTCTGATGTTTTTCAATTTTTTATATATGCTATTAGCTGCCCAGATGGGTGGGGTAATAATAATAATAATAATAATAATAATTCCATGGAATGAAAAAATGAAACTGATGATAAAAGTGTTCCCATTAGTTTCATCCACTTCTTCATCCAATTTACTTAGTTGTGAATTAATTTGTTTACATGGGTTTTGAGGGCCAAACTAGGGTAAGTTGTATATGTATAGGTTTTTGCTAATAGGGCACACAGCTCTGCTAGAGGAGCTGGTTTTCTTTAGGAAAATGGTTTGTGTGTGTGAATGTTCTTCCCTTGTACTGATGTCCCTTGCCTTTAAATCCATAATCTTGTCTAGTATGGCTCTTAATGTGTGCTCCATCCCCTTATCTCTGGCTAGGAATGTTTGAGAAATGTGATCTTAGGAAATTCTGATGTGAACCTACCAGAACCATATGTACTTCTCTTAGTCTAATGTCTGGATCTGAACATAATTATCCTTTGAATGTCACATGTCTCCAAATTTTGCGGTGTAGTTTTCTCCTCTCAGAAACCATGCCAAAATTTATGTTTTTACAACACATTTAAAAATGCATACTTTGTAGGAAAGCATTCAAAATAAGTATTTAAATATCTATTTTGTGCAGATTGAGTCAAAACCAAACATTCAAAGCAGAAACAGGACTGAACAGACTTCTTAATGATGATACAGACCAGGAAAAATCTGAGCCCTCCATCACTATCTCTGGTTCTGCTCATGTCTCTCTTTAGTTCTTTGCTGCTTTCTTTCAAAAGACAAATGGGAAGTTTATGTTTGAAATATACTCGGAATCGAGAGTGGATTTAATGGTCTTTATTCAGCTCATAGTGGTGAGGAGGAATGGAAGTTCCTCCAGAATGTCCGCTTTATATACATTATTTACACAATGGGCCCCACGTGATTGGTTAATTCCAGGATTCTCCTGTAGGCCAAGCAGGTTGCGGATTTACCCAGAGCTGGATTGGGTGGCTCCTGTGGACCAATCAGACTGCTGCATTTTGGATCCTATTCAACTCAGTACATAACACCCCTCCCCTCTAAGTTCCAGTCCTGCCTGGGAGGTTGCATTCATAGTCCTCAAGGTACGCCGGCCACCTACGTGTGCGTTGCAGCCTGGGGTGTTCCCTGGTCGGGGGTTGGGTTCTGGCTTGTGCTCCAAGGATGCTGGCTGCGATGGGGCCATTTGGTCTGGCACAACCAGCTTTCTCAGTCATGGCTCTGGTTCCGGTGTCCTTTCAGCCTCGAGGGTCCTCTCTGTATTTACTGATTCTGCCTCCCCTGCTGGCCCCTCCTGCTCTATGGGCCTCACTGCCCCACTGTTCCCTTGGGACTCCTCTGACCTGTCCTCCTCCTGGTTTTCTCCTGGTGCCCTTGGGGGATCTGGGTGGGATTCTTGGCAGGGATGGCAGTGTTTGACCCAGGCCTCTATCTCTCTGTCAATCCCCAGCCACCACACATAACTCCTGGAGAGGGCCTTCATTCTCACTACCCCTGGGTGTATCTCGTGTAGGGCTGTGAGGACCCTTTTGCGGAGGGGATGTGGAACGATGACCCTGCTTCCCCATAACAGGCACCCCTTGTGGGTCGACAGTTCATGTTTACAGGTTGTGTAGCCTGCAAATTCTGGCCCAGGGCTGCTGCTGGGCCATCCCCTCCACACCCAGTCCAGGACCCGGAAGATTACCTTATTTTTCTTGGAATGGTGTGCAACTTCTTGTGCCTGAATGGGGCAGTCGGGAAGCAGCTCCAGGCTCATAACTGCTTGCGCGGACACTGGGTCAGGGCCTGTTTCTGGTAGTGCTAGCCTACTGAGGTCGTCCACGTGGCCCATCGCCTTCCCAGGGTGGTGAATCAGTGCATACTGGTAGCCGGCAAGGAAAATTGACCACCTGAGGATGTGAGGAGACAGCACTTGGGGCGTCTGCTTTTCAGGGGCAAACAAACCAAGCAACGGTTGTGGTCAGTCACCAAGATAAAGGGCTGCCCGTACAAGAAACCATGGATTTTTTTTTACTCCCTTCACGATTGCCAGACCCTCCTTGTCAATTTGCGAGTAGTTCTGCTCGGCTGCGGTGAGTGTCTGGGAAAAGTATGCTACCGGCACCTCTCTTCCATCCGGGAGTTGGTGTCCCAGGACAGTGCTGATTCTGTAGGGCGAGGCATCGCATGCTAGCACTCTCGTCGAAGTGTGCCAAGACTGAGTTTGAGATGAGCAAGTCCTTGACTGCCTGGAATGTGGCCTCTTGGGGCTGGCCCCACACCAAAGGGGCCTGCTTGTCCAGGAGTCTGTGTAGGGGCTCCGCTACCTTCCTTATGGGGGAGGAAGGCATGGTAAAAGTTCAATAGTCCCAAGAAGGCCTGAAGTTCAGTCTTACCCTTGGGTGCTGGGGCATCACAAATGGCCTGTACCTTGTCCCCAGTCGGGTGGACCCCTTCTGCGTCCACCATGAATCCCAGAAAGTCCACCTGAAACACTCCTTGTTTCCGCTCAGCTGGAAAGGGGAAAGAGGGCGGTCCCCGGGCGTGCCTGGCCTTAAGTAGGCTAGGCCACGCCTCCCCAGCCCGCCGATTGGCGGGCCGGGTCGAAGGCACGCCCGGGGATTCCCTGGATCTCGTGGGGGCAAAAGGCCAGCCCCCGCGTGTGTGGGAGGGGGTAGCCCACAACCCCCTCTCCTCCCAAGCTCGGAAATGGCTTTGCGTGGCAATTCCCCTCCCCCATGTGAAATGAAGACACTGGACACATTATTTAAGGTTAATGGGCATAAAAAGGCCACAACTTTATTGATTACAGAATTGAAAGGTATTGACCTTAGGCATCGGCTCCTATTGACTACCCAGCATGGAGACCGGGAAGGGTTATCCACAAGCTGTGGGAGTCCTGTTGAAGTACGCCAACTAGGATCCCACGCGTGTCACCGCTCGGGGGCGTGCCGGAGGCCCTTACCTCCCTAGGTTTCGGACAAGGCAACGCCCGCCCGGAGTCCTCTACCGGACTACCCTTTTCCTTGGGGGAAGGTGATGGCGCTTCCTCCCCCCCATTCATTTTCATAACAATTAACCCCTGCCAATGCCTAACTGCCACTCGATCAAAGCTCGCCGCCAATACCTTCAAACCTGTAACCAACTCCTAATCCCTGCTATGATGTCCCCCAACCACATATCGTTTCCAGCATCTGACAGATGCACGCCATCTCATTTGTAGAGGGCCTCGTTGCTGTACTGGATGCCTGGGTGTCCTATGACGCACCCGCCCAGAGCCGCCACTCTACATTCCACAGCCCACTCCAAGACCTTTCTTGCTTTATTGATTCCAACCGGGCTCACACAATCCCTCCATGTCCTCCTCTCAAGCAACGAGGACCACAAGATAGTAATGTTTGGGTAAACTGCCATCAGATCAGCAAAATCGTCAAAAATGTTCCATCTCAAGTCAATAGCTTTCCAGTACGCTAGGTCATTTTCCCCCAACTGGATAACCAGGGCATCAGGTGGGCCCTCAGAGGCAGCTCTCGCCATCACGGCTGGCTTGAATTCGCTCCAGCGCATCCCTCTTCGCGCTATCCACGCCAGCTCCACATTTGCAGGCAAGTTCAAGTTTTGTCCCAACCCGGTACTCATGGAACGATTCTTGGCCCAATGCACAATGCTGTGGCCCACCAACCAAATGCGCACCCTCTTGTATTCTGAAAAGCAAATAGACAGAAAAACCAAGGTCAGGAGAACAACTGCTAGTCATAGATTCTTTCTCACATAAGCTTTGTATGCATTAGATTTCCACCGCCCTAAGTCCTTTATCCTTCCTGTGGAGAGTCCAAGGTGCACTGCAGTGGTAGCTGCCCCGATCCGAAAGGAGTGAGCCGCAAATTCAGCCGCGGGCAGTCCGCATGCTGCCAACGCCATGCGCATCACTCGCGTAAACTGGTGTCTGGCCAAGAGCGATCCATCCGCGTGAATAAAAAAGGGGCCGGGGCTATTGGGTCTTAAGTAGAGCTCCGTACTTGAACGATTAGGTCAGTCCCTGATAGGGTCAGATCACTTAAGAGGATGCCCCTCTGGCAGTGGGCAACCCCTCCCTCGCAGACTACCTCCCCTATGTGCAGGGCACCAAAGAAGGCTATGGAATAAGCGGCAGAGAATAGGCAAGCTTCATATTTTGACCAGCATATTTCTCGTAATTTTTTGTGTATCTGGGTCAGAATATCATAAGTTATGGGCCTCCTCTTGTCAGAGCTGGGGGGCTGCAGCCGGTGCCAGCCTTCTAAAGTCTTACGCACGATAATTTCAGCGCACGGGTCGGTGGCGAAAAAGGCTTTACAAAAATAGGAAATCCCTGCGGACTGAATATTGAGAGTCTTTGGTGCCCTGCCCAGCTCCTTCAGGTGGGCTAAGTAGCAGAGGACCTCCATCGTTGAGGGAATGGAATTCTGCCTTGTGCTGGGTATTCCGCTGCGGAACTTTAAGAAGTCGGGTGGAAGGCAGGAGAGAAGCATTTCTACGGAAATTCTCATCATATGTTAAAGCGGCATTTTCCCCTGCCAGCGTGTGAGCCCGCCTCACATGCGCCAAATAAGCAACCAGATCCATGGAGCGCCGCGGATAAGCCGCGCAAACAACCCCCATGAAAACCTGGTACCCATCCAAACAATTCTCAAAGGTGCGTTCTGCCCTAGGCGTCCTATACCTCCGCTTACCGAAAGAGCGCCTCTTTTCACCTTTCCCCATTAGTTTAGTAGGAGGGAGAAGGGTAAACATGTCCACATAGTCACCGTTGAGGATCTTATTCCTCTTCTTCTGGGACAAATGGTTCCCCAATATAAAATCAGTGGACTGATTGGTGGAAACCTTTACATCTTCTCTTCCAACTCTATGATTCTATGATTCAACGCCCCATCCTTCCGTTCCATTGAAGGTCTTACGATGGGAATTGGTCCTCCTTTCATGCGCCCAAAGTGGGATCCCATGATTCTCTTCCCCAAAACCCCAGTAACCATCCATAGGCCCCTCGCTATCCGATTCGGATGAGGATGTACCTGAGTCATCCTCGGTCTCTGACTGCTTGCTCCTTTTCTTCTTTACCGACGTGTGCTTCTTCTTGGATTTCCTCTTACCCCCTTGCGCCTCACTGCTGGACGGGTTCGTGCTGGCTGAGCCATTTGGGGTTCCATCTGGTCTTCCTCCGAACCGGAACCCGCACTGTCCTCAGTAGAGCTGTGCTGGGGCTGCTGTTCCTGAAAAGCACTAGGAATACCTACAACCTGTGAAATGGAATTGCTGCTGGCCCCTTTAGCAGGCGCCTTCCCCTTACCGGGACCCTTTGCAGGTGCCTTACCTTTACCAGCGCTTTGGTTGGCTTTCTTAGTAATAGCTGCCTGGGCGCGGGTATTAGGGCGACCTACATTTTTGGTTTCAGACTGGGCACTGACCACTGCAGCGGCTGAAATGCCCTGCTGCCCTTGATTATTAGGAGGAGTATCGGGTATTACCTCCTGTGATGGTTCCGGGGCTGGAAGTGCAAGAGCCCTTGGCCTACATTGCCTATAAAATGTTTCAAAAGCCATAAAAATTGAGCAAAGGCTTGAGGGTCACAGGGCATGGCCGGTAATTGGGCGCCCCCATTACCTGTCGAAGATGCCAGCTGATTGCCTGAGGAGGATGCCTGCTGGTTACCGCCAGAAGCCATTCCGCACTATGAAATACACCAAGGAAACCTCCAAATTATTAGTAAAGTACTAGCTCGGAATTGCCCACACCGGTGGGAATGCGTACCCGCTAGCACCTGCTAAGAATCAACACCACCACTTAAGAGTTGCACCTAGCTCAGTATTATCTACACTGGCTTAGATCAACCCTGAATCTAGAGAAGCTAGTTCAGTATAATCTACGCTGACTTTCGGCGCAGAACCACAAGGCTAGTTCGGTATTTCCTACTCTAGCCACCCGCCGCTAGAGGCTCCGGCTATATACGGTGGAAAAATTAGGCAATTTATTTTATTTATTTATTTATTTATTTTTATTTTTATTATTTTATTGATTTTTATTTTTATTTTATTTTATTCTTCTTAACCTATTTGTTTATAATAGAACTTTTATTTTCTATGCTTTATTTATTTATTTATTTGTTTATTTTTTGTGTAATATTAAGCTTCTGCTCAAGCAGGCAGCTCCTGTAGAGGCAGTCCTCTTTGCCAGAACCAACCGTAGTGTAAGCAAGTCCTTTTGTTGCCTTTATGAATTAAGGCTTTTAAAAGCAGAGCTGAAATAAGATATAAGCCACAGTGCTTGCCAATTGCACCAATCAATCAATTGCACCAATCAATCAATTGCAAAAATCAATCCTACAAGCAGCCAGCAGACAGCACTTTACAACCAGCACTCAGCCCTCCAAAGACCTTTAATTGCCTCTATGAGTTGAGGCTTTAAAAAGGAGAGCTGAAATAACAATATAAACCACAGTGTTTGCTAATTGCACCAATTAATTTCAAAGGCAGTCAGCAGTCAGGACTTTGAAATCAGTACTCAGCATTTCCAAAGACTCTTTTATTATATTATTATTATTTAAAGTATTTCCCCCAATAACCACATTTTAAAAGCCTGTCATTTAGAAACTTGCTACAGCAATAGATTCTCCCCTGTAATGCTGCAGACCCGGGAGCCAGCAGCGGGAGGGATACCAACAATGTAGCTGCCCCTTGCACAGAGCAGCTTAGCCTATGCTGGCAATTTATAATAAGCGTCAGAGCTGCTGCTGAGAGGGAAGGGTAAAACAAAGTTGTAAATACAAGCCTCCCTAGTGTGTAGAGGGCGATTATTCAAAACGCCAGGCAGAGGACTTCCGGGTCAGCGCCATCGGTGAATGGCGGAGTTCCTCCATCCGGAGGAACGGGCTCCGTGGAAACTGGGTCTTCCCGCTGCGGCGAAGGTGGGGACCCACTAGAAATCCCAGGCGGAGGAAGCCTGGGAACGTGGGGTTCGGCAGGGCACCAGGAGCGCCCCCTACTCGCGGGGAATCCCATTTAGGGGCTCCAGAGCGAAGTGGGGTGAGAAGCGCGGTGCTGCGAACTGACTGCTACTTTCACGGAGTGAAGCCACACAGCCATTGCCGGAGAGCGCTGACTTTTTCCTGTGGACAATTGGATTTAAAACAAGTACCCGTGAGTAGAAACGGAAAATTGGATCAAGAAATATCCTAATTTGGTATCGAAGCGGGAAGGTTCAAAACAGGAAGTCCGCCTTCCGCTTTTTGTATATAGACTAAAGCAAAAACTTTGTAAGCTAAAGCTTGGAAAGCTGCCAAAAAAGTCTAAATTTCCTTCATTCAGAATTACTGAAACCCCCTTGGAAGCAGGAGAAAAGGGGGGGGGGACTTTGTTCAACCCTAGCAGGAGAGGGAGTGAAGAAGGATAAGTTTCCACTGTCTCTAACCTGGGAACGGGGTGTGAGAGACAGAAATTGTTGGAGAGGTTCATTGACTGTGAATGGAATATTTTGACAGATAGCTAAAGAAGAGAAACAAACTGATTCCAATGTTGCCTTTTGCATCCTAAAGAAACAAAATATCTGAAAAATATCTGAAAAACGAAAGTAATTTTCCTTTGTTGGACTTGCCTAAAAAAAATGGATACAAATAGAAATTGCCTCCTCTAGAGGGAGCTTGTCAAATTGTTGCTGCAGTATATTTGAGGGCTCAGCAGCTGTGAGATTAAGACCGTGGGAACAGGCTTTTCTGACCTTGACTAAAGATGAGCTGGAAAGAAGACTGGGTGCTTGCCTTATGCAAGACAAGTGCCTTGCTGGAACAGATGCATGAGAAGATGGACTTGATGAATGAGAAAATGGATTTGAATGTTGTGGTTAATAACTGTGGACAAACAGGAAACATTGATACAGAAATTATTCAGGGACCAACTCATGAATCTGTACTGACTGGGCAAGTGCAGAAGATAATGGAGGAGGATGTGGTTGCACCCCAAATAATACAAATGGAGAGTCCCTAGGCCCTACAGGAGCATGAGCCGCTGTCATTGAAGATTGAAGTTGGAGTGGGCCAGGGGGAATCTGGAGCTGAGGAGGTTCCTAATGTTGGAGAGACCTTGGAATATGCTTTTAAATACTTTATGGACTATATCGAGGACTGTGGGGAGTGGGACTGTGGGGAATGGGCGGGCTTGATGAAGGGAGATGGAGATAATTTTGGCTTGGAATCCCCCAGAGGCCTACTCCTCAATGAGAAAGGAAAGAAACTAAGAAAGAGACCAACAAAAGACAAGGAAAAGGGCAAGTATAAACAAGAAGAAGAAGAATTGCAGAAGGGACATGGAAGAGACTTAAGGGCCTCGGACATAAGGCTTCCAGGTTGATGGACTAGATGGAATGGACAGTAAGGACTGACACGATCCGAGACCAGGAAGAAGGGACGTTGGATGAAGATTGGAAATTTTTTTATAAAGAAAACTTTCTATTTAGGGAATTGGCTAAAAATTAATGAATATTAGGGAAAATGTTGGAATGAAACTATGACTTTAGCAGAAATGATATTAGGAGTAACGTACATTTGATAACTAAGATTCAAGCTTTAAGGTATTTTAGGGTAAGATAAGGTTAAATAAATTAAGGTAATTTGAATAATAGAATTTGGGGAAAGATGGAAAGGATTCGTTGAGCTAATTATTAGGTTAAATTGTTAGGATAAATTTTTTAACAAAAATTGAGAAAGATGGAAAGAATTTGCTGAAATAACTAAGTAAACTAGAATACAAAAAGGGAGGTGTGAGGAAGTCAATGAAACAAGCAAATGGAAGTTTCAGATATGTAATTTGGGATCTGTGTTGTTTTCTTTTTATCTTTTTGCTGTATTATTGTATTGGTTTCTGTGTTTTTTCTTTCCTTTTTATGTATTATAGTGTTGTTTTTCAATGTTTCTTTTTCCCCCTATAATTCTGAAACTACTAATAAATATTATTTTAAAAAAAACAAAACGCCAGGCAGCAGGGGTTGCCAAAGTCCTCAGGAATGAGGTTAATAACGCTTATTATTCCCTCCCCCAAAGATCGGAGCAGCCCTGTATCACGGTCAAGCCTGAACCATAAAGAATATGCTTGCCAGTACCCTTCCCTTACTTAAAATGGCCGCCGGCGCTTCGCCACGTGGGCTCTCCAAAATGGCGACGGCTGTTTGCCAGTACCTCGCCCTTACAAAAGATGGGTGCCCAAGCTTCACCACGCGCGCCTGTAAATGCTGCTGGTTACCTAGCTGCAGTGACGCCACAAACGAGGTGAAAATAAAGAGGCAAGGGGGGAGGAATGTTCCAAGCTATGCAACAACAAATGCAGCCTCCCCACCACGAAAGGGGAGAAATAAAGAGGCTGGAGAAATAAATTAATTGTAAATAATGTGGTGACGGAAGAATTTAAAATAGAAAAAGGGACACGACAGGGTTGCCCAATTTCCCCACTACTTTTTATTTCGGTCCTGGAGGTTTTGTTGAACATGATAAGAAGGGACCAGCTGGTTAAAGGTATACAGGTCGGAACTAAACAGTACAAACTGAGAGCATTTGCAGATGACTTAGTACTGACGCTACAGGAGCCAGAATCTAGTACCAAAAGGGTTTTAGAACTGATTGAAGAATTTGGTCAGGTCGCAGGATTCAAATTGAACAAGTTAAAAACTAAGGTTTTAGAGAAAAATTTAACACCAACGGAGAGAGAAAGGTTTCAGAATGTGACAGGTTTAACAGTGGCTAAGAAAGTCAAATACCTGGGGATTAATATGACAGCAAAAAATTTATTCAAAGATAACTATGAAAAATGTTGGGCTGAAGTGAAAAAAGATTTAGAAATTTGGTCAAATTTGAAGCTTTCACTGCTGGGCCGGATTGCTGCGGTAAAAATGAATGTATTGCCTAGAATGTTATTTCTGTTTCAAACATTGCAAATTGTGGACAAAATGGACTGTTTCAAGAGGTGGCAGAGAGATAGTTCCAGATTTGTCTGGCAGGGCAAGAAGCCTAGAATAAAATTTAAAATACTAACAGATGTAAAGGAAAGAGGTGGATTTGCCCTGCCAGACCTTAAACTTTATTATGAATCAGCAGCTTTTTGCTGGTTGAAAGAATGGCTGCTTCTTGAAAAAACTGACATTTTGGATTTGGAAGGTTTTAACAATGTATTTGGATGGCATGCATATCTGTGGTATGATAAGGTTAAAGCACATAAAGCATTTAAAAATCACATTGTCAGGAAAGCATTGTTTAATGTTTGGATAAGATATAAGGATTTATTGGAAAATAAAACTCCAAGGTGGCTGTCACCAATGGAAGCAAAAGCCTTGAAAAAGCTCAATATGGAGGTCAAGTGGCCGAAATATTGGGAAATCTTAGAACAAGATGGAGATAGATTGAAATTGCAGAGTTTTGAAAAATTAAAAAACAAAGTGCGAGACTGGCTTCATTATTATCAGATAATGGAGGTATACAATTTGGACAAGAAAATTGGCTTCCAGGTGGAAAAATCAAAATTAGAAACAGAACTGTTAGAACCCAAAACTAAGACCTTGTCAAGAATGTATAAGTTGCTGCTGAAATGGAACACTCAGGATGAAACGGTGAAATCTGCTATGATTAAATGGGCACAAGATGTTGGACATAACATCATGTTCGCTGACTGGGAACAGTTATGGACCACAGGTATGAAGTTTACAGCATGTAATGCCTTAAGAGAGAATATTATGAAAATGATATACAGGTGGTACATAACCCCAGTTAAGTTTGCAAAAATCTACCATTTGCCCGATAATAAATGTTGGAAATGTAAAGAAACTGAAGGTACATTTTTTCACCTTTGGTGGACGTGCCCAAAGATTAAGGCTTTCTGGGAGATGATATATAATGAATTAAAAAGGGTATTTAAATATACCTTCTTGAAGAAACCAGAGGCCTTTCTCCTGGGCATAGTCGGCCAATTGGTGTTAAAAAAGGATAGAACTTTCTTTATGTATGCTACAACAGCAGCAAGAATACTCATCGCAAAGTATTGGAAGACACAAGAGCTACCCACACTGGAGGAATGGCAGATGAAATTCATGGACTATATGGAATTGGCGGAAATGACTGGCAGAATCCGTGACCAGGGAGAAGAGTCGGTGGAAGAAGATTGGAAGAAATTCAAAGATTACTTACAGAAATATTGCAAAATTAAAGAATGTTAGAGTGATGTTGGATTGAAATTAAGTGGCTTTTAGCTGTACAGGTTTTAAAGTTATAGATAGATCAAGATTAAGGATTAGGATTAAAAAAGTTAAAAGAAATGGAAAATTGGCTTTTAATAGGTTAAAATTTAATGTTATATCATATCAAGACTAAGGATTGGGATTAAAAAGGAGGGAAAGGAATTGCTGGACAAACAAATTGAATTGGAATACAAAAGAGGGAGGTATGAGGAGGTCCGGGAAATAAGTCAATGTAAAAGTTAAGATGAAAAGATGGAATTGTTTTTAATTGTTTTTTCTTTCTTTTTTTTGTTTTGTTTGCATTTTGTATGGTGTATTTCTCTTTTTATTTTTAAATTTCTTTTTTTTCTCTTATTAAGATGTCTCTTTTTATGTGAAACTTCAATAAATATCTTTTTTTTCAAAAAAGAGAGAAATAAAGGGGCTGGGGGGGGATACTCTGAGCTACTTGATCACAAAGGCAGCCTCCCCACTGACGAACTCACCCTTCTTGAGGACCTTCCCCACACCCGGACAAGGTCCTAGCAGATGCGTAGTGAGCAGGGAAGCTGCATGCACCGCTTAAAGCAGGGACGGATTTAAACCTCCCTGCCTGGAAAATTAGTCTAGGAAGATCCACAGCCCCGCAGATACCCGTCTGCGAAGAGAGGGGGGACTGCCTGATTAAATTACAAAAAACCACCCCCCACACCCAAGTACTTAGCCGGCCGCAGGACGATCAGGGGAGACTTTCTGGACGTCCCAGCAACTCCGATGTAGCTTGGAAGCAAAACACCAATGCAGAGACGCTCCCAAAAGCTGGTCCAGTAAAAGGAACAGAGAGCAGAAAAGCCGACAAACAAAAAGCCGACAGACAAAAACCAGGATCAAAACCGCTCAGCTGGAAAGGGGAAAGAGGGCGGTCCCCGGGCATGCCTGGCCTTAAGTAGGCTGGGCCACGCCTCGTCGAAGGCACGCCCGGGGATTCCCTGGATCTCACGGGGGCAAAAGGCCAGCCCCCGCGTGTGTGGGAGGGGGTAGCCCGCAACCCCCTCTCCTCCCAAGCTCGGAAATGGCTTTGTAGACACTTTTCCCGCTTCACCTTGAGACCCTCCGTCTGGAAACGGTGCAGAACAGTGCGGAGGCAGTCCTCAAACTCCTTTGGCGTGGGCCCAGCAATCAACACATCATCGAAGAAGGGGGTGACGCCAGGAATCCCTTTAAGGAGAGAGTCCATTAGATTCTGGAATATGCCTGGTGCCACGCTGACACCGAATTGCAGCCGCTTTACCTTGAACGCTCCTCTGTGTGTCACACTCGTCTGTGCCTCTGCTGTGGCCTCATCCACCAGCAGCTGTTGATAGGCTTGGGCCAAGTTCAGCTTGCCAATTTTTTTTGACCCAGCCAGGGTGGAGATGACATGGCTGACCACTGGCACTGGGTATGTGTGGGCCGTGAGGGCCTTGTTTATGGTACATTTGTAGTCTGCGCAAATGCGGACTGAACCATTAGGATTGACAGGTGTGATGATCGGGGTTTTCCGGGGGCATTAGGCACAGGCTCCAGCACTCCTTGCTCCACGAGCTGGTCCAATTCCTCTTCTATACGGGGTTTCAGGGTGAATGGGACCCAGCGGGCCTTGAGCCTGACAGGTCGTACTGCAGGGTCAAGCTGTAAAGCAATGGGGGGGGGCCCGTATACTGTCCCAATTTCCCATCAAATACCCCTGGAAATTCCTTGCATATGGCGTCCACATCCATTTGTAAGCTAGTGCGGTTCACCCCGGTGACGGCTAGCCCCAGTGGTCCAAACCAAGGCAATCCCAGTAAGCTAATGTAGGGGCCCTTGACCACAAGCAAGTCCAGTTGCCGCGTCCGCCCTTGATAATGCACCCTGAAGGTCCCCACCGCCATTGTGGGGACCTTACGTTTCTGGAAGTCCCGAAGGGTGAATGGGGCTGGCCTGAGTCTGGGACCCCCACTAAGGCACAGTTTCCTTAAGGTCCTTGCTGAGATTATGGATAGAGTTGAACCCGTGTCAAGCTCCATGCAGCATGTGGCCCCCTCTCTCTGTACCTCTGCATGAATTTTCTCTATGTTGGGGTGGAGCAACTGGTATACCTGGCAGTCCGTTATCTCCGTTGAGTTGCCTTGGTACGTTGGGCCCTGGGACCTAGGGCTCTTGGATCGGTCATCCGATGCCTGGCGTCGGGTGGGCCGAGCCCGACACACCTGGGCAATGTGTCCCAATTTTCTGAACTGCCTGCACTCTACATTGTGGAAACAGCAGGTCCTCCTCTCTTGACTCTCCCCGCAGCTTGCGTCGTTCCCTCCTTCTCGTTGAGGCAGCTGTGGTCTGTGCGCTGCTTGAGTGCGTCGCTGAACTCGGTGCACCTCCTCCCTGTTGGATCCTGAGTTGTCGGCGAGGTCTTCATGATGGACCCTCGGTTGGGGTGGCAGGCTCTGCCGTGCTTCTTGCGTCAACCTCTCGGCAATTTCAGTTGCTAGGGCCTCCTCCAGAGCGACCTGGAATGTTAGGTCCTTCTTGGCATAGTGGCGTCGTTGCAGCTTCTCATCCTTCAGGCCACCAACGAGGTGGTCATGAAGCATGTTCTCCAACTCTGAGAAGTTGCAGGCGGGTCCTGGGCCCGGGCGGCTTGGCGGAAGGAGGTCACAAACCCAGTTATGGTTTCCCCAGGGGCTTTCCACTTTGCATAGAAGGCATTTTGACGAGACACCACTGAGGGTTGCGGCGAGAAGTGCCCCTTCAGCTGTTCCATTATTGTTTTGTATGGAACAGTAGCGACATCTTCAGGTGCAAGGAGAGCCTGGGCGATTTTGAACATCTCCTCTCAGCAGATGCTGAAGAATATTGCCCTCTTCTTGGCGTCTTCTTCATTGGTGACCCCTTTGGCTTCTAGGAGGAAGGTGAAATGGGAGGCGTACGCTTCCCGGTCTCAATAATGTTGGGTTGAATGGTGAGAAGTTGCTGTCGGTTGCCATTCTGAGTTCCTTGCGGTCTAGAGCTGAAGTCTGGGTACATGGTGCGAGGCAGTGGTGTGGCAGGTGGTGGTGCTGTGGTGCTGTGTGTGGCGGTCAACTCAGTGGGATCCCACCTTCATTGCCAGTGAAATATACTCGGAGTCGAGAGTGGATTTCATGCTCTTTATTCAGCTCATAGTGGTGAGGAGGAATGGAAGTTCCCCCAGAATGTCTGCTTTATATACATTATTTACAGAATGGGCCCCATGTGATTGGCTAATTCCGGGATTCTCCTGTAGGCCAAGCAGGTTGCAGACTGCTGCATTTTGGATCCTATTCAACTCAGTACATAACAATGTTTCTCTTGAGTGGAAAACTCCACATGTGCCTCAACATTTTGCTTCAGGTACAATTTAGAGGCTGCACTGGTGCCAAGTCGTGTCAACTTTGCTCACTGCATGGAGTGCTTCTTTGCATGCTAGTAACATGCATTATTATATTTTTAATGGGAATGCACCAAACTCTGATAGGGATTTTCACTAGACCTATTCCGTGGAGTAGTGGAGAGGAGTGTCCTGCCCCCGAAGAAGAGCAAAGGATGGATCTTGCTTGCTCTGGCAAGCGAATTACTTGATAATGCAGCCTTCAAGTTTGTTTGTGACAGCTTAGCAGAGAGAAACTCAAAGACTGAGAGAAATAATCAAGCAGATGCTGGAAATGTCTTTCTTTTGTTTGATGGGTTCCTATTTCACACAAGCTCTGGAAATGGTAATAGCTTATTTGCAAGCTTCTTTGCATTTCAAATTAAAAACTAAAAGGCTTAATTTCATCTGGCTGAAGAGCCTTTGTTAAATCTCAGTGACAGAAGCAATAAGATATCATAAGACCACGTTACACCCTGTCCCACCAGAGCATCATAGGCCAGGTCATGTGGTAAAGCTGAGCTTTAAAGGCCAAAGCCCTGACTGAATAGAACAACTTTGCAGACAGCCAGTGTGAAGGGAGCAAAGTAGGTTTCCCTGCACAGGGAGTTGCAGAGTCTGGGAGCAGCAGCAGAAAAGGCTCTGCTCAGCCACCTAAGCAAAGAAAAGGCATCTGGGTGGAAGCTAAGGGCGGGCAGCTGAGAGTCCTGTGAAGGGGCTCTGTGATTAAACATGCTAAAACAATATATTTTTAAAAAGAACCTAAGGCATTCTTCTTCATTCACCTCTGTGGGTGCTCTGAATGTGCAGGTGATCCATTATGAGAGGAGCCCTGGTTCAGGTTGCACGTTGCAGTGCAGTTTGCATCATGCATGCCTTTAACTTACGCAACTTCAAGTAGAGGCACTCGGAGGCAGATTCTGCAAAGGTGGTGAGAAACACTTTTCTTCTCCTTATCACTCTTCTCTACTAGGACCCTGCTGCCAGTTTAAGGAACTGTCGGACCCTTTTTCTTCTTCTGCCTCTCTAGGACCTGCCTGAAAGATGGGGAAGACTTTGCCCTTTGCCTGCCAGCACTTTCCAAGGCCCCACCAGCTGGAGGAGAAGGTGGGGAAGCCCTGATTCATTCAGCGCTGGCTTTCTGGCCACACAAAGATGGAGAGGGAGGCACCAACAGAAAGCGCAGGCTCCTTTGCAGCTCAGCGGACAAGGGATAGTGAGTCAGAAGACTCCCTGGATCCCAGGGTCACCTTCCATTGGGAAGGGGAGTATACTTTATAGACAATTTAAGGTAATTTGGCCTATGCATGATTTTTGCCTTATGCACTGACTTCAGAACCCAGATGCAACTCTGCTCTAGTGTGCAAAACAACACTTTAATTGTTCTCAGAAACAAATAGGAAGCCAGTGCTGATGTTTCAGCGGTGGAACAACCTGCTCCTGAAACCTGGCTTTGCTCATCAGCCTAGCTGCTGCATTTTGTATGAGCTGAAATGTCTTTTTTCAAAATGGCATTATTTATTTATTTGTTTGTTTATCTCATAATATTTATTATGCTTGATTATTTTTTTAAAAGCCTCAAAGCGGTTTACAAAAAGATAAAACAACAAAATCACAAAAAATTTTACAACGCTGCTTTAAAACATAGAAAAGTTAAAATGCTAAAACAGATAAAATTACCTCAACTTTCTAAGGACCTATGACATTTGGTGGCAACTGTCCTGTGACCCTTGATTCTTCCCTTGCTATTCCAGACCAGCTCCTCTTCCCGTTGGTGCTAAATCTCCCAGCATATCAGCCTGCCACATCCCCTCACAGATGGTTTCCCTGGCAGTGGCTGTCCTTCTTGAAATTGTGTTGCTCTTCTGCCTCAGCCCTTTGGCTGGACATCCGCTTGGCTAGACATTCCTGGTTTTGACCCTTTGGTTTGTGCCACAGCTGTTCTGTTGGGCATTCTCTATATGATTGAATCTGCTCCTGCCAGAACTGACATCTGGTCTCGTAACTTTGGTAAACTGTCCATGCCTCGGCTGCGACAGGAGCGTACAGGTTTGTTCTAGAGTACAACAAATGACTGCTGGCACTGTGATTCCATTCTGCTCCTTCTTTTCATGCAAGTCTCTATTTAAATTTTTTATTTGGCAAGGATTGAACGTTGGCAACTTCTGTACTGTAAGTGAAACTGCTGAGACACCAATTAACATTTCATTGCTAAGAGTCATCCATTTGTTATTTGTAGTTGTGGCCAAATTTGTATGTTTGAACTTTAAAGGCTTTGTTTGCATGGTCTGTAGCACATCAGAAAATGGCAAAAAAATGGATAATTACCACTCGTGTATTAAAAGAGCAACACCTAGTCAAAGAGGGGGCAGACCCAAAGGAGGCTTAGCCTTACTGTTCTCAACGCAGATACAAGCTAATATTATCCAATTACCCTCCAATGATGAATGGTCTGTAGCAGCAGTTTTAGATTTCGGACAAAGCAAACTGCTATGCATAAACTTATACTAACCTACATGTCGTCGGCAGGCACAAGTAGAACAACTATGGAAAGAAGTGGAAGCCCACGTGGTGCAATGGAGGAGACAACACCCGTCAGCCATGATATTACTAGCTGGTGACCTAAACGCAAGAGTGGGCCCTAACGACAACGCCCTATATGCACATTTTCACCAATGGCCTCCAGAAATGGAAACTATCCCACCCCTAATGATAAGATCATCCTACGATAAGACATGCAACATTGGAGGACTACATTTAGCACACATGGCCTACAGACAGAATCTACACTTACTGAATGGGGCTATACAAGGAGATTATCCTGGTCAATACACATATTGGTCAGGACACAAACTGTCAACGATAGATTATTGCATTGTTTCCCAGGACCTGATCCCTAGGATATCAAAATTCACCATTACAGCAAGAGCTGAAAGTGATCATCTACCTTTATCCCTCGTGTGTGATTTACCCTTTGATCTGCCCAAACCACAACACAGATATCAACCAGATCTAACACCCGGAACAGGCCTCATGAAAATCAGATGGAACAGACAAGTGAGCGAGCGGATATCTAACTGGTATAAAACTGAGGAGAGCTACCGTCTCTCAAAAGCAATCATGGAAGGGTGCTTAGAAATAGAGGAGAGCGCCCCGAACATGATGACAACATATGAAATGCTTATACAAAAAATTCAAGAGTTTGTTGTAAAACCGAATTCCAAGTCTCCCCACCGTCGGAAAACTTCCAGGGAGTGGTTCGATCATGAGTGTATAACCTCCAAGAAATCATTGATCCACTCCTTCATCTGCCATAAGGATAATCCAACAGAGGATAACAGACAAAAGATGCTTGAAGCCAAAAGAAGTTACAAAAAACTTCTGACACAAAAGAAAAGATACGCAATGAAGTTAGTATGGCAGCAACTGATAGAGGCCTCCAAATCAAGTAACCCATCATTATTCTGGAGAATCGTAGCTGTACAGCCGAATAGGGGCCTATCACAACTATCCTGCTGCATATCGATGAAAGCCTGGGAAACGCACTTTCATAATCTTTACGAGGAATCTAGCGATGAGTCCTATGCAATAGACATACCGGATGATCAGATACAGCCATGGCCAGCAGTCTCATTAACAGAGACCCATCTGCTGATTGACCAACTAAAGAATGGGAAAGCCCCCGGAATTGACTGTATACCAGCGGAAATATTTAAAACCAATGTGAACTGGTGGGCCCCCTTGCTAGCCCCTCTGTTCACATATATAGATAGAACTGCACAGATCCCATACGATTGGGGGACTTCCATCATTATTCCCATTTACAAAAAAGGCTCGAGGGACGATCCCTCCAACTATAGACCTATAAGCCTCCTGAATATAATAAGTAAATTATACGCTAAACACCTCAGCGAGAAACTGTGCGAATGGATAGAAAGAGCGAAGATTCTTGATGATGCACAGGCAGGATTTAGACAAGGGAGATCCACAATGGATCACTGCCTGATCTTACAGCACCTAGCTGAGAAATACACGTCGCACCACAATCACCACCTATTCGCAGCATTTGTAGATTTTAAAGCAGCCTTTGACTCCATCCCAAGAACTCGACTCTGGGACAAACTCAACAAATCATCCATAGACCGACGTCTGCTGCTACTAATATACAAACTGTACAACAACACACGACTTCGTATAAGATGCAGCCAAGAAGGTCAACTCTCTAATTTCATTAGAACAACAAAGGGAGTTAAACAAGGATGCATTTGGGCCCCCTTTTTGTTCAACATCTATATAAACTCCCTAATAGACCACGTACAAGGAGCGGATACACACGCCCCAAAATTAGCAGACAAAAAACTGCCTATCCTACTCTATGCAGACGATGCGGTTATATTGTCCCAGACTCAGATGGGCCTCAAAAGAGCTCTTAACAGCTTATCCCAATATTGTAGAGAAGAGAAACTAGCAGTGAACTACCAAAAAACAAAAATCATGATTTTCTCTAACAAAAGGAAAATATACAGATGGAATTTAGACAATCAGGAGATTGAACAAGTGACATGCTTTAAATATCTAGGAGTGATATTCCAAGCATCAAGGAAGAAGACTGCCCACATAAACTACAGCTCCTTTACAGCACAAAAAAGTACAACAGCAATCCTAAGATTCCATCGTACAACGGGAGGAAATTTCATTCCTGCTACAATCAAACTATTCGTTGCAAAACCAACAGCACAAATCCTATACGGTGCACCACTCATCTCCCTCTCTAATCTAGACCCATATGAGAAGATACAATCAGGTTTCCTTAGATCACTCCTGCAAACACCTAAATGCGTCCCAAACGCCACCCTACGACTGGAAGCGGGCTTACACAGCATTAAAGCCAAAGTATGGATAAGAACCTTATGCACTTGGCTAAGACTTAACAACTCGCTGGTTGGACTACTTTCCCTGATGCTTCTTGACAAATTCCAATCTAGCTGGTTGAAGGGCATTCTCAGAAAACTGGCCACATATGGTCTCTCCCCAGAGTATTTATTAAGTTTAGAAAGGGGAAGGGCCAAGAACATAATCAAAGAAAGACTCAGGGACATTGAAACCCAAAATGACTTTAACCAACTTCCGATAACTTATAAACATCTATACAATTCCCAAAGGCCCCATCTAGCAAACTATCTCAAAGTTCTAGACAACGCCAAACACCGATGGGCATTTTCCAGGGCCCGCTTTAACGCTCTCCCTTCAGCTCTTCTAGAGGGAAGATACAATAAAATACCGATTGAACAAAGATTATGTCCCTGTAACAGCAATGAAATCGAAACCATTGGGCATGTCATCTTATACTGCCCATTATATCGAGACTCAAGAAAAGAGCTGATCGAACCGATTCTGAGGAAAATACCTTGTAGTACAGACGACACCTATATCAGACACCTCTTAGCTGACAAAGAGCCCAAAATCAACAGGTCCGTGGCAAAGTACTGTTACATTGCAACAAGAATAAGACGAGCAATGATGTCTACAAAGGAGTTCAAGCTGTAAACATCGAAGGAACGATAATAAACAGTAGCGACTCCTGAATTGAATTTTAAAAACTTAAAACTCGAAACCTGGTCATAAATATAAGCACCAATTCTGTGAATTGGCCATATTTTTACTGTTACTTGTAGTACAATACTACTCTTAATGTCATATTTTATAAATTGCTTCCTGGTCACTGACCGTATTAAAGATATTTGATTTGATTTGAAAATGCCTTGCTCTATTAATTTCCATATAATTAAAATTTGTAGATGTTGCCAACAGATCAAAGAAAAATAAATAAAAAGAATGAATACCTTTTTTAAAGAAATGCAGAAGTTGCATGCAAAATGTCATCTCAAAATAAAAACAAAATAGAGATAATTTGGCTTTAAAGCATTGTTCTCTTTAGAATTCAAAATTAGATTGCTTTTAATTTCTTACCGAAGAATAATTTTTTTAAAAAAGCCTATTGCAAGAGAAAGAAGTAATCAAATAGCAAACTGGTATGAGAAATAAAGAAAATAGATGGGGGGGGCTCCTTTGGGGGGGAGGAGTGTTTATTTGTGAGTTGTTGGTATCAGCTTCCTAATTTGTACTTTCCCCTCTGCCTTCTGTTATACAAAAATGTAAACCAGATTGCAGTTCTTATTTAGTGCATGGATTCCCTAATCTTTTATTTTGGTGAAGTGTAATGCTGCATTTGAGGTGCATCAGTTGTTGATGTGTTGATACAGAAAATCTGTTGTGACTGTTTACATTCAACTAGAAATATATTACCCTATTTTTCCGTGTATAACACGTCCCCCATGTATAAGATGACCCCTATTTTTTTGGCCTGCAACAAAAATTTTGGGGGAGATTACCCAGAGTTGTTGAGCGAGCTTTTTTTTGGGGGGGGGGAGATTGCTGCGGCCACCAGTCATCTGCACACTCACTGCCAAAAGCCCACTTGCCCGCTCGATGCAAACACAGCAAATTGCACACATGACTTGCCACTGCTGTAAATCTCCCACCTAATTACTGCTGTCAATTGCCTGCTGGCTGCTGCCACCAATCGCCCATCCCACCACTGCTATCCATGTATAAGACAACTCGCAATTTTTGCCAATTTTTCTAAGGAAAAAAGGTGAAAAAATATGATAATTTTTGGATTAGATGGTTGATTGTCCACATTCGTAAAAGTACAAAAAAAAAAAAGTTTCCCAAGAACTGCATGTACAGCAGGTGGATTCATGTAGTAGAGAGGGGTACAGAGAAGAAATGCTGTGGATCCTCCTTATCTCCTGAATGATGATAATAATAATAATAATAATAATAATAATTTATTTGTACCCTGCCCATCTGGCTGGGTTTCCCCAGCCACTCTGGGCGGCTTCCAACAAAGATTAAAAATACATTATTTAATCCCTCCAAGGACTCAGCTACATTAGTAGAAATAAAACATTATCAATGCATTACAGTGGTACCTCAGTTTTCGAACAGCTTAGTTCCCGAACAACTTGGAATCCACACACTGCAAACCCAGAAGTCAGTGTTCCAGTTTGTGAACTTTTTTCGGAAGTCGAACTTGCTCCATTCTGAGTGTTACACTTCCGTTTTCGGTGCCACACTTCCCTTTTCTGAGTGAGGGAAGGCCAGGCTGGGCAGCAAGCAAGCAGGCAAGGGATGTCACTGGGTCTGCCACCGCCGCCGCCACATCCTCTGGTACCGGGTGACGCCTGTGACTGCAGCTTCAGGCACCAGAGCAACACCGAGTGGCTCGGCCCCAGCAGTGCCTCCCTTTCCTTCCCCGCCATGTAAACTTCCCCTCCCACATCCAGTTAGCCACCTCCTTACACACACGAACCCTCCCCCCCGTGCTCTTCATCCCTCCAATGGCAATGGGTAGTTCACTGACAGTTTTTGATACTGGGTAGTACTGTAGATTGCAGCCTATTTGAAGTTGGACATACCTTATAGCTTTCATTTTATGGATCAATGGTCTTCTTAGATAGTAAAATTTATATTAAATCGCTGCTTTAGGGGTTGTTTTTAAAAGTCTGGAAAGGATTAATCCATTTTGCATTACTTTCTATGGGAAAGTGTGCCTTGGTTTTGGAATGCTTTGGTTTTGAAATGGACTTCCAGAACAGATTAAGTTTGAGAACCAAGGTACCACTGTATAACACTGTGACACCAGATGGCATTGTAGAGCTGAAATCATTATGAGCTTTAAAACTGTTTTCAGAGCATTTCAGAGTGTTTTTTATAACTGTGTAGATGCAGCTCAAGTCACAATAACCCCAAAGCTACTACTGGCTGCTCATGTAACTACAAAATCATTCTCACCTCTGACTGCCTTCATTGCCACTTAGTAAGGGTTGATTATTATCATTATTAATAATTCTGAATGGATTCACTGCTACTTTGTGCAATAATTTTATTGGTTATGAAATTATATTTCTGTTCCTGCAAAGAGCACTTGACAAAAATTCAGAGGCATTATTATTATTATTATTATTATTATTATTATTGAAATGCAGCATGACTGAGTCTTCCATTTCTATTTCATACTCAGCAGGAACCAGTTTATCTGTTCTGTGCTCCTACCACATTTTGAATTTCTTCATAAAATCATACAACGCTCCCTGTCTTGATATTATGGCAATGTGAAACAGGATGTCATATATAAAAAACAGAGCAGAGACTATATCAAGAGGAACAGGAGAATGACAGCATCACAGCTTGTCACCCCTGAAGGCAAACATAATGCTCTTCTTTATTAATGTGTGTCATGGACATGCTAAAAGGCATTGCCAGGCCCTGGATCAGAGCACTGAAGGGTACCTATAAGGCTGGAAAGTCCTCTTGCTCAAAAGAGGTCTCTGTAAGATACAGTCTGCTCTTCCCCAGCTCACTGTTGCCTCTTATCTTGTACATGCCAGGCACATATACTTTGGTTAGTGACATCTGCTGTGCACTGCATTTCTTGATGTTTGTACTCAGTCTTTTATGCTGAACATGTAATATCATTAATTCAGTTATTGCCATATGATATTGTTGCACCCAGTCATTTTGCCTTCCTAGATTCATTTCCATCTGTATTAGAAAAATGTCCATCATTGTGACAGATAGGACACAGAAGCAAATTGCACTCCCTCTATGGGATCCCTCTTGGAAGCCAAGCCAGAGATGGTGCAGGGAGGGGTTGGCCTGTCACAAGGTGGTTGAGGTCTGCATCATTTGGGGGCGGGGGGTGAATGGGAGCTCTTCAGTTATGTTAGATACAGTAAAAGGTCACTCTTGGAAGCACTGAGTGGGAGGGAGGATTAACAACAATATCCAGGATGAGATTCAGGTTTGACCGCTTTCAACTTTATCCCATAAACAACCACCTCTCCCTCCCCTCCATCAGGAACTCTTCCAAAGCTGACTCTTTGAATCTCTTGTCTCACCTCCATCTCCTCAGTAGATTGCCCCACATACTTTCACCTTCTCCTCAGAACCATCAATTTCCCTTTTCCTATGATTTTCACTGGGGTCAAATAAACACATTTTTTTCAGGCCCTGTACAGGGGCTTCACTTGCACAGGGCTGCAATACTTTTAAAGTGAGGAACCCCTTTACTAACCAGTCAAGGACCCTCACTGTCTTTTAAACTGTCTGTGAAGGTCCAGGAGGCGAGTACTCAAAAGGCCTGCTTTGCCACTGAGCTGCTCATTTAAATTTGGACCCAGATTGAACCTGGTCCATCTTTCCTGCAGACTGGCTAGATCCTGCACAGGACCACCTTCTTCTTCTTTTTGTTTTTTTATTACATATACAAATACATATACAAAATGTTTACATAATATTACATGTACATTATACTTGTAAATTCACATTTTTCATTTCATTATTTATAAACATTTAGTCATTTCTTACTTGCATTTTATCTTTCCCCTATATCATAACCCTGTGTCTTCCCTCCACCCGTGCATGACTTCCTAATTTTTATATTATAACTTTATTATTGTGATTGTACTCTTATATCTTAATAATTTAAACATACATTCTTGTATTTCTGTTTATGTTAACTGTGAGATCAATCTATACATATCAATAAATTTTTGTTGGAGCATCTTTTAACCATGTATTCGTCTACACACTTCCATTCCTGTTTGAGATTTTGGTTAGATTGCATTCTAATTATTGTTGTCAATTTTGCTAATTCAATCAATTCAAAAAAAATTACATTGCCAATCTGACACTGATGGTACTCTTCAGATTTCCAATTTTTGGCAACCAGTAACCTAGCGGCAGCTGTTGCAGATAGAAAAATTCTCTTCATGACTTCCGGAGGCGGCGCCAATGGTAATGGCGGATTCCCTCTGATTCGGAGGGAACCCGCTCCACAGAAACAGGGTCGGATACCGCTTTGGCACAGCGGGGACCCCTGAAATCACAGGCAGGTGAAGCCTGTGAACCTGGGACTCGGCGGGCACTGTCTGCACCCCCCCAATCCGTGAAGGAACCCGGCAACGGGCTCCGGAACGGAGCGGGGAAATGGCGCTGTGCTGTGAGTCGTCTGCTTCTTCTGTGGAGTGAAGCCGCGTAGCTGTTGCCGGAGAGCGCTGCCTTTCTTCCTTGACAATTTGGCTTTGAAAATAACGATCCGTGAGTAGGATTACTACGTAACTAAAGGAACTGTAAAAAAAATTGGAAGTAATTGGCCGAAGCGGAGAGGTATAAAAGGGAAGTCTGCCTCCCGCTCTTGTAGAGAGAACAAAGCATTGAACTTGAAAGCGGAAGCTTTAAAAGACGCGTAAAAGGATTACAATCTGATCATCTAACCGGGATTTCCCCCCCCCCAATTTGGGGGAGGAGGGGGGGAAGTTTTGAACGTTATTTCCCCAAGAAGAAGTGAGAAAGAGGAGATAAAAACCACCGCTCAAAACCCCCTGGAACGGGTTCCCAGTGACAGTAAAAAGCCTAAGAGAATGTACTGTCTTTGAACGTATTTTGACAGCTAGCTCTGCATTGGAAATACAATTTGGATACAATATTGCTGACAGGTATCTCCTGGTCCTAAAGTAACTGCTTAAGATAGATTGTTATCTTCCTGGTGAATTGGGGGACTAAAGGGAAAAGTAAATTACTTTAAGAACTTTATGACTGTTACAGTGTCCCCCTAGTGGAATTTGGAACTAGTTACAACTGCAGCTGGCCTGAGGAAATTTCTCAGACTGTTTTCCTGGAACTTTCCATTTCAAAACAACTTTGACTCTGACTGTGTGGCTGACCTTGAGTTTTATCTAGAGGGGTATGGCAGATGGGAAAGAGTTACAAGCAACAAGGTCTGGCAGAGTATATCGTACAGATGGTGGATTGCAAAGGAGAGCTTCGACATCTGGCCCCCCTGGAGTTCCAATAGCAACCTCATCGGCACAACCTAAAATTAAAGGTATGGCAAGTGACGATGCCCTGGCTCAGGCACTGGCTAAAATTAATGAATCTTTGGATAGAATAAGTAAACAAGTAGCAGAGGCATCGGATAAGATTGATCAAAATACGACAAGTATTAACCAAAATACGGCAAGTATCAATAATTTGGGGCAGAAAGTAAACAATAATACAGAAACTATTCAGAAATTATTACAGGAATCTGCTTCGACACGTGAGATTGCCGAAGAGGCTAAAGAAACTGCTACAGCTACTGTTGCAGAGGTTCAAGAGAAGATACCACCGCTACATAAACAACTTGAAGACCATAAGTCAATCCTGTCTATGATCGAGTTGAAGGAGAAACAAGTGAACTTAAGGGTCAGAGCTGTACCTGAAGTGGAGAAAGACAACTTAGTTGAATTTCTTACGCAGGAATTCCTAGATTTTTGGAATCCAGATTTGGGGAAAGACAGTTTTAAAATAGTGAACGCTTTTAGACTTGGGAAAGGAGGGGGAAAGAGGGTGAGAGATTGTTTGATCACCCTCCGAACAAAAGAAGAGAGAGACAAGATTTTGAGTTTGCATTTCCAGAAGACACTGGAAATACAACAGTCAAAAGTGGAGATATTCAAGGATATTCCGAAACATCTTCTGGATCTCAGGTTTAAATACAAAGACCTGGTTACCCTGTTGAGAAGTAACGGAATTAACTTTAGGTGGGAATTTCCTCAAGGCCTATCCTTTAGCTACAAAGGAAAGAAGATAAAAATAAGATCGGAAGACGACAAAGACAAATTTTTGAGAGACCACAGAGAAGACCTACAGAAGAAAGTTACAGGAGAGCTAAGAGCAACTGTAAGAGAAACTTTAGACATACCAGGACTATCTCTGGAACTAAAAGACCGTCTGAAAAACATGATACCACCGACGGAACAGGAACAGGCACTGGGTGCCATTGGAGGAGAACCAAAATAATTACATCATGGCCCTGCAACTATTAAGTTGGAATTGTAATGGTCTCAATTCCCCGCAGAAAAGGAAATCTGTGTTTCATTTATTAAAAAAGGAACAATTGGACTTGATTTGCCTACAAGAAACACATATAACAAGATTACACAGGAAATTATTGATAAATAAAAGACTTGGTCAAGAGTTTATTTCATCGGACAAAGTTAAAAAAAGAGGGGTTGTGATTTATGCAAAGGACAGATTATCACCGAAATTTATTTTTAAAGATGACCAAGGAAGATTTGTGGCAATTGAAATTCAAACGCAAGGAGAAAAATTTTTGATATTAGGAATTTATGCACCAAATGAGGAGAAATCTGATTTTTTTTAAGAAGTTGCATGAGACTTTGATGGACTATTTGGATTATAACATGATTTTGATGGGAGACATGAATGGAGTGGTATCTACACATATGGACAAGGCACAAAGACAGGTAGTCACTAATGATGGTAGACTACCGAAAACTTTTTTTGAGATGACAGACAACTTGGACTTAGTTGATATCTGGAGAACAAGAAACCCCATGGCTAAAGAGGGAACCTTCTTTTCTGAAGCCAAAATGACATGGACAAGAATTGACCAAATATGGGTAACTAGAGGAATGGCACCTAAGACAACAAAGGTGGAAATCTGCCCGAAAACTTGCTCCGACCATAATGCTGTCAAGATGGGAATGAAACTAACACCAACTGGCTCCTTCAGATGGAGGATGAATGACACCTTATTTAGAGATGAAGAAGTGTTAAAGAAGGCCCAAAAAACCTTGAGAGACTATTTTGAGATAAATATGAACACCAACGTGGAAAAAAGAGTAATCTGGGACGCAAGTAAAGCGGTTATGAGAGGGTTTCTGATACAACAGAATGCAGTAAAGAAGAGAATTCAAAATGAGAAGAAGGATAAGATATTGGAGAAAATAAAAAAAAGTGAAAAAAGATTGAGAACAAATCCAAAATCTCAAGAGATTCTGAGAGAACTAAAGCTACATCAAGTACAATACATGAAAATGACGAATCAGGAAATAGAATGGAAAATTAAACAAATGAGACAAAAGACATTTGAGTCGGCTAACAAATGTGGGAAACTGTTGGCTTGGCAAATGAAAAAAAGACAAAAATTAAATACAGTTACGAATTTAGAAGTGGAAGGAAGGAATATACAGAACCTAGCTGAGATTAGAAATTGTTTCCAGAGGTACTTTAAACAACTATACACACAAGGGCCACTGAAAGAAACTGATCTAGATCAATTTTTGAAAACAAATGGATTACAAAAAATCTCTCAAGAAAATAAATTAATGTTGAACTATAAAATAACTGAACAGGAGATAGAAGGTGCCATTCAAAACATGCAATTGGGTAAGTCTCCAGGACCGGATGGATTGACTTCTAGATATTACAGATCCTTGAAAGAATGGCTAGTGCAACCTTTGAAAGAGGTCTGTAATGAAATAATGGAGGGGAAAAGAGCACCAGAGTCGTGGAAAGAAGCTTATATTACACTTGTACCGAAAACAGAGACTGAAAAGACACAGCTTAAGAACTACCGCCCCATATCATTACTCAATGTGGATTACAAAATTTTTGCAGACATTTTGGCTAAGAGATTTAAAAAAGTGTTGGATTGGATTGATCTTTATTACGGCCATTGGCCCGTCACACGACAGTTTCCCATACCAACATAATGTACTTGAACCTCCAAATTTAAAACCGTCAAAACTTACAAAAAACAGACAAGAACCAAAGCAGAACAAAAACAAAAGACCAACATCATACGTTGCAATAAATTTGTAACATAACCATCACCATCTGCTCACAAATCAATAGAAGACATCAATGGTGATTCACCTAGTTACATCCTAAAACATAGATCATGGTTTAAAGGGATTTTCCGAGCCACACAGGAGTCCGTTTCTCTTCTTTAGGGATAGGACACTGATCAAGAATCTGGCAACCTTGAGTGATCTTAGGGGGTCATCATCATTTAATAGATATCTCAGTTTGGCTTCATTCATATCATCGGCAATTCCCTTTAGATATTGGGCAAGAAACTTGCTCCTGGCCGATGAGTGAAAAGCACAGTCAAAAATTATGTGATGCAACAATTCCGGTGCCCCACAATTACAATCACATAAGAGCGATATCTGTCCATTGGAGAATCTATTTCTCAGCATGTTCGATGGGAAGGTGTTGAATCTTGCCTTTACAAAGGCATATCTATGAGCCGAAGAAGTTAAGGAATTCAAATAGTTTGGGAGCCTTAAGAGGGGTGATAAACCAAGGTTTAGAGGTGAGCAGGTACCATTGCCCAAGACCATTTTCTGCTGCAAGTCCATCTCCTCTAGTTTACAGGTTACTGTTCTTTTAGCTGGAACTATGTCCTGCTCTAGTAATTTGGATGGGGAAATTCCCATTGCCGTTATTTTCAGCTGTAAATTTTTTACCCATGGGCTCTGGAAATCATCTCTCCACATACATTGTATCAAGTACAAGTTTGGGAGATTGTGCCATAGAGATAACCAGTGACAAAGTATGTGCTTCCACAGAGCGTTTTCCAGGGATACAGTATTAAGTTCCATGCGTAACGCTGTATTACTTACACAGTTGTGCAGTTTCAATATCCCTCTTAAAAACTGATTTTGAATAACCTCTAGGTGAGATAGATTGACAAAAGTCCCCCAAATTGAGATGGCATAGGCAATTGTCGGGATCACCTTGGCCTTGAAGACTTTCAACGCCGATGGGACATGAAAGGCCCCATCGGTGAAGAAGAATCGCAAGATCGCCAAGGAGATAGCTTTGGCTCTATTTGTAACATAGGCTACATGGGCCTTCCATCTAAGGTTATGTTGTAACCAAACTCCCAAGTATTGGAATCTATAGACTTGTTCGATGACTCTCCCATCAATTCTCCAATTATGGAGTTTCCGGCTCTTTGAGAAAATTAGGATCTTAGATTTTTCATAATTAATTGTAAGGGAATTTGCGTTACAGTACGATCCAAAATTTTTTAAGGCCCTCCTGAGACCTACTCTAGAAAAGGAAAGGATGACTGCGTCATCCGCATACAGTAACAAAGGGCAGCGATAAAGTGCTAGGCGGGGTGCATGAATCCTTTCTTGAGCCTCTATTAGGGGAGTCCTCATATCGCTTATGAACAAGTTGAACAGGAATGGAGCCAATATACAACCCTGTCGGACACCTCTGTTAATGGGAATTGGATTGGTGAGATCACCCTCCGGGGTGAGTCTCACTCTAGCCGCTGAGTTCTCATGGAGTTTGATTATTAGCCAGAGAAGCCTTCTGTCGATGCCCCAGCGGGAGAGTTTTTCCCAGAGGATGCTCCTGGGGATACTATCGAATGCTGCCTTTAGGTCAATGAATGCCACACAGAGTTGGCCACCCTTTGGGGTGGAATATTTCCAGGCAAGATGCTGTAAAATTAGAATATGATTAATTGTTGACTGTTTTGGGCGGAATCCAGCTTGTTCGGGCCCAATTAATTTTTTCTCTTCGGCACATTGGTTAAGTCTGTTCAGCAAGAAGCGGGCATACAGTTTCCCCACTATTGAGAGCAGACTGATATTTCTGTAATTCCCCGGGTCATCTGGTGAGCCCTTTTTGTGGATTGGAACGATAACAGCGTCCTTCCATACTTCCGGGATCTTTCCAGAGTTGTTAACGGCATCGAAGATGGTCGCCAGAACTTTAGTCCACCAGTCCGCGTGATATTTTATAGCTTCTGCCGGGATCAGGTCTGGCCCAGGCGCTTTCCCTGTTTTGAGTTTAACGATTAAGTCATGGATGTCTTCCAGATCGGTGGGGGGCCAGAGGGGAAGCTGATCTTGAAAATCATCTCTTGTGTTAGCAATACAGTCAGTTGTGGCAAAGTAGTTTTTTAAGTAGGATTCCCAAACCGGGGCAGGAATAATAGTCAAAGGGTATCTTTTAGTTCTTTTATTTACCAGGAGCCAAAATTGTCTGGCGTTCCGTGATGATGAGGCTTCTATGATTGCTCGCCATTGATTCACTTGCCATTCCTGTCTGGCTCCCTTTTGAATTTGCTTGTAGGCTGATTTTGCTTGGAAATATTCTTTTGGCAAGACCGTTGCCCCGGAGGCTTTATACTCTTTGTAGATGTTACCAAGAAGTTGTCTAGCCTGTTTACAAGCACTATTGAACCACAAGGCACCTATCTTCCTTTGTGTTCGATTTATTTTATGCGTCGGGACAGAGAAAAAAGACGTTAGATCTTCTGACAGATTCGAGAATAGTCTTAGAGTTTGGTCATAATCATAATAATTCTCGATTAAGCCTGAATATGCTTGTTTTAGCCCTTGTTGGAAATATGCTGAGTATTTTTGGGCCTGTAGTTCGGACCATTTTACACTTTTGATTTGCAATGCTGAGTTCGTAATCAGATGTGTTGGGTGCTTGTCTCCATCTGGGGTCCAGTCTATAGTCATTGTGGCGACCAACGGTAAGTGGTCGCTCAGTTGAATGTTTTCGACTTTAAAATGGGAAAATTTGGGGAATATGTCATGAGATACTAACATATAATCCAGGACACTGTTTGCAGAGGAGCTTATGTGTGTAAACTCACCCGGTACGTCTGGCGGGCAGTTCCCGTTTAGAATCACTAAGTTTAGACGTAGTACCAATTGGTAAAGAAGGGTTCCTGCTTCATTTACCCTTTTGTCTTTAGAAAGTCTTTGATTATGGAGGGAGAGGTCATTAATGAATTCTGGGGTTATCCACCATTTGGCTTTGATTAAAGACTCCCAGTTTGTTGCAATGCGAGCATTGAAGTCCCCTGCTATAACACTGGGTATATTGGGGTATTTGGAGTGACAAAGAGTGAGATGTTCCTCCAAGATTCCCCATTTATTGTGTAAGTCTGCAATATTGCCTCCAGGAGGAAGATAAACATTTGTTATAACAAGTTCAAAGTTTTTCCCCGTAATCAGGGCTGTAATTGCAAAGATGGAAGCATTTACAAGCGTGAGTTTTGCCTGTATTTTCAAGGAAATTGCTATAACTAATCCTCCACTGGGCCGGCCTCCTTTAGTAGACGGGCATGCCGGTAATGATGTAACATCAAAACCATTAATATCTACTCTCCCCTCTTCCCATGTTTCCTGCAAGAGAATTACTTGGTGTGAGTTTATTAGTTTTACAAAGTCCGGGTCAGATTTTTTCCCCTTCCAACCTGCTATGTTCCAGCTTAAAAGGGAGAACGGGGGAGGATTTGACTGAGGTTTGGGTAGTCACAATGGGGAAGGGGGGAACGCTGGTCTTGGTGGGTTGTCAAATTTAAAGAAGTCAGTAATTTTCCTTTGACTAATAGTAGATGACTTCTCTCCTTTTGGCGCAGATGTACCTCTTGAGCTATTTGTAATTATGCTCTGCTCGCCCGATCCTATAGGGGTAGTGTCCTGGTTTGATCTGGTCTCCTCTCTGAAATCCCTTGTTTTATCCGAGAGCTTATCACCTAGGGGGGCAGAGATTAAGTCGGTACAAGTTTTAACTATTATTAGATTTCCCTTCCGTGGGTGTATCATCTTATTTATATGGCCCAAGGGGTCTTCTGTCCAGTCCATATCGATAGAGGTTTGAGCTTCTAAATCATCAGCTAGAGATTCTCCGTCCGATAATGATGACTCCAGGTCAGGCATTGAGGAATGTGTCGAAATTTTGTTTACATTTTGCTGTTCTTTAGTAGGTGTAACCATTCCGGCTGGTGCAGGAAGGGCTGGTTCCAGATTAACTAATAGGGGTGGCGAGACGATTGTCTGTATCGTTGCCTTGGATTTTATGGACCTATTTTGAGGCTGTGGGCTAAATTTGAGAAGGTCCACTGAGCCTCCAATGGCCCTGTTGGTTTGAATTTCTTTGTTTCCTATTTTGCTTTTGGCCTGAGACATCTTCTCTCTTAGTTTATCTAATTTATTTATTATTTTTTCTTTTTCTTGTGACTGTAATTCATCAAATGAATTCATAAGGGCGCTTTCATCATTAGATATTCTGGAACCACCCAAGTCCGTTCCTGGTTGTGGACTGCAGGCCATCACCTCCGTTCTCTGTGGGGAAGGCAACATCTCTTTGTCTGGCGATTTTGTAGAGCTTGTTCCTGAATCTAATATCTCTTTCTCTTTTTCCACAAGTAGTGGTTTTACTATGCTGTCCGCAAAAACCCTTGTGGGTATGATTTTTGTTTTTATAAATTTCCATTTTTGTCTTATTATTAATAAGGGTAGTCTCAGCGAACGGAAGGCTAAAATAACTTTGTAAGGGCCATTTGATTGAGTTAGCGGAAGTAAAGCATGAAGATCAATATGAACTATGCTTATTCTCAGGATTTTACTTAGGGCAGTTTTAGCTCCTTCCAAGCTTGACCAGTCCCATATCTCAGACCTTATCGTTAGGCACACCTTCTTAGGTTGCAATGTTAGATTTTGCTTACACATGAGATCGTTTAGTTTATATTTTCTCATCCCCTTTGCCCCAGAATTTGGTGGGGCTATTACTGGAGGTCCCCTCTGGTAGTTATTATTGAGGGCAATTTTGGCGTCCATATCCATCACTTTTTCCGTTAGCTTGGAAATTGAGCACGTCAGAAAGTCTATCTTTTTAAATATGCAGTCCAGTGTCCTAATGACTAGTTGTAAATGGGAGGACTCATTTCCCAGCTGGTTTTCTTTATCCCGGATCTTTTTCCCATCCACATTGGGCCCACCCTTGACGGGAGTGCTCGTTAGATTACAATTGTGTAAGGTGGTATTTTGGGACTTGGGAATGTTATTAGCTACATCCAAGTCACTTAGTGGAAGAAATCTATTGTATGTGGTAACTGCTGCTTGAAAATTTGGCTGGTCTCTTCTTTCTTTAGCTTGTAGCTTGGGGCTAGGGAGGAGCAGTAATTCCTCTGCTTCTCTGAGGCGTTTCCTCTTGCCCATAGCCACAGTAGATATGAGCTAAATAATGTAGATAATACAGGAGAGAAGAAGGGGACTTCCTACCACAGTCAATGATTTGGCTATACAGCTGAGTATTTAACTCCAGGGATTTCTCCGCAGTTCATACAAGAGCTATAATAAGAGTCAAATTCCGATAAAGATTTACCCCTGGTGAGGGCTCAAGTAGATCATCTCAGCTCAGCCCTCTTCACGATTGATTGTTCAAGGGAAGGGCTCTCAATTTAAATCTTGGTCCAGTCCCCCATCCCTCCCCTATTCGGTCTCCAGGAAAAGTGCAAGCAGGCTTTACTTGGAACAGAAGGTCTCACCGCTTTGTGAACTTCCAGGCTTTTGCTTTGTTTAATTTAAACTCCCGTCTCCTCTCTCTTCACCCCTCTCTGCCGAAAACTTCTTCTTCACCTCTCAGAGTGTAGTTTCAGCAACCCGAAGCCTAGCAGCCTCGCAGCTTTCCACTCTCGCTGATTGGGATGACGAAGTGCAGCTGGAGAAGACTGCTCGAGAGGGAGGCTGGGTCCTCAAGCCCGTCGGGTTCAGCTGCCCGTTCAGGCACCTGAGGACTTCTATGATCTCCTCTGGTCCTCAGGTCCTCCCCTGGCCTGGCTTCAAAACTTCGGCTTGGCTCTTTCCCTTCCCCAAGTATTAAGACTCCGCTCAGGCCCTGTCTCCAGGCTACAGCTATAGCAGAGGTGATCCAGTGCCCGGGAGTAATTTTAACCAACGCTTGCCTTCTAGTTCCTTGTGTAGCCGGTGATTCGGTGTCCTTAAACAGGGGAGTTTCTCTTCGGGTTCTGACTCTGGACTCCTGCTGATTCTCCCTGCTCCGGCGGTCAAGATTGATGGTGTCGTCTATTATTCCTTATCTGCAAAGCGCTGACTCATCTGGCACTTTCTCTGCTCACAGCTCAGCATTCTTCTGCTCTCAGCTCCAGGTTAAAAGAAACAGATGTGATTAAGAAAAATAAAATACTTAGTCTAAAACGAGTTAAAACGAGATAAAATCAATTAAAACTCAGTTAAAATTTGTGGAGCTCTGGAGCTGACTGCCTGGCCTGCCGCCATCTTGACCGGAAGCCGAGCTTCTCGTGTTGATGGAAGAGATTCATAAAGATCAAGCGGGCTTTCTCCCAGGAAGACACTTGTCTGACAATTTGAGGAATATAATTGATACTTTGGAAAAACTAGAAGTGAACATAAATACTAAAGCAGTTTTGATATTTGTGGACGCGGAGAAAGCTTTTGACAATATTTCTTGGAGCTTTATGAAGAAGAACCTACAGGGTATGGGGGTAGGCCAAGGCTTTGAAAATGGTATAAGTGCAATTTATTCAGAACAAAAGGCTAAATTAATTGTAAATAATGTGGTGACGGAAGAACTTAAAATAGAAAAAGGGACACGACAAGGTTGCCCAATCTCCCCCCTACTTTTTATTTCGGTCCTGGAGGTTTTGCTGAACATGATTAGAAGGGACCAGCTGGTTAAACGTATACAGGTCGGAGCTAAACAGTACAAACTGAGAGCATTTGCAGATGATTTAGTACTGACGTTACAGGAACCAGAATCTAGTACCAAAAGGGCTTTAGAACTGATTCAAGAATTTGGTCAGGTTGCAGGATTTAAATTGAACAAGTTAAAAACTAAGGTTTTAGAGAAAAATCTAACACCAATGGAGAGAGAGAGGTTTCAGAATGTGACAGGTTTAACAGTGGTTAAGAAAGTTAAATACCTGGGGATTAACATGACAGCAAAAAATGGGAATTTATTTAAAGAGAACTATGAAAAATGTTGGGCTGAAGTGAAAAAAGATTTAGAAATCTGGTCAAATTTGAAGCTTTCACTGCTGGGCCGTATTGCTGCGGTAAAAATGAATGTATTGCCTAGAATGTTGTTTTTGTTTCAAACACTGCAAATTGTGGACAAAATGGACTGTTTCAAGAGGTGGCAGAGAGATATTTCTAGATTTGTCTGGCAGGGCAAGAAGCCCAGAATAAAATTTAAAATACTAACAGATGCAAAGGAAAGAGGTGGATTTGCCCTGCCAGACCTTAAACTTTATTATGAATCAGCAGCCTTCTGCTGGTTGAAAGAATGGCTGCTTCTTGAAAACACTGACATTTTGGATCTAGAAGGTTTTAACAATGTATTTGGATGGCATGCATATCTGTGGTATGATAAGGTCAAAGCACATAAAGCATTTAAAAATCACATTGTCAGGAAAGCACTGTTTAATGTTTGGATAAGATACAAGGATTCATTGGAAAATAAAACTCCAAGGTGGCTGTCACCAATGGAAGCAAAAGCCTTGAAAAAGCTCAATATGGAGGTCAAGTGGCCGAAATATTGGGAAATTTTGGAACAAGGTGGAGATAGACTGAAATTGCAGAGTTTTGAAAAATTAAAAAACAAAGTGCGAGACTGGCTTCATTATTATCAGATAATGGAGGCATACAATTTGGACAAGAAAATTGGCTTCCAGGTGGAAAAATCAAAATTAGAAACAGAACTGTTAGAACCCAAAACTAAGAATTTGTCAAGAATGTATAACTTGCTGCTGAAATGGAACACTCAGGATGAAACGGTGAAATCTGCTATGATTAAATGGGCACAAGACGTTGGACACAACATTATGTTCGCTGACTGGGAACAGTTATGGACCACAGGTATGAAGTTTACAGCATGTAATGCCTTAAGAGAGAATATTATGAAAATGATATACAGGTGGTACATAACCCCAGTTAAGCTTGCAAAAATCTACCATTTGCCTGATAATAAATGTTGGAAATGTAAAGAAACTGAAGGTACATTTTTTCACCTTTGGTGGACATGCCCAAAGATTAAGGCTTTCTGGGAGATGATATATAATGAATTAAAAAAGGTATTTAAATATACCTTCTTGAAGAAACCAGAGGCCTTTCTCCTGGGCATAGTCGGCCAATTGGTGTTAAAAAAGGATAGAACTTTCTTTATGTATGCCACAACAGCAGCAAGAATACTTATCGCAAAGTATTGGAAGACACAAGAGCTACCCACACTGGAGGAATGGCAGATGAAATTGATGGACTATATGAAATTGGCGGAAATGACTGGCAGAATCTGTGACCAGGGAGAAGAGTCGGTGGAAGAAGATTGGACGAAATTCAAAGATTACTTACAGAAATATTGCAAAATTAATGAATGTTAGAGTGATGTTGGATTGAAATTAAGTGGCTTCTAGCTGTACAGGCTTTAAAATTATATATAGACCAAGATTAAGGATTAGGATTAAAAAGGCTAAAAGAATGGAAAATTGGTATTTAATAGGTAAAAATTTAATGTTATATTATATTAAGATTAAGGATTGGGATTAAAAAGGAGGGAAAGGAATTGCTGGACAAACAAACTGAATTGGAATACAAAAGAGGGAGGTATGAGGAGGTCCGAGAAACAAGTAAATGTAAAAGAAGTGATGAAAAGATGGAATTGTTTTTAACTGTTTTTATTCTTTTTTCTTTCTGTATTCTGTGTTGTGTATTTTTCTTTTTCTTTTTAAATTCTTCTTTTTTTATTAATGTGATTCTTTTCATGTGAAACTTTAATAAATATCATTTAAAAAAAGAAAAAGAAAAATTCTCTTCATGTCTCTGGGGATGTCATTTGATACGATTCCTAGAAGGAGTGCATTTGGCTTTTTACCAATTGTTATTCTAAACATTCTTCTCAATTCCTCATGTATATTTCCCCATTTATTTATTTATTTATTTATTTATTTTCTCACATCCCCACCAGATGTGATACAAAGATCCCCCTGATACCTTACACCTTCAACATAAATTCGATGGTAATTTATAAATTTTGGCTAGTTTTAGAGGGGTTAAATACCACCTATAAAACATCTTCATAATATTTTCTTTGATAGAGTTACATGCAGTGAAATTAGTATCTTATTTCCATAGTTTTTACCATAGGTCTAATGGAATCGCGTATCCAAAGTCCTGTCCCCACTTGATCATTACTTCTTTAATTTGTTCATCTTTGAGTTCCCATTTGAGTAATAAATTATACATTTTTGACAGATTCCTTTTGGAATTATTCAAGAGTTCTAGCTGGAATTTTGATTCTTCTTTTTGTAAACTGTTAAGTTGTGGGTAGACATAGCAGACGATTCTTCCAAAGCAGCTCTTTATTTGTAAGCTGGAACAGAACTGACTGAGGAGCTCAGTCAGCCTGCTTATATAGAGCTCCAGAACAATGTAACTGTTGCCATTTTCTAAAACTATCCAATCACTGAACGTCACTTTCGATCCTTCATTTGCATACAAACTATCCAATCACTGAACGTCACTTTCGATCCTTCATTTGCATAACTATCTACAGTATCCCCCTGCTGGCCCAGGGTGAGAACTTAAGTACATAACAGAAACCAATTTTATTATCAGAGTTAAATTTGTCATATAATTGATGATGTTGTAGCCAAGTGGTACAAACCTGTTTAAGTTCTTCATAAGGTTTCAGTTTTAATTGTCCTTGCTCTTCCTTTAATAGTTGTTTGTACGTTACCCCTAGTTTTTCCATATTTTTCTTTTTTATCGATATCATTTCAAGTGGGGCTGTCCACCTGGTCTTTGGTTCTAGTAACCTATGATATTTCCTCCATACTTAAATAAGAGAGTTTCTTATTATATGGTTCATAAATCCTTGATGGACCTTTGTCTTATTGTCTAGGAGCTATGCATGCCAACCATATCCATTATTCTGTCCCTCTAAATCAGGGGTCAGCAACCTTTTTCAACCGTGGGCCGGTCCACCGTCCCTCAGACTATGTGGTGGGCCGAACTATATTTTGGAAAAAAAATGAATTCCTATGCTCCACAAATAACCCAGAGATGCATTTTAAATAAAAGGACACATCCTACTAATGTAAAAACATGCTGATTCTCGGACCGTCTGCGGGCTGGATTGAGAAGGCGATTGGGCCGCATCTGGCCTCTGGGCCTTAGGTTGCCTACCCCTGCTCTAAATCCAATAAATCAGTATTTTCTAATAGTATTCAATATTTAGTCCAACAGAGACAACAGGCCTCATAATATAATTTTAAATCCGGGGGACTAAATCCTCCCCTTTCTCATTTGTCAGTACAGTGGTACCTCTGGTTGTGAACGGGATCAATTCCGGAGCCCTGTTCGCAACCTGAGCAGAACGCAACCTGCGATTCGCCGCAACCCTCGATTCTGCACATGCACGTGATGTCATTTTGAGTGTTGGCGCATGCGAGAGTGGCGAAACCTGGAAGTAACCCTTTCCGGTACTTCTGGGTCGCTGTGGGACGCAACCTGAAAACACTCAAGCTGAAGCGTCTTTTACCCGAGGTATGACTGTAAGATATATATATATATATATATATATATATATATATATATATATGCACACACACACACACACACACACGCACCCTGCCATATAAATTTTAATAAATTTCTTCTCCATTTTTCAAAGCATTCCATCTTTCCAATTACAGTGGTGCCCCGCAAGATGAATGCCTCGCAAGACGGAAAACCCGCTAGACGAAAGGGTTTTCCGTTTTGGAGGTGCTTCACAAAACGAATTTCCTATGTGCTTGCTTCGCAAGACGAAAATGTCTTGCGAGTTCCTGCGGGGTTTTTTTCCTTTCCCCCCCTTTTTCCCAAGCCGCTAAACCGCTTATCAGCTGATGGCTAAGCCGCTTAACAGCTGATGCTAAGCCGCTTATCAGCTGATCGTTAAGCCGCTTATCAGCTTATCGTTAAGCTGCTTATCAGCTGATCGTTAAGCCGCTTATCAGCTGATCGTTAAGCCGCTTATCAGCTGATCCACTAAGCCCGCTAAGCCGCTAATACTGTAGCACTAATCCGCTAAACCGCTAATGGGCTTGCTTCGCAAGACGAAAAAACCCGCAAGACGAAGAGACTCGCGGAACGGATTCTTTTCGTCTTGCGAGGCACCACTGTACAGGAATCATTTGAAACAAAAATAATATTTTTGGGAGGATGTTCATTTTTATTGCTGAAATTTTCCCCCAGAATGATAATTTTAATCTATGCCAAATTTCCAAATCCTTTTTAATCTGTTTCCATAATTTATTATAATTATCTTCGAATAGATTGATATTCTTCATTGTGGTTTGTATTCCTAGATACCTTATTTTATTGACAATTTCTAAACCTGATTCTTCTTGTAGATACTTTTTCTGTTGTTCATTCATATTTTTCATCATTAATTATGTTTTGGACATATTGAGTTTGAAACCAGAAACTCTTCCATAACATTCCATTTTTTCTAGAACTTTTTTAACACTTATTTCTGAGTCTTTCACCATTAAGACTACATCATTTGCGAATGCTCGCAACTTAAAAGATTTATGGCCCACGGATATGCCTTTTCTTTCTTTCTCCTCACTTATCTCTTGATTGAGAAGTTCTAGGGTTAGAATAATAATAACAGGGAGAGAGGACACCCCTGAGGACCACCTTCTTCTTCCTGTCTGATAACTTAATCCCTAGATCAATCTGTTCCAGTCCTTGTTCAGCACCTCATGGGCTTGAATAGGGCAGGCTGACACAGATACTTAATCCTGCAACCAAACTGAAAATTGTCTTCCCATGGCATCATTTTCCCCTCAGAGTCTCTAAAGTGGGAACCATGGCATCCTTCCATGACTATCTCCACATGTCGTCCCATAACTCACTGTGCAATCCAGGGGATTCTCTCCATGCTATGGCAATCCTCAACCTCAGTTTCACTTTTTCTTTTTCAATCCTTAACATAACCACAGTGTTTCATTTTCTTTCTTTCTTTAGCTATAAAACACAAAGGAACACCCAGAAGCATCCATTTGGCTGTAAATCTCCAGACTGGGCTTTTTCGTTTTGTTTTTTGACATGATGTGCAAATTCAAAAGGTTTCAAGTGGAACCAGCAGGTGCTCCAGCCTGGCGCTTCTGGGAAGGCATCAAAACCCTTTGAATGACACCAAATTTCTATGGTTTAATATAATATTAGCTAAAAATGCAAAAAATGATTTGCCATAAGTATTTTTTTCTTTATTGTAATAATAATGATTTAAATGGAAATATTTGGTGTTCCTTAATGTCATACTTCCCACCTTGCTAATTCCTTATATGCTTCAAATGTAATGTAGAAACATATTTAACAGAAGGCTTTTGTAGTGCTCTGGCTAGGGGACTTTTTAGTGCTTTGAATGCATATACTTGAAGAAACAGCAAAATTTGAAAGCTCCTTTGCATTTCATGACAAGATTAACAAAAGCCAGAGGTATTGGTCAACTCTGGATTTGAGTGGGTTTTTTTATGGACCAACCTGGCTCCCTTTGCTTTTTATAACCCCCAAGACACAGTAGTCCACTGTGTGTGTGTGTGTGTGTGTGTGTGTGTGTGTGTACGAGCAATTCACCAGAAACCTCTTTGAGATCAATGGGAGCAATGTAAGAACACAGGAGAGCTCTTGCCCAGCTCTTTCTGATTTTTAACTGTATTTATGCACTAAAACAACGGGTGGATTTTGCCCTTCCTCAGGGTCAAATGGGATAATCTTAAATGCAATGACACCAATAGAATTTTCCTTTCTGGGACTAATAGCAGCTCCGGAGAAGGGGATATTTACTGGAACCACAGCAAAGCAGGGAAAGATCATCTTTGTGAATTCCTATATTGGATTATCTGATCCACACCACTTAGATGAATGAGCAGATGGGAATGTAGCTATCCATTGGATTTCACACTTTTTGTTATGAAGTTCTTGGCAGGTTAAATGTATCAAAGTGCATACTTATAGATGTAGTTTGAGAGAAAATATGCATTTGAACATATATATTTTTAAGCCCATAGATCAACACAGAAGTGGAATGGAATGGAACTGTGTCCAAACACATACAAAAGTGACATGCACAAGGAATAGACAGATTTACCCATCTCTGGGTTCTCGCCTGCCCCTATCATGTACTCTGGTCTTGATCCTTATTTAGGATATCATGTCTAGTTTGGCTCTCAGAGAACCCCCAGAGCCAGTCCAGTTGTTGATATCATTGTTATTGCTTTATGGTTTCCAACCTTCTGGAGGCAACTTTCTCCTCCTCAAATTTTTCCTATTCACATGGTTAGTAGAAACAGACATGAAAATAAAGAGGAACGTCAAGCAATGTGTTTGAGAATTTGAAGGCAATATATGTTTAACCACAATTCTTAATTCATTTTTTGTAACCCCGGAAGCCACCTGAAGTTATTCAAACAGAAAAGGCATGGATAATTAAGAACATGTGGTGTGTAAGAAAATGGAGACATTTCACTTAAGGAGGGTTTATAAAATGATATAATTATTTAGAGCAGGTTAGAAAGGGATATAATTTTGAAATGTGGGAAGAATTTGAAAACTACTTATATTGCCATTGATACTGTTGAACCACCAGACCACTCACAAACCTATGCCCACCTGTATAAATTAACACTGCTGTGTATCATATTCTTGGAGAATTGTTATACTGGACGAGGGGGATGTGGAAGCAGAGTCTTGACATTCCAAGGCAAGAGATAGGAACACCATTAAAGGACATAAATTTGTCCCTGGATCTGGGGATACTATTGTTCCAGTGTGTGCGTGCAGGGTTGAGGATCAAAATGGTTTGCTTATTGCCATTTTCCTTAGATCTTCCATGTATCCCACTTTCCACCACCTTCCTGTCAGTCAAGACTATAACTACTTTTAACAGCCAGAGCTCAGAAATGTTCCATGTACCATGAGTTCAATGTACATTAGGTCAATGTACAAATAAAGGAGTGGCCAAAGAAAAATGGGTTCATCTGTTGAGTGCTGATGCCACAAATGCCATTCATGCTGCCTTGAACTTGTTTCCTGTTGGTGTTCTTTGGTGTGTGTGTGTTTGGGGAGCCATTTCAGAGACTGTTTCTCATAGATTCCCGAAACAGTTATCACTCTACCATCTGTCTTATCTTTCTTAAGGTTTCACAATTTTCTGCACTGCTGAAATAGTTCAGGAGGAGAAAAGTGGAAAGACATGCAGCTATCTTGACAATTATTCTAGAAGGAGGCATTTTAAGGAGGAAATGCTATTCTGGATTCGGTCACTGTTGGAGACGGGATACCTGAACAAGATGGAATATGGGCAATTGGTTCTGTATGAAATGCCTAGGTTGTCAACAGATGATTGATGACGCTAGCATACATTTCCAGGGTGCGCCAATTTCCAATCTGACATTTGCTTTAGACTCCCTAAGGTGAAAGTTCAATGAGCTGAAGATGTTAACTAGTGTCAGGAATAATTCATTAGGTAACACTCTGACATTTAAGGAGCAATCTAGAGAATTTTAGCACTCCTCTTTGGAATGGGTCCCACAGCCCCTCCCAAAGCTCCTCAGCTGTCTGTGTCCCTGCTTGACTGGCAAAAACCTCTGCCACATTTGTATGAGAAATGAAGACTAATGAGCTCCAAGATGGTTTGACTACTGGATTTTGTTCTTCTGACTCTCCTTATATCCACACTCAATGGAAACAATCTTTAGAAAGATTTCTGACCAAGAACCATTGGACCTCAGTCATGCAAGTGGGACAATTTCCTCATGAATTCAGAAACAACACAAGAGTCTTGCTGGATCAAACCAAAGCTCAAAGTCTAGCATATTGTTCTCACGGTGGCCAACTAGCTGCCTGATGGAAAGCCCCCAAGCTGGGCATGTGCACAACAGCAGCGTCCCCACTTGTGATTTCTAGCAAGTGGTCTACAGAGGTCTATCACCTTCAATACTGCAGATTGCACAGAGCCATCATGGCTGGTAGCCATTGATAACTTCCCCCCCCCCCATGAATTTATCTAACCCCCCTTTAAAGCCATCCAAGTGAGTGGCTATTGTATTGCTACATTTCATGGTGAAGAATTCCAGAGTTTAGCAACACACTGTGTGAAGAAGTACTTCCTTTTGTCTATTCTAAATTTCGCAACAAACAGCTGCACTGGATGTCCCTGAATTCTAGCATTATGGTAGAGGGGAAATGATCTTATTTCCACCCATTTTCTCCATGCCAAGCTGGCCAAGCATTGCATGTGCCACAGTCATAATTTGCCAAAGAGGTTAAAAAGGCTTTGAAAACTTAGATAGACTTGGATAAACTTTAAGAAATGTATAAGTTTAATTCCTCCCCCCCCCACCTTCGTAGCAAACCATCGCGGTGGCACAGTAATTCCCTTGGTCACCTTGCCCAGAATGCTTGGCTCTGAGAAGGACCACCCAGGCCCATCCTCAGAGCCCAGGCACTGACAGAGGGGCTAGAGAAGCCACCATTTGGCTCTGCATTAGTGGTATTGCAATAGTGAAGGTTTTTTTTTTTCCAAAGCAGGAGATGGAGCAGGTGCGGCAGGAGGAAGATCTGTGGTGGTAGACCCACTGGCTGGACCATGCTGAGCACCCCTTGGTCAAGTGTTGGTCCTGATCCTCTCCCACCCCATGAAGCTTACTCCTGAGTCTTTGGCTCTGTTAGTTGCTTTTGGCTTTTAAAATTGTCTGGTGTATGTTTATATTGTGGTTTAAAATCTTCGTACAGTGCTATACTTAAAGTTTAAATGATTTTTTTAAAAAAACCCAACAAGAACAAATGACAACAAGAGCAGTTGACTGATATTGACCACCTGCATTTCTTCATCACTAGAAACACACACACACCCCACAGCCACATTGTAGTGAGGAGAGGAAACATTGCAGGGGTGACACTTCTAGAAACAGGCAGCCCATGGGAACATAGAGCATTCCCTAAGGTATGCTAAAAGAAACACCTTTTTAAAGCAGCCATTCTCAACACTGGAACTACTGCTTGCTATAATAAGGCACTTTGCTAGTTTCTTATGAAAACTGGAGATCAAAGAAAAATAAGCATCTTGAGCTTTGTACTAAATAGTTCATAGTAGGTGCAAGTCGCCCTGTGACACACAGAGTAGACTTTCAAGTAAATGCTGATTGAGTCACTGATGAAAAGGCAACATTGATTTAATTAAAAAGGAGTGAAAGAACAAGATGAAAGGTATAGCAGAAAACAGCTTTTAAACAAAATATTTGATGAAAACATCTTAAAATTAAAACACATATTCAACTGGATGTGAAGAGCACTAAGCAAATGCCACCAGACCTGGCAAGCTAAGAAATAAATGGTAAGAAGCACCTGGATCCTTTCCCCCCCCCCCTCTTACATTTCTGTTCAGACACAAAAGCACTTTCCCCACTCATCCTGTTTTTCTGTGAATGGCCATCAAAACTTCATGGAAAATGAAATCTGTAGCAAATTTTGTGGATTTATTCACAGGCAAAACATATGAAGAACTGCAAGGGCATTCCAAAGAATTAGAATAAAGTTGCCCCAAATCCCACTGGAAATCAGAGTTCCAAATCAGGGCAGGAGTATTTCCTATGTGGATCCAAGATGTGCCCTCTCATCAAATCAGAGGATCCCAGGCATGTGAGGAGAGGCTCTGATATGGCCAGCGGGTGGTGGTAGAGCATCATCATAGCCCTCTGGCAGGACTGCAGAGCTCGGGGCATGCAGAGTAGGGACTGAGAGTTGTGCACGAAGCCTCCTTGCTCACCCCAGTGCTTTCAGGATGGTGGGTTGTGAAGGTGTCATGGCTCTTCCCCTGCTACATCAGTTTAGATGTGACTTCTACACCTTCGAAATGTTCTAAAATATTCCGACAATCTGAGAATGGAATGTCTGCCTGCTCCATCTAAAAGTGAACATTCTAAAAGTATGCAAGTAAAAAGAATGCAGCACTCCATTTATGTTTTAGGGTGGCATGCAACTATATCATGCTCACAGGAGATACAGATGTAAGGCCAGTATTCGGACTTAGTCAAATACAAAACTTCATTTATTTAACTTCATCATGGAACCCAAGGTGGATGCAATTGTCACACAGGCTCTGCACAGACCAGGACCTGGTGGCCTCATGTGCTTTCAGACCAGATCGTGGGATATTACCATTCGATTTAGTAATGGTAACCACAAATGATAAACTTGAGGTTCATTTCAGCCTCCTTATTTGATCTTGTTTGTCAGCAGTGGGCCCCATGGAGTCTGCGGCCCTCCGTGGTTGTTCAATAGCAGCAACACTGTTTTCACTTTTGCTAATGAAAGTAATGCTGGAAACACACAATGTTATATTTAGAGAATGTGTGTGAACAGTATAAGGATGATTTACTTTAAGGGGGAAAATACTTCTAATTGGCTTGTGGTGATTTTGGTTCAGGGTATTATTTTTCAGTCAGAACAAACAAGAAATTTTATATTGCCCAAGTTGATGTTATCTGCTTAGGAGAAAAGGGGATAATTAAAGCAATGATTTCTGTTAGGATTCCAATTGCTTTCTGTAGAGTTAAAGGCCAGAAACTGCAATTTGTAGACAGGAACAGCTAAGAATGCCCACAGGGACTTGCTTACACCCAGGACAAATATACTTCTAAATGTCTATTGATGTTCTGTGGCTTAAAATTTGTGGGGTTTGTTTTGTATAGTAATAAGTGACTCAGTTAATGGAGAACAGCTGATTTTTTAAAAAAACCAACCCAGGTCAATCCTTGAAATTTACCATGCTTTATAAAAAGAAGGGAGGACCTCAATAATATATTAAATAAATAAACCTAAAAATAATGGAAAGAGTGCAGCTTCTGCCCCCCTCCCAATCTCTTTATTGTTGTTGGAAAAAGTTTGGCACTTGATATAAGCCCCACCTAATATAAACTAGTCTGGCACCACTTACAACCACAGAGAGGAATGATGTACAACTGATGATGATTTATTCCATTAACTGATACTGAAGGAATCTCCAAAGCTGAAATAAACATTCAAAACAAGCATATAATTTGGGGGTCTGCTTAATTTGTTGCACTATTTGCAGAAGCTGCTTTGCAGCCTTTTTATATTTCAAGATCAGGTAAATTGTCATTGACAGCAATTCTTGGTGTTCTTGGATGGACCACTTAATCAGATCACTGTGATAAAATCCAGGAAAAATATCCCTGCATTGCAAAGGGTTGGACTAGATTACCCTTGTGGTCCCTTCCAACTACAATTCTATGATTCTGACTAAAGGTCTGATCAAGCCACAGTGTAGCATTTAAAATCCCATTGATTTTCAGCTTTAAAATTTAAGTTATTGTCAACTTCAAGTATTTCACAATGTCTTCAAGCTTACTCATATAGGTTTCAAGGTTGAAAATGTGCTTTAAAAAAGCAAAAACTAAAATTCTTTTTTTAAAAAATAATTTTTATTAACCGGCCAATCAAATCGAATTAAATCACATCACATAAATTCCGAATTACAAAGCCAAATTTTAAATTTTGTTGAGGGGACCCATATTTCAAGATCCGAAGGGGGATTCTGATCATCTTCTTGCTACTGCGTTAATGTCCAAATCAGTCCAAACAGAGTTCATAATTCTATCCAGTCTTATCTTGCTGTTTCCACATCACATCTTGTTCATATATTTTCTCTTTTTTCTTTATGATCTCTTCTGATAGTCTCCTTAAGCCGATAAACACCAATAATAATCCTGTGTGAATTTTTCCGTTCTTCCAATCCTCAAATCGAGATGGTTTCCATATAACATCACCTTCATAGATAACATCGCTCTTTCCATCATTCATTACAGAACTGTCGATCTTAAGTCCCTCTGAGGAGTTTCATCCACAATATAAAAACAGCTCTATTTCTCTATTTCTCCTCTCAGACTTAAGTCCTCCGACAGAACTTCCCAATATGGCGACGATATTTTTAACTGCGTCATTCCAAATCTAAACTAAAATTCTTGTGTGTTAAGATCTGCACTAATTGCCATGTTAGCAAACAAGGAGTGTCAGAAACTAGGGGCTGTGGCAAACCAGCCTAAAGTGGAAATGGGGCAGTATTATGCCCCCAAGTCTTTGTATGGCTTCAGTTCCCCAGTTCATTGATTCACCTTGCCCAACCCCCCAGCCAGACTTTAAATGGTTCCAGGTCACAGGTTCTTTGCTGGACTCTGTCCATTTCTTCAGGAATCTCTGCCCAGCTATTTTCCAGCCTCCAATTGCCTAATGCTTGCTCTACTTCCTAGTCAGAAAGTCATAGAATTGCAGAGTTAGAAGGGATGACAAGGGTCATCTAGTCCAACCCCCTGCAATGCAGGAATCTCACCTGGATCATACATGACAGATAGCCCATCTAACCTCTGCTTAAAAACCTCCAAGGAAGGAGAGTCCACCACCTCTCGTGGGAGTCTGTTCTACTGCCTCATGTCCTGCTTTGAATTTATCTAGTTCTGTGATGGTAGAAGTTCCATACAAGTGAATGGCTCCTGTGTGAGTGGATCTGAATGGTTTGAGGATCAGAACATAGGATTATAGGACAAAAGCCCTTAGCTGTAAGGGAAGACCACCTGCTCCAATACCATCCCACAGATCCAGTTTACACAATCTAGGCCACAGTTATGCTACATGTGGGATTCGGGTGGTGCTGGGGTCTAAACCACTGAGCCTCCTGGGCTTGATGATCAGAAGGTCAGCAGTTCAAATCTGCGTGACAGAGTGAGCTCCTGTTGCTTTGTCCCAGCTCCTGCCCACTTAGCAGTTCGAAAACATGCCAGTGTAAGTAGATAAATAGCTACTGCTGAGGTGGAAAGGTAAACAGCCTTTGTGTGTTCAGACCCAGAGACCTTCCCCCTAAATAAATTGACACATGATTCAAATTTTAGTTTTGGTTTTTGGCAGAATTTAGGCCACAACTTTATTGATTATAGAAGGTGAGTGGTTGCATAGGCTCTGGTTCCATTAGCTCCCTGCATGGCAGCGCTGACCCAGGGCACCAGCATAGGTCAGCCAAGGGTGAACACCTGGGAAGGTGAAAATGTTGGGAGTCTTTCTGCAAAGAAACAGTAAAGATGTTTGTAACTTTAAGAACTGTTTCTGTAAGTTCTGGGTGTGAGCTCTGGGCAGATTAGGTACAGCTGATCATAACTACAAAAGAAGGAAAAGTTGCAGTTTGAATTTGCCTGCAGGTAGAAAACACCCACAAGCTTTGTTGTTGTTTTGTAATAAAACCTTTATTTGATTTGTTTTTACACCAGTGTCGTAGTTTCTGTCCTCTGCCACCAGAATAAAAAAACACCTCTAACAGGTTATGGGCACCAGTCCTGAGTGGGCAGAGACAGATTGTGTGAAAAGAACCCAGAGACTGGAAGCAACACAGCGTTTCTCAAGTAGCTGGCTGTGTGAAGGCATCAGCAGAGAGTGTCTGTTTGAGACCAGGAGCCGAACAATTTATTCAAGCCACGTGTGAGTAAAGGCTGAGTGGAAAGCTGAAAGCTGGGTGGAGCCATGGCTGGACTTGGAGCTGGAGCTCAAGGGGGAGCTTCATATTTTCCAGTAGAGAAACTGGGAGAATCCAATTATATGTCATGGAGTTTCCAGATGCAGGCATTTTTAAAGAAAGAACAATGTTGGACTGTTATTATTAACCCTCCTGTAAAAGATGAGGATGAAAAAGTAGATGAAGCAGACCAAAGTCTGGAGGACAAAGCATATGCCAATTTAATTTTGAGTTTAGAGAAGTCTCATGTGCAAGACCTTGAAACAGCAAGTGAGATTTGGAAAGCACTGAGAGCGATACACATTAGAGACACTGCTGGCAGCAAAATTACTCTGAGAGCTCTGTACCGAGCTAGACTAAGTGAGGGTGAATGTGTTTCAAAACACCTTCAAAGAATGTGTGATTTATTTTCACAGTTAAATGAACTTGGGGAACATTTTTCTGAGCAGAGAAAGGTTTCTATTGTGCTGTCTTCATGTCCTGATAACGCTGAAGGCAATTCCAGATAGCCAATTAACAATGCATTTCTTAACTGGGTGTTTGCTTGATGAGGAGAAAAGACGCCATGAGAGGAAAGCGACAACCCCTCACCATAACTCTGGAAATGGGAGGTGGTCCAGGAAAAGATATGCAACTGATGAGGAGCGGCAACCTAAAGAGGTTGTTGACTATGCAGAGGAAGCAGCTTTCACACTCAGAAGATGCTATCGTTGTGGGTAAACAAAGCACGTCAGTGCATTGTGTCTGTGAGGGAAAACACAAGAAAAGGGCAGCCAGCGATTGCTGGGAAGCAAGGAGACGGGAAGAGTCAAATCCAGTATGTTTCTGCAGCAGTTCGAGGCACCAGTCACAATGTTGGACAGGACTGGATTTTAGACTCAGCAGCGACATTTTTGTTAAGTCTGCACAAGCCCTTGTAGAAAAGCAACCTTGTAAATCTGTAAATGTAGTACCAGCTGATGGAACAGTGCATGAGTCAGCTGGAAAGGATAGTGCGAATATTAACTGTTTAAGCACCAAATTTACCAATGTTCTATGTGTACTGTCAGCTTTGTTCCGGAGCTGACAGAAGCTGGGAATGAAAGCAGGCAAAGAGAGATAAGGACACTGGGATGTGAGCTGGAATGTAAGAGGGAGGAGGGGCAGCCTAGTGGCATAGCTTCAGAGAACAGAGAGCAGGCAGCAGATAGCAAAGATCCACAAAATACCAATCTTAGCTCAGAAACAGAAGGGGAGAGGCCAAGAATAGCTAGCCCAAAAACTCGAAGGCGCGAAAAGGTCAGTGAGAGGAGGGGGAAAGAGCGGAAGTGAAAGGATTTTTTCCCCGTTGGAAGAAGAGGAAGGGGCGGAGTTTAGACTCGGCAACTGCAAACTTGGAGTCAGACACGGAGTGAAGGAGCTCCGGAGTGATTTGTGTGTTTGAGCAATAAACCTGAGATAATTACTGCTGGTGTCTCGTTTCTGTGGGGAGCCAAGCCATTACATGTACCAAGTTTAGAAAATAATTTGCTTTCAGTTGCAAGTCTTGTTAAGCAGGGGTTTAAGGTAACCTTCTCTGGTTCAGGTTGTAAAATAGAGAAAGCTGGAAAAGTGGTTACAGTGTCACTAAAAATGGTTTATTTGTTTTAAAAGACCAGCAAATAAGTGAGTCTGGGGCATGTGTTAAAGCCTGTAATAGAGCCTTGCATGATGAGTGCCAGCATCTGTGGCATCATCGTTTGGGGCATGCCAATTTCCGCAGTATTGCAAAAATGCCAGAATTAAGTAAGGGAATTTAAATGAAAAAATGTTCAGTTTTTCTGGACTGCAATACCTGCAAGGATACACTAAAGGAAAGGGTGATAAACAAGAATTATGTTTGTCTTATGTTGATGATTTGCTTTATTCTACAAAAAATGACAAGCAAGTGGAACAATTTGCAGAACAACTCGTAAAAAATTATCTCGGTCTAGAAATTCAAAGGACAAACGATGGAAGTTTTTTGTTGAGTCAAAAAGATAAAATAATGGAATTACTTGAAACAAACAAAATGCAAAATAGCAAGGGAGTAAAAACCCCATGGAAATAGTTTTTTTCAAGAATGAAGGAGAATGCACAGAACCAGCGAATCCTGAAATGTACCATTCAGTAGCTGGTTTATTATAAAGTTTATTATACATTTCATTGTGGAGCAGACCAGATTTGAGTTATGCAGTTGGAATACTGAGCAGACTAGCAAGCTACCCCACAGAAAATGCCTGGAAGGGCTTAAAACATATTTTCCGGTATTTAAAACATACACTTGATTATTGTTTAAGATTACCATCTTCAGGGTCTACAAAATTGCAGTGTGTTACGTTGACAGCGATTGAGCCAGCCTGCCTGATAGAAAATCCATTTCTGGCATGGTGTTTCAATTTGAGGATTCCTTGATAGGTTGGAAGTCCAAAAAGCAGGGAATCGGGGCCACATCTTCAACAGAGGCTGAATACTGTGCTTTATCGGAGTTGTGTAATGAAATAAAATATTATGTTCAAATCCTCAATGATTTAGATATACAATGTGACTTCCAGTCGGATCGCGAGGTGGAAGCAAGCGGGTTTACCCTCCGGAGAGGGAGATCATCTTCTAGGAGGCAAAAGGGGGTGCTACAAGGGCGCCGTAGCCCCCAACAATCCCCTGAAAGGAGATTCAGGGGCCAGGATCCCGGCGCTGCCGACGAGCGGTTCCCCCGGTCACCAGGTATCCTCTTTTTTAGAGGAGACAAGAGCGACTGGGTAAAAAGGCTGGCAGTGGGACGCCATTGCTTTGTGCACCGGAGCGATCGGCTCTCCAAAAAAAAGAAATCGAATTGGAAACTTTTAAACGGACTAAAATATTATTAATTTGGACCCAATTTGATACAGATAAGGTGAAAATAGGAGGTCAGCCTTGTCTGGATTCCCAAGACTACACAGGGACTATTCTCAGAACGGAACGGAACAGTCAGTAAAGACAAACGGGGGTTGTTTTGGCGATAGGATTTCTCTCTCTCGTGGATTTTTAACTTTTAACAGGCTCCAAGTAAGGAGTAAAACAAGGTCGGAACTAAACAGTACAAATTGAGAGCATTTGCAGATGACTTAGTATTGACGTTACAGGAGCCAGAATCTAGTACTAAAAGGGTTTTAGAACTGATTCAAGAATTTGGTCAAGTGGCAGGATTTAAATTGAACAAGTCAAAAACCAAGGTTTTAGAGAAAAATTTAACACCGATTGAAAGAGAGAGGTTTCAGAATGAGACAGGTTTAACAGTGGTTAAGAAAGTTAAATACCTGGGGATCAACATGACAGCAAAAAATGGGAACTTATTTAAAGATAATTATGAAAAATGTTGGTCTGAAGTGAATAAAGATTTAGAAATTTGGTCAAATTTGAAGCTTTCACTGCTGGGCCGTATTGCTGCGATAAAAATGAATGTATTGCCTAGAATGTTGTTTTTGTTTCAAACTTTGCAGATTGTAGACAAAATGGATTGTTTCAAGAGGTGGCAGAAAGATATTTCTAAATTTGTCTGGCAGGGCAAGAAGCCCAGAATAAAATTTAAAATACTAACGGATGCAAAGGAAAGAGGTGGATTTGCCCTGCCAGACCTTAAACTTTACTATGAATCAGCAGCTTTTTGCTGGTTGAAAGAATGGCTACTTCTTGAAAACACTGACATTTTGGACTTGGAAGGTTTTAATAATGTATTTGGATGGCATGCATATCTATGGTATGATAAGGTCAAAGCACATAAAGCATTTAAAAACCATATTGTCAGGAAAGCGCTGTTTAATGTTTGGATAAGATATAAGGATTTGTTAGAAAATAAAACTCCAAGGTGGCTGTCACCAATGGAAGCGAAAGCCTTGAAAAAGCTCAATATGGAGGTCAAATGGCCGAAATATTGGGAAATTTTGGAACAAGACGGAGATAGACTGAAATTGCAGTTTCGAAAAATTAAAAAACAAAGTGCGAGACTGGCTCCATTATTTTCAGATAATGGAGGCATTTAAATTGGACAAGAAAATTGGCTTCCAGGTGGAAAGATCAAAATTAGAAACTGAACTGTTAGAACCCAAAACTAAGAATTTGTCAAGAATGTATAACTTGCTGCTGAAATGGAATACTCAGGATGAAACGGTAAAATCGGCTATGATTAAATGGGCACAGGACGTTGGACATAACATTATGTTTGCTGACTGGGAACAGTTGTGGACCACAGGTATGAAATTTACGGCATGTAATGCCTTAAGAGAAAATATTATGAAAATGACATACAGGTGGTACATAACCCCAGTCAAGCTTGCAAAAATCTATCACTTGCCCGATAATAAATGTTGGAAATGTAAAGAAACTGAAGGTACATTTTTTCACCTTTGGTGGACATGCCCAAAGATTAAGGCTTTCTGGGAAATGATATATAATGAATTGAAAAAGGTATTTAAATATACCTTCTTGAAGAAACCAGAGGCCTTTCTCCTGGGCATAGTCGGCCAATTGGTGTTAAAAAAGGATAGAACTTTCTTTATGTATGCCACAACAGCAGCAAGAATACTTATCGCAAAGTATTGGAAGACACAAGAACTTCCCACGCTGGAGGAATGGCAGATGAAACTGATGGACTATATGGAACTGGCGGAAATGACTGGCAGAATCCGTGACCAGGGAGAAGAGGCGATGGAGGAAGATTGGAAGAAATTCAAAGACTACCTACAGAAACATTGCAAAATTAAAGAATGTTAGAGTGATGTTGGATTGAAAATAAGTGGTTTCCAGCCGTACAGGATAAAATTATAGACAGACTAAGATTAAAGATTAGGATTAAAGAAGTTTAAGGAAATGGAAATTTGGTACTTAAGAGGTAAAATTTTAATGCTATATTACATCAAGATTAAAGATTAGGAGTAAAGAAGTTAAAGGAAAGGGAAATTTGGTACTTAAGAGGTAAAATTTTAATGTTATATTACACTAAGATTAAAGACTGGGATTAAAAAAGTGGAAAAGAAATTGCTGGATAAACAATTTGGACTGGAATACAAAACAGGGAGGTATGAGGAAGTCCAGAAAATAAGTAAATTCAAAAAAGGAAATGAAAAGGTGATATTGTTTTTAATTGTTCTGTTTCTTTTTTTGTTGTTTTTTGTTTTTTCTGTTTTTTCTCTTTTTCTGGGATTTGTATTGTGTATTTGTGTATTTTTTTTTATGTCTTTTCTGTTCAATTTTTTAATTGAAACTTTAATAAAAATTATTTTAAAAAAACAACAAGTAAGGAGTAAAACAGACGGAGGGGAGAGATGAGAAGAAGGAGAGCTTGCAGGGCAGCAGCTGAAGAAGGAGCAAAAAGGGTTTTCTTGTGTGTGTGTGTTTCTTTGTGGCTGATTAGCTGCTCTCCCTGTGCAAAGGTCAGAGGGGGCAGGGTTTCTGTTGAGGCAGGTGATTAGCTGTGCGAGGAGCTTATCAGAGCTTGCAGGGCAGCAGCTGAAGAAGGAGCAAAAAGGGTTTTCTAGCGGCGTGCGCAGTCTGATCCATCTTTTAGATTTAGGGGAGCTAGTCTCAAACGTTTGTTGGGGGAGACCTAGTTTTTATGTGTGGGGGGGAGTTATTTGTCCTGTCTTCACGCTTTTTTTTGATGGAGGACCGTTGTAGCCACCCCCAACGACACGTTCTCAAGATGGAGGGGGAGGGAACAGCTGCAGTCGTCTGCGGTTCCTGCGCAATGTTTGCCATCTTGCCAAAGGTTGCAGGCAGCTTTACCTGCAGCAATTGCATGTTGATTGCCCTCTTAAAAGACAAAGTCCAGCAACTGGAGGAACGTGTAGCTACGCTCCAAAGAATTAGGGAGCTGGAGCTTTTCTTGGAAGCAACAGAGCACAACGTCTCCACCAAGGAGGAGACAGGGGACTCCCCTGACAAGGAGGCTAGTACACCAACACAGGAGCCAGATATATGGAGAAACGTGACTCAAAGAAGTAGGAGGCCCAGGGTTCGCTCTGATTGTTTAGAAATACACAATCGCTTTGAGGTCCTCTCTCCTAGCATGGAAGACGAAGAGCAGACTCCATTTGAGGATCTCTCCCTCATTACAGTCGATCAGGTATATGAAGACGAGCAGCAAAGTCAGTCCTCAGGGAATGTGCAGGCGACCTTGGAACGGACAGCTCACGGAAGAACCCCGACCAAACCTAAGAGGAGGCGTGTAGTGGTGATAGGGGATTCCCTACTGAGGGGAACAGAAGCAGTGATCTGTGGGCCTGACAAGATGTCTCGGGAAGTGTGCTGTCTCCCCAGGGCTAAGATCCAAGATGTAACTGAACGACTCCAAGGAATCATAAAACCCACTGACAAATATCCCTTCCTCTTGGTTCATGTGGGAACCAATGACACTGCAAGCAATAGCCTCCAGAAGATCAAAAGAGACTACGAGGCTCTGGGCAGGAAGATGAAGCAATTAAATGCACAAATTGTCATCTCATCTGTCCTCCCAGTTGAACGACGTGGCCCAGGGAGAGAGGGAAAAATAGTGGAAGTGAACAGCTGGCTTCGCAAATGGTGTAAACAGGAACGGTTTGGATTCTTAGATCACGGACTGCAGTTTCTTGAAGATGGACTTCTGGCAAGCGATGGGCTGCACCTCACAACGGTTGGGAGGAATGTTTTTGCCAAAAATCTCAGAAACCTCATCAGGAGGGCTTTAAACTGACTAATGTGGGGGAGGGAGACAGTGCTCCTGAAGGTAGGAGTCTATCAATTGATGAAGATGGTCTTCCAAATGTCATAGACCAAATGGAGCAAACAGCACGCAGACCTAGTGGTGGGAGGAAAAAATCCTTAAATAAGAGACACGGGGGAATGATTAATGGACTTCAGTGTCTGTACACTAATGCACAAAGCATGGGAAATAAACAAGATGAGCTTGAGCTCTTGGTACAGCAAACTAAATATGACATAATAGGCATCACTGAAACCTGGTGGGATAAGTCCCACGATTGGAATGTAATAATGGGGGGATACAATCTATTTCAGAGAAACAGACCAGACAAGAAAGGAGGAGGTGTGGCGTTATATGTCAGGGATGTGTATACCTGTGAAGAGATCCAAGATTTAGAACCTCAAAGCCAAAGTGAGAGCATTTGGGTCAAAATTAAGGGAGAGAAGAATAACAGTGACCTCATTGTGGGAGTTTACTATAGATCCCCAAGCCAAACGGAGGACATAGATGATGCCTTCCTGGAACAGATGGCCAAGCATGCAAAAGGAAGGGAGATAGTAGTAATGGGGGACTTCAATTACCCGGATATTTGTTGGATGTCAAACTCAGCCAAGTGAAGGGAAGTTTTCTTTCTGCAGTTCTCTTACTGCACATAACTGTGGCATTGTGGGAAGTCTTGCTTCTTTTCTCTTGCATTCTGGGAAGTCTCGCTCATAATCTTTTCTCTGCTTCTGCACAAGAGTCTGAGAATGTTCTGAACAGTTCCCATTGAGTTCATGAAACAGTGTATCCTGACCTGTTCTTAATGCATTGCTGACCACATCTACGGAACGTGATTGTTGTATTCCTTCATGTTATGTTCTCTCAATATCAATCTTTAGTTATAATTTAATTAGGAGGTTTCATGCCTGTCTAGTTCCAGCTCCGTTCCCAGTCTTTAATCTATCAGTGATTAATGTAATATGTAATTCCCGCCTTGTACCTATGTTAACCAATCAGCAACAAGATGCTTTGTGTCTGTATCAACGAATCAGCCACAAGCACACCTGTGGCAATGTTTGTAATATTCAATAAAAGAGAGTTCCCGGGGCTTGCCCCGGCAGACGCCTCTCCTTTGACACCTACCACTCGTCTGTCGTGATTTCAACCCAACATCTGGTGACTCCCGACGTGCCAGATCCCTTACGCAGCCAGCCCTCATACTTCACCCGACTGGAAAAGTCTCAGCGCGCTACTTCGTGAGTATGGGAGGGGAATTGACTAAATTCCAGAAAGAGCATGCTAAAGAATTGCTTTATTTAGTTAGATAGCGGGAGGTGGGTGTTAATATTTCCTTAAAAGAAATTGAACAATTGCTATGTGAGATTTCTTGCCAATATCCCTCCTATCCAGAGAAAGGTTCTTTGGACGTAGAGACTTGGCAAAAGATCGGAAAGACCCTGTTTGCTGAACCTAGGGCTCCGATTCATTGTCTGCTCACTTGGCAGAAATGTGCAGACGCCGTTGCTAAATTAGGGCCCCAATTCTTCGGACCCAAGGTGTCTCCCTCGGCACCTGCACTTCTAGCCATCGCAGACAATCCCCCACCTTACCCAAAGCTTTTGCCTCCTTCTCCTTTGCAGCCCAGCCAATCCCTCCCTGCGTCTCAGCCTCCTCAGCCTGCATCCTCCCCCCCATCCCTCCGCCTCAGCCTGCATCCTCCCCCCCATCCCTCCTCCGTCTGCCACAGCCCCTGTTCGCTCTATAGGAGCTGTGCGCGCTGCGCTCTCTTTGGCCAGGCAGAAAGGGCTCCTGTCCTTAGAGGAGGAGTCTGAGTGGCCAGGTGAAATGCCGTCTGCTTTCCCTATAACCTATTCAAACCCTGGAACTGCTCAACAGCAGGTTTTTTATGAATCACTTCCTTATTCTGTAATGAGAGAATTAAGGAAAGCCATTGCTGATTCTGGTCTAAAATCCTCTTATGTGACAGGAATGCTAGAAGGCATAGCAACTGGTTACATTATGCTACCTCAGGACTGGAAAGACCTGATGCGCATGCTTTTGTCCCCTGCTCAGTATGTGGTGTTTGAGAGTGAATTTAAACATAGCGCATCAGCCCTGTCTGATCCGCAACATACTGCCAATGAACTTTATGGCGCTGGTCAGTATGCTGATATAACTGCCCAGGCAACGCTGACACCTGTACATTTTAGTCGCACCGCGACCTGTGTACAACGCGCCTTTCGGAAAGTCCCTGTCTCTGGGCAACCGCTGAGCTCCTTTGTAAATATTAAGCAACAGCATTCGGAGCCATACCATCAGTTTATAGATAGATTGAAAGAATCAGTCACTAGGCAGATTGATAACACCACAGCTCAAAATGAATTGATGAAAAAATTGGCCTTTGAAAACGCAAACACCGATTGCAAGAAGGCATTGCAGTCAATCATACATCGCCCTAAATATGACCTGGCCGATATGATTCAAGCTTGTGCGGATGTCGGTAGCCAGAGCCATGCGATGTCTTTGCTTGCCGGCGCAATCCAAGCAACCACTAGGCCTACGGGTAACTGCTTTAATTGCAAGCGCCCAGGCCATTTTGCCAAGCAATGCAGAGCCCCTGGCGGGGGGGCAAACAAGGATGGTGCTGCCTCTAAGGCTAAACCTTCTAAAAAGTGCCCGAAATGTGGCAAAGGCTATCATTGGGCTAATCAATGCAGGAGTCCGGGAAACTCCATTGCGGCCCCACTCTCGGGCCAGGGCAATTAGAGTTTTCCACCTTTAATTTCTGCTGCTGCAAACTATTCAAAAAACACACCCTCTGAATTTGTCATTGATTTGATCAGTCAAGAGACCAAAGACTCTGTTTTACCTGGTGAAATTGTGCTTATGCCCACTCAATTGGCAGGCCCCCTGCCTCCTAAAGTCGCAGGTTTAATTTTACCCAAATTTTCTGCGGCAAAAGAAGGAATCCAGGTTATTCCTGGAGTTCTGGATCCTGACTATGTAGGCACAATAATGGTTCAACTCTGGAGCCATATGCCCATGCAATTAAAAAAGGGTGAGTCTTGGGCGCATTTGGTGGTGCTCCCTTCTCATCCTACTGCTTCTATTATGGATACTAATTTGCACGAGCTCTCTTCTTTCCCTCCACAGCTGTTAGCTGTAGTCCAGAGGATTGGTGAGAAGAAACTTCTTCGTAAGTATAAAATCAATGGTATTGTGCTGGAAGGTTTGATTGACACAGGCGCAGACGTTTCTGTAATTTCTAGTAGTTGCTGGGACCCCACGTGGCCCCTTGAGTCTGCCTCTGCAGTCTGGGGTGTGGGTGGCCCCCAAACCTCTTCCAAAAGCGTACAGTGGCTGCCTGTTTCTCTGCCTGATAGCTCTGAAACCATTGCTTACATCCAGCCCTGTGTGCTGAAAATCCACCTCAATCTGTGGGGAAGAGACTTGCTACAGCAATCACAAGCTACCATTCAATTTAATGAGTAAGCTTGCACTTCCCCTCAGCTGGAAATCTACCAGTCCTGTATGGGTGGAACAATGGCCCATAACGGGAGAAAAGCTACTTGCTTTAAAACAATTAGTGAATGAACAATTATCGGCAGACCATATTGAGCCTTCAGTTAGCCCCTATAATACACCCATCTTCGTCATAAAAAAGAAGAGTGGCAAATGGAGATTTCTCCAGGATTTAAGGAAAATAAACCAAATCCTTGAACCCATGGGGCCTTTGCAGTGTGGTCTGCCTAATCCAAATATAATTCCACATTCTTATCAATTGGCTATAATAGATTTGCAAGATTGTTTTTTCTCCATTCCCCTACAGGAGAAAGATCGTAAATTCTTTGCTTTTACCGTTCCTGTGTTAAATAACAGTCAGCCCACGGAACGGTACCAATGGAAAGTCCTACCACAAGGAATGCTGAATTCCCCTACCATGTGCCAACAATACATCAGCCATGGCACACCTTGCTGTTTAAGCCGTTTGTCCATCATTTTACCCAAGAAGCATCATTTATCCCGCTCTCGATATCGCTGCTCTGTGGAATTGACTAATGATTGTGATGCTTTTGTTTCTCTTCTCAGTAGGTCTGAATATATCTCTTTAGCTGTTTCTCTCTTAGGAGTCCCTGGATTGGCTGTACGGAATCGTATGAATATTAATCCTTTAGCTTATTCTGAAGCAAAAGCTCTGAATTTTACTTCACAAGCTCTTCACCTTTTGAATAAAGAACAGAGCGAACTATATAATGGACTTTTACGAAATCGTGCTGCTATCACTATTTGCTGCTGCTTCATCATTATGGCTGTGAACAAGTGAATGACATGTGTTGTTTCAATATTACTGACAATTCTAGAGCCATTCAAAGCCAAATCTCTCATTTGCAAAATCTTACACATCACATTAAACAGGACATTGGTTTTCCTGGCCTCTGGGATTCTTTCACCCAGTGGCTTACTGCTTGGCTGCCTAACTTTACTTGGCTTCGTAGTCTCTTTCAATATGCTATTTTCATAATTTGTATTCTTATTTTGCTATGCTGTTTCCTTCAATGCGTTCCTAGCCTCATAAGTCTTTTCTCTCGGCTTCTCTCTCCCCCTCAACCACCCAGTAAACTCCTTGCTGCTTACTTTGCGAAATGGCAACACCAACAGTAAACCTTAGGGGAGATGTGGGCGGATTTATTTTGGGCATACGCTGGCAAACCACGTATCCTGAAGTATTTTTGTCCCATCGACCCTGGCAAGCTTATTTCGGGCATTCGCTGGCACACCACTAATCCCGAAGTATTTTTGCCTTATCTACCTAGAACGCCTCGCAAACAAGAAAAGAAAGGGGAGCTGAAGGGAAGTTTTCTTTCTGCAGTTCTCTTACTGCACATAACTGTGGCATTGTGGGAAGTCTTGCTTCTTTTCTCTTGCATTCTGGGAAGTCTCGCTCATAATCTTTTCTCTGCTTCTGCACAAGAGTCTGAGAATGTTCTGAACAGTTCCCATTGAGTTCATGAAACAGTGTATCCTGACCTGTTCTTAATGCATTGCTGACCACATCTACGGAACGTGATTGTTGTATTCCTTCATGTTATGTTCTCTCAATATCAATCTTTAGTTATAATTTAATTAGGAGGTTTCATGCCTGTCTAGTTCCAGCTCCGTTCCCAGTCTTTAATCTATCAGTGATTAATGTAATATGTAATTCCCGCCTTGTACCTATGTTAACCAATCAGCAACAAGATGCTTTGTGTTTGTATCAACCAATCAGCCACAAGCACACCTGTGGCAATGTTTGTAATATTCAATAAAAGAGAGTTCCCGGGGCTCGCCCCGGGGAGACGCCTCTCATATGACACCTACCACTCGTCTGTCGTGATTTCAACCCAACAGCCAAGAGCATAAGGTCAAACAGATTCCTCACTGGCCTTGCAGACAACTTCATTGTCCAGAAAGTGGGAGAAGCAACAAGAGGAACAGCCATTTTAGATCTGGTCCTAACCAATGTTGATGACTTGGTTAGTGGGGTAGAAGTGGAAGGATCATTAGGCGCGAGTGATCATGCTCTTCTGAAGTTTACTATACAGCGGAAAGGAGCAGCCAAGCATACTAGGACTCAATTTCTTGACTTTAAGAAAGCCGACTTCATAAAACTTAGGGAAGTGCTGGGTGAGATCCCATGGACAGTAATACTAAAAGGAAAGGGAGTTCATGATGGCTGGGAGTTTGTTAAGAGGGAGATACTAAAAGCACAACGTCAGGCAATACCAATGAGACGGAAACATGGAAGGTGCCTAAAGAAGCCAGGGTGGCTATCTAAAGAACTTTTAACTGAGTTAAGATTAAAAAAGGATGTGTACAAAAAATGGAAAAGGGGGGAAACCACCAAAGAGGAATTCAAACAAATAGCCAGCACGTGTAGACACAAAGTCAGAAAAGCTAAAGCACAGAATGAACTCAGGCTTGCTAGAGAGGTTAGAAGCAACAAAAAAGGCTTTTATGGGTATGTTCGTAGCAAAAGGAAGAACAAAGAAACAGTGGGGTTACTCAGAGGAGAAGATGGTGAAATGCAAACAGGGGACACAGAAAGGGCTGAACTCCTCAATGCCTTCTTTGCCTCAGTCTTCTCTGATAAAGAAAACAATGCCCGACCTGAAGAATTTGGAGCAAATGATTCAGCAAAGGAAACACAGCCCAGAATAACTAAGGAGATAGTACAAGAATACTTGGCTAGTTTAGATGTATTCAAGTCTCCAGGGCCAGATGAACTGCATCCAAGAGTATTAAAAGAACTGGCAGATGTGATCTCAGAACCACTGGCAGTCATCTTTGAGAATTCCTGGAGAACAGGCGAAGTCCCGGCAGACTGGAGGAGGGTGATCACCAATAGTCAGCATGGATTTCTGAAAAATAAGTCATGTCAGACTAACCTGATCTCGTTTTTTGACAGAATTACAAGCCTGGTAGATGAAGGGAACGCAGTGGATGTAGCCTACCTTGATTTCAGCAAGGCATTTGACAAGGTGCCCCATGATATTCTTGTAAAGAAGCTGGTAAAATGCGGTCTTGACTATGCTACCACTCAGTTGATTTGTAACTGGCTGACTGACCGAACCCAAAGGGTGCTCATCAATGGTTCCTCTTCATCCTGGAGAAGAGTGACTAGTGGGGTGCCACAGTCTTATTCAACATCTTTATCAACGACTTGGATGATGGACTCAAGGGCATCCTGATCAAATTTGCAGATGACACCAAACTGGGAGGGGTGGCTAACACCCCAGAGGACAGGATCACACTTCAAAACGACCTTGACAGATTAGAGAACTGGGCCAAAACAAACAAGATGAATTTGAACAGGGAGAAATGTAAAGTATTGCACTTGGGCAAAAAAAATGAGAGGCACAAATACAAGATGGGTGACACCTGGCTTGAGAGCAGTACATGTGAAAAGGATCTAGGAGTCTTGGTTGACCACAAACTTGACATGAGCCAACAGTGTGACGCGGCAGCTAAAAAAAGCCAATGCAATTCTGGGCCTCATCAATAGGAGTATAGCATCTAGATCAAGGGAAATAATAGTGCCACTGTATTCTGCTCTGGTCAGACCTCACCTGGAGTACTGGGTCCAGTTCTGGGCACCACAGTTCAAGAAGGACACTGACAAACTGGAACGTGTCCAGAGGAGGGCAACCAAAATGGTCAAAGGCCTGTAAACGATGCCTTATGAGGAATGGCTAAGGAAGCTGGGCATGTTTAGCCTAGAGAAGAGGAGGTTAAGGGGTGATATGATAGCCATGTTCAAATATATAAAAGGATGTCACATAGAGGAGGGAGAAAGGTTGTTTTCTGCTGCTCCAGAGAAGCGGACACGGAGCAATGGATCCAAATTACAAGAAAGAAGATTCCACCTAAACATTGGGAAGAACTTCCTGACAGTAAGAGCTGTTTTGGTGGTCTTTAAGCAGAGGCTTGACAACCATATGTCAGGAGTGCTCTGATGGTGTTTCCTGCTTGGCAGGGGGTTGGACTCGATGGCCCTTGTGGTCTCTTCCAACTCTATGATTCTATGATTCTATGATTGTAATCTTTCTGGTGGAGAATAAATGAAAATCCTTTTGATGACTAGGAAATTGTAGAAAATGCACAAAAGTGTTTGAAGGATTATTTTATTAACAACATCAACCAAGGAACAAAAATGAGTACAGTCTGGGATGCTGGAAAGGCAGTAATGAGAGGTTTCTTTATCCAACAAAATACAATTAAAAATAAATTTAGAGAAAAGGGGAAAAAAGAAATCTTAAAACAAAGAATGGAGAATGAGAAAAAGCTAATTACCAGACCCCAGGATAAGAAATTGAAATTGAACATCAAAACATTACAATCACAATTTTCTATGATAATAAGTAAGGAAGTAAAATGGAACATCAAAAAAATGAAGCAGAGGAACTTTGAGCATGCAAATAAATCAGGAAAACTTCTGGCCTGGCAGATTAAAAAGAGGAAAGAGTAAAAATACTATACAAAACATTATAGTAGAAGATCAAGAGTTTGAAGATCCAAAAGGAATTAGAAAAGGATTTGTGGATTTCTATAGACAATTGTATAAAAGAAAAGAAACAGTAAATAAAAAAATTGAAGATTTTTTAAAAGAAAAAGGGGTGCAGAAAATTCCGATGGAAAAAAAGAATACATTAAACGAGATGATTGAGATAGAGGAAATAAATTGTGCAATTAAAGAATTGAAAAGTGGAAAAACACCAGGACCGGATGGTTTTAGTGTGAGATTTTATAAAGAAATGAAGGACACCCTACTTGCACCATTGAAAGAAGTAATGGACAAAATATTAATAAGAAAGGAAATACCAGAAACGTGGAAGGAAGCTTATATAACTTTTATTCCTAAACAAGATTCCGATTTGTCCTAAGTTAAAAATTATAGGCCTATTTCGCTTTTAAACAATGATTATAAACTATTTGCAAGTATACTAGCGAATAGAATGAAAAAGGTTTTAAAAGAATTAATACATAAGGATCAAGCAGGGTTTCTTCCAGGCAGACAGATGAAAGATAACATAAGGAACCTAATCAATATAATTGAATATCTGACTGCCAGGAGTGATAAACAAGCAATGTAAATATTTGTGGATGCGGAAAAGTCTTTTGATAATATTTCATGGGAATTTATGTTAAAGAATCTAGAAATGATGGACATGGGACAAACGTTTTTAAATGGTATTAAGGCAATATATACGGAGCAAAGAGCAAAATTAATAGTTAACAATGTGACAACTGGAAACATTGCAATAACGAAAGGTACAAGACAGGGGTGTCCTCTTTCACCGTTGTTATTCATCGTGGTGCTGGAGGTTTTAGTTAAGATGATAAGAAATAATGAACAAATAAAAGGTGTGTCAGTGGGATGTAAGGAATATAAAGTCAAGGCTTTTGCCGATGACTTGGTTATTACTGTGGAGGATCCCATAAATTCAGTAATAGAAGTGTTGCAAGAGATAGATCAGTTTGGTCAAGTGGCAGGATTCAAACTGAATAAGAAAAAAACCAAAATATATGGACCAAGAAATAACGGATAAAATGCAGCAACAAGTAGAGATGGAAGTAGTTAAAAAAGTGAAATATTTAGGAGTGTGGTTGACCCCCAAGAGTATTGATTTATTTCAGAATAATTATACCCTAATTTGGAACAAGATTAAAAGAGACCTTGAGGTGTGGGGAAAAATGAAACTGTCATTTTGGAGAAGAATTGCAACAATTAAGATGAATGTGCTACCGAAATTACTATTTCTGTTTCAAACAATTCCAATAATCAAAGGGGCAGCAATTTTTAAAGAATGGCAAAGAGTAATTTCAAGGTATATCTGGCAGGGTAAGAAGCCAAGAATAAAGTTTAAGTTACTGACAGATGCAAAAGAAAGAGGAGGCTTCGCCCTGCCAGACTTGAAATTATATTATGAAGCGTTATGCCTCTGTTGGTTGAAGGAATGGATGAAATTAGAAAATACAGAATTCTTAGATTTGGAAGGTTTTGATAATAGATTTGGGTGGCATGCATATTTGTGGTATGACAAGAAACGTGTACATAAAGGTTTTGAAAATCATGTAATACGAAGGTCTCTTATAGAAGTCTGGGAGAGGTATAAAAATTTATTGGAGCCAAAAACTCCATATTGGTTATCGCCATTGGAGGCAATGAGTGTAAAGAAAATTTATATGAGGGGGGATGGGCAACATATGAGAAGTTAATTGAAAGAGAAAGAAGTAAATGGAAAATAAGACCATTTGAAGAGGTTAAAGAATATGTTAATGATTGGCTGCATTATTTTCAAATTAATGAAATGTTTAAGAAAGATATGCTACAAAGAAGTTTTGCTGATAAAGAGTCTAAATTTCAGAAAGAAATATTGAATAATGAATTCAAAAGTTTAGCAAGAATGTATAAATTATTGTTGGAATGGTATACAAAGGATGAAGAGGTGAACTTGGTTATGATTGACTGGGCCCAAGATTTTGGATATAATATACAAATAGATGATTGGTTAAAATTGTGGAAAGATGGAATAAGATTTACGGCGTGCACTGCTATAAAAGAAAATGTAATGAAGATGATGTATCGATGCTATATGACACCTGTAAAACTGGCAAAGATGTATAAGATAAGTAATAAATGTTGGAAATGTAGAGAAAAGGAACGTTTTACCATATGTGGTGGGACTAAAAAAGTTAAAAACTTTTGGGAAATGATTTATAATGAATTGAAGAAAGTATTGAAATATACATTTGTAAAGAAACCAGAAGCGTTTTTACTAGGAATAATAGGTAATGAGATAGATAAGAAAGATAGGAAGATATTTTTATATGCAGTGTCAGCAGCAAGAACTTTGATGGCACAGAAGTGGAAACAAGAAGAGTTACCTACGATTGAAGAATGGAGAATGAAAATGATGGATTATGCGGAACTCGATAGACTAACAGGAAGGATCCGGAAACGACGTGATCAACGATTTACAGAAGATTGGATGAAATTTATTGAATATATGCAAAAATTAAGTGATAATCAGATAACGTTTGCAAGTTTTAAGGAAGCTCTGTGAAGAGAAAAGGTAGGAATATTGTTAGATTGTAATAATTAATAATATGGTGGTGTAATTTAAATTTAAGAAATGTGGAGAAAGTAAGTACTAGGAAGGTTTTTCAGGCGGGAGGAGGGAAGTCAATAAGGAGGAATTTGGATGTAAAAAATATATTTTGGATGCATGATTTGTTATGGAAAAAGAATAAAAAATATATTTTTTAAAAAAAGATTTAGATATACAATGTGATTATCCAGTTAAAATATGGGAAGACAATCAAACTGTAATACCTTTGGCTGGGTCTGAGCAGTTTAAAAATAAATCCAAACATTTAGAAATTAAGTATCAAAATGTAAGTGAAAATGTTAAACAAAACCTGATAATGCTGAAATACTGTGAGAGCATGCAAAATGTGGCTGATATATTTACGAAAGCACTAACTTTTGAGAAACATGCACAACTAGTGACAAAATTAGGAATTGTTGTGCATGATGTATAAATATGTTTTGTATATGTTTAAAGTACTGTTTTGTTTCTGTTTCTGTTTGAATGAGAGGGGGTGTTGGGAGTCATTCTGCAAAGAAACAGTAAAGATGTTTGTAATTTTAAGAACTGTTTCTGTGAGTTCTGGGTGTGAGCTCTGGGCAGATTAGGTACAGCTGGTCATGACTATAAAAGGAGGAAAAGTTGCAGTTTGAATTTGCCTGCAAGGAGAAAACACCCACAAGCTTTGTTGTTTGTTGTTTTGTAATAAAACCTTTATTTGTTTTGTTTTTACAGCAGTCTTATAGTGTCATAGTTTCTGTCCTCTGCCACCAGAAGAAAAAAAACCCTTTAATAGAAAAGCTGGGTACAGACTCTGTTCAATACCAAGATGCCCCCCTGGACTCAGGTATGGGCACAACCCCCTCTCAGGGGTTGACCAAACCAGTTGAGTCAATGGATTCCTTTAATGGAATACCCTTCACATAGGGATGGTGAGACTGCTCCCCCATCCCTATCATCTGAACCAGTGCCTATCTGCCTCATGAGCACCGTGCTCGCCGCCAACCACTCACACCTGTAACCAATCCCTTAACCCCACTGACACGGAGGTCAGCCACAAATCATTCCCAACCCCAGACAGATGAACCCCATCAAGCATTTAAAGGGACGCATCACGGAAGGTAATGCCCGGGTGACGGATCACCGGCCTGCCCAAGGCCAGAACCTTCTTGGCCACTGCACTCTGCATGCTCCTCCTGGCCCTCTCAGTGGCAGCTGGGCATCGGCTACCATGCCACACACGTCGCTGCAACAGCTGTGACCAAAATTTTTTGAGTCCATGAAGCCTTCAGCTCTTCCAAGTCCTCCTGCAGGCTCAAGTTTCCGGCAAATCGTTCTCACCCAGCTGCACCACCTTCGCTGCAGGTGTGCCTTCTGCAGACACCTTCACGCACACCATTAGGAGAAGCTCCTCCCAACACATTCCACGTCTGGACACCCAAGAGACGCACACTTGGTTGGGGAGTCTGAGCCTGCATCCAAATCCAGACTCTGCTGCCCTCCTGCTGGCCCACTAGACAATGCTGTGCCCTACTATCCAGACGTGCAGGGCAGGCAGACCTAGGAATGAACAAAACAATTCAAAATGCATTTTGAATTAAGATGAGATCTACTAAAGCAAAGAAATTCCCCGGTGATTGTTTAATTATTTTTAAAGATAGAGAAATGAGGAATTTGATATTACAGAAGAGAAAAAAGGTTGAGCATTGATGGAAACTTCATAATTAACTTTAAGGACATTCCACTTCGTTTATTGAAAAAATGGGACCCTTACAAACCATTGACACAGACCTTGAGGAAAAATCAAATTGAATTCAAATGGGAATTCCCAGAAGGGATTTCCTTCTTTCATAAAGGGAAAAAGTTTAAATTTACAAATCCAGACGAAACACAGAAGTTTTTGAGAAGATATAACTATTTTTTTTAAAAAATAATATTTATTCCAAATTTGAGATTACAAAAAAGAAACAGAAAAACCATAGAAAATACAGAGAAAACTTTAACCATAACAAAACGTAAAATGAACAAATAAAAAAAGGACAATAAAGTAGAATATAAAAAAGACTTAACAAAAAATATAAAAATGCATTGAGTTAAAATAAGACAAAAAACAGATTAAACCTTTACTTAGCCTTTTTCCCTTTACTTATTTCCGTGACCTCCTCTCACCTCCCAACTTTGTATTCTAGTTCAGATCGTATTTCCAGCAAATCCTTCTAACCTTCTTTTCATTTACGTATTTTAAAATTAGAATAATGTAATTAAACCTCCTCTATTTCATCGATTTCCATACCTCATTTTTACTTAGTCCATTATATCATATCTGCCAAAACGACCTAATATTCTTTTTCCAACCTCTTTCTAACATTCTTTTATATTACAGTATTTTTGAAGATATATTTTGAATTTTTTCCAGTCTTCTTCCATCGACCCTTCTCCCTGGTCTCGAATTCTGCCGGTCATCTCAGCCAATTCCATATAGTCCATCACTTTCATCTGCCATTCTTCTCGGGTGGGCAATTCTTGTGTCTTCCAGTACTTCCCAATGAGTATTCTTGCTGCTGTTGTAGCATACATAAAAAAAGTTCTGTCCTTCTTTGGCACCAATTGGGCGACAATGCCCAGAAGAAAGGCCTCTGGTTTCTTCAAGAAGGTATATTTAAATACCTTTTTCAGTTCATTATATATCATTTCCCAGAAAGCCTTAATCCTTGGGCACGTCCACCAAAGGTGAAAGAATGTACCTTCAGTTTCTTTACATTTCCAGCATTTATTGTCGGGCAAATGATAGATTTTTGCAAGCTTGACTGGGGTCATGTACCACCTGTATATCATTTTCATAATATTCTCTCTTAGGGCATTACATGCCGTAAACTTCATACCTGTGGTCCATAACTGTTCCCAGTCAGCAAACATAATGTTATGTCCAAAATCTTGTGCCCATTTAATCATAACAGATTTAACCGTTTCATCCTGTGTATTCCATTTCAGCAGCAAATTATACATTCTTGACAAATTCTTAGTTTTAGGATCTAACAATTCTGTTTCCAGTTTTGATTTTTCCTCCTGGAAACCAATCTTTTTATCTAAATTAAAAGCCTCCCTTATTTGATAGTAATGAAGCCAGTCTCGAACTTTAGTTTTTAGTTTGTCGAAACTCTGCAGCTTTAGTTTATCTCCATCTTGTTCTAAAATTTCACAATATTTTGGCCAGTTTGTCTCCATATTAGTTTTTTTCAAAGCCTTAGCCTCCATTGGTGACAACCAGATTGGTGTTTTACTTTCCAACAAATCCTTGTATCTCACCCAGACATTAAACAATGCTTTCCTGACAATATGATTCTTAAAGGCCTTATGTGCTTTAACCTTATCGTACCATAGATATGCATGCCAACCAAAGACATTATCAAATCCTTCTAAATCCAAATTGTCCGTGTTTTCAAGAAGCAGCCAATCTTTCAGCCAGCAAAATGCGGCTGATTCATAATAAAGTTTAAGGTCTGGCAGGGCAAATCCACCTCTTTCTTTCGCATCAGTTAAAATCTTAAATTTTATTCTTGGCTTCTTGCCCTGCCAGACAAATCTTGAAATATCTCTCTGCCATTTCTTGAAACAGTCCATCTTGTCCAAAATCTGCAATGTTTGAAACAAAAACAGAATTCTAGGCAATACATTCATTTTTATCGCAGCAATTCGGCCTAACAATGATAACTTCAATTTTGACCATATTTCCAAATCCTTCTTTACTTCTATCCAACATTTTTCATAATTATCTTTGAACAAATTCACATTTTTAGCAGTCATGTGAACCCCTAAATATTTCACTTTCTTAACTAATGTTAATCCTGTCTCCTTCTGAAACCTCTCTTTCTCAATCTCTGTAAGATTTTTCTCTAACACCTTAGTTTTCATCTTATTCAATTTAAAACCTGCTACTTGACCAAATTCTTGGATTAATTGCAATACTCTTTTTGTACTGGATTCTGGCTCCTGTAGTGTCAAAACCAGATCATCAGCAAAAGCTTTCAATTTATACTGTTTAGCTCCGAGTTGTATACCTTTAACCAATTGGTCTTTCCTGATCATGTTGAGCAGAACCTCCAGGACTGATATAAAAAGCAATGGGGAGATTGGGCAACCCTGTCTTGTTCCTTTCTCTATCTTAAACTCTTCTGTAACTACATTACTTACAATCAACTTAGCTTTTTGTTCCGAATAAATTGCACCTATACCGTTTTCAAAAATTTGGCCTACCCCCATCCCCTGCAGATTTTTCTTCATAAAACTCCAAGAAATATTATCAAAGGCTTTCTCCGCATCCACAAATATTAGAACTGCTTTAGTATTAATATTAACTTGTAGTTTTTCTAAAATATTAATAATATTCCTCGTATTGTCTGACAAATGCCTCCCCGGGAGAAAGCCCGCTTGGTCCTTATGAATTTCTTTCACCAATACATTTTTTAATCTTTTAGCCATAATTTCTGCAAAAATTTTGTAATCCACATTAAGTAGGGATATGGGACGGTAGTTCTTCAGCTGTGTCTTTTCCACTTCTGTTTTCGGTATGAGTGTAATATAAGCTTCTTTCCACGACTCGGGTGCCTTTCCTCCCCGTAGTATTTCATTGCAAACTTCTTTCAAAGGCTGCATTAACCATTCTTTCAAAGATTTATAATACTTTGCAGTCAGACCATCTGGCCCTGGAGATTTGCCCAATTTCATGTCCTGAATGGCTCCTTCCACCTCTTGATCAGATATTGTAGAGTTTAGTATTGATTTACTCTCTTGAGAGACTTTTTGTAATCCATTTGTTTTCAAAAACCGATCAATGTCTGTTTCTTTCTGAGTCTCCTGTGTGTATAACTGTTTAAAGTACTTCTGGAAGCACTTTCGAATCTCCCCAGGATTCTGTATATTCTTCCCTTCTACTACCAAATTCGTAATAGTATTGAGCTTTTGTCTTTTTTTCATTTGCCATGCCAATAATTTCCCACACTTATTTGCCGATTCAAATGTCCTTTGTCTCATTTGTTTAATCTTCCATTCTATTTCCTGATTCGTCAGTTTCATATATTGTACTTGATATAGCTTTATCTCTTTTAGAATCTCCTGTGAATTCGGTTTTGCCCTCAGTCTTTTTTCTCCATCCTTAATTTTCTCCAAGATTTTTTCTCTCTTCTCATTTTGGAATCTTTTCCTAATTGCATTTTGTTGTATCAGGAACCCTCTCATCACCGCTTTGCTTGCATCCCAAATCACTCTTTTCTCAGTCGTAGTGTTCATATTTATCTCAAAGTAGTCTCTCAGGTTTTTCTGGGCCTTTTTAATGATTTCCTCGTTCCTAAGCAAGGAGTCATTCATCCTCCATCTAAAAGCTCCAATTGGCATTAATGTCATTTCCATCTTTACTGGGTTGTGGTCAGAGCAAATTTTAGGACAAATTACCGCTTTTTTTATCTTAGGGGCCAGTCCCCTAGTTATCCAAATTTGGTCTATTCTTGTCCATGTCATTTTTGCTTCAGAGAAGAAGGTTCCTTCTCTTTCCAAGGGATTCTTTGTTCTCCAAATGTCCACAAGGTCCATGTTGTCAGTCATTTCGAAGAATGTCTTTGGTAGTCTGCCATCTTTCGTCACCGTTTGTCTTTGGGCTTTATCCATGTTTGTAGACACTACTCCATTCATGTCTCCCATCAAAATTATATTGTAATCCAGGTAGTCCAATAGGATTTCATGCAGTTTTTTAAAGAATTCTGATTTTCCCTCATTTGGCGCATAAATACCTAATATCAGAAACTTCTGACCATGAAACTGAATTTCAATTGCTATATATCTTCCTTGATCATCTTTGAATAAAAATTTTGGTGACAGGCTTTCCTTTGCATAGAGTACTACTCCTCTTTTTTTCACATTGTCTGATGAAATAAATTCTTCTCCTAATCTTTTATTAATCAAAATTTTCCGATGTAGCCTTGTCACATGCGTTTCTTGTAAACAAATCAAGTCCAAATGTTCTTTTTTTAATATATGAAACACTCTCCCCCTTTTCCCCCGAGAATTTAAGCCATTAATGTTCCAACTTAATACTTGCAGTGCCATTTTGTGCTTACTCTCCTTCTCCCCCAACAGCCCCCAAAAGTTTGTCTATGTCTGTCGGTGGCGTTGGTTTCACTTTTTTTTGTAGACTCTTATCCGGTACAGCAGGCTCTTTTCCCAATCCTTTCTGTAGATCTTCTTCGTATGTGCTCAGGAACTTGTTCTTTTCCTCCACTGATCTTATCTTTGTCTTTCTTCCTTTAAAACTAAAAGATATACCTTGAGGGAATTCCCACCTGAAAGGGATCTTACTTTTTCTCAACAGGGCCACCAAGTCTCCAAAGTCTTGTCTTAAATCCAAAAGATGTTTCGGTATGTCTTTAAAAATTTCCACTTTTGATTGCAGAATTGTCAAAGGTTTCTCATAATGCAAACCTAAAATTTTATCCCTCTCTTCTTTGGATCGGAGGGTAATCAAACAGTCTCTTATTTTAATCTTTTTTCCTCCTTTTCCCAATCTGAAGGCCCTCACAATCTTGAAATCTTCTTGTTTCAAATCCGATTTCCAAAATTCCGCAAATTCTTGTGTCAGAAAATCTATCAAGGTGCCCGTCTCCAACTCAGGAACAGCTCTAATTCTTAGATTGGATTGTTTGTCTCTGAGTTCAATCATAGACAGCGTCAACTTATGATCTGCAATCTCTTTCTGTAGGTCAGGTACCTTCTCAGTTTCGAGCTGCCCTACTTTAAATTCCACAGCAGCAGTTTTTTCCTGTATAGACTTTGACTCCTGCAGTAGTCTCTGAATGGATTCTGTATTACTGTTTACCCTTTTCCCCAAGTTATCTAATGTTTCTGTATTTAAGTCAATTTTTTTATTTGCAGTGTCAACTTTCTTATTCGTTTCTTCAACCTTTTTATTCGTCTCATCAACCTTTGTACTGAGTTGTAGTAAAGTTTCATTAATCTTGGCCAAGGCGCTGGCTAGAACTTCTTCTGCCATTCCACTGGACTTAACTTGCGTTACTGTCGTAGGCAAGCCAGCAGATGATTGCCTTCGATGTCCCCAAGGTTTCCCAGATCTCAAAACTGACGGGTCTAATTTCTCTCTGCCATCTGCCATAAAAATGTGAAGGTCAAGGCCATTCTCAGATATGCTGTTCCTGTTTACCAGTGGAGAATTCCCTTGTTGCAGTTTCAGGGAGTCCCACTAGGTGGACACTGTTACCACCATCCAAAACAGTCTCTTTCCCTTTTGAAATAACAGGAGAGGAAAAAGACACAAAGTATCGACAAAGACCGAGAAACAGTTCCAAAATGTAGCTTTCCAATTATTTTTCCAGCGAGGCTGGCCACAATATATCCACCTTACTGTCGGCAGTTGACTTTGACAGGTTTTGACAGCTGAGACGTCTCACTGGCAAATTGCTCTTTAAGCATTTACACAGTCCAGAAAAAACAAACCCCTTCCTTTCTTGTTTTCAGAAGGGTAGATTCACAAAGAGTTCTCAGGTCGGAAAACAGCTCTTTTCAAATCAATTTACAACGTTTAGCTCAAAGTCTCTATGCTTTACACTATTTACAAGACGGGAAGCGGACTTCCTGTTTTCACTTCCCACCGCGGTAGCCAATTCAAGTTCTTATTTTTATTCCAATTAAAGTCTTTTCCCTTTAAGATTTTAGTCCAATTCATAAACTTTTAGATCCAATTTCGCCTACTCACGATCAGTCTTTTAATCCGAATGTTTCAGGAAGAAATCAGCGCTCTCCAGCAACGGCAACACGGCTTCGCTCCGCGAAAGCAGCAATCAACTCACAGCACCGTGCCTCTCCCCCGTTCCGCTCCGAAGCCTCAAAAACAAGGCTTCCTCGCGATTTGGGGGGGCGCTGAAGGGTGCCCGCCGAGTCTCCACATTCGCAGGCTTCAGCGCCTGCGATTTCTAAGGGTCCCTGCTTCGCCGCAGCGCTCAGGACCCGATTTTCATGGAGCCGATTCCCTCCAAGCGAAGGGAATCCTCCGTTCGCTAATGGCGCTGATCTGGAAGTTTTGAGAAGATATAACTAACTGGGAAGGGGAGAAGAAGAGGTAGCTGGAGTGGGAGCAGGGGCTGGAGGTCCGGCGGGATCGGGAGAGGGGGAGAAGGAGGGGGAGAAGGACCATAAAAAGGATCAAGGAGAAGGGGATGAGGAAGAAGAGGAAGAGGAAGAAGAGTAAAAGGAAGAAGAACAGATTTAAGACTTTATATTATTTGATTATAAAAAGAGTACAAGATGGCACTGAAATTATGGACTTGGAATATTAATGGGAAGAACGATAAGAAAAAACACAATAAAATTGATCATTTTTTGAAGAGGAAGAATTTGGATATTATTTGTTTGCAAGAGACTCATGTCGCAAGGAGACACAGAAAAGTATTAATTAATAAAAAATTAGGAAACAAATTTATTTCATCAGACAGAAGCAAGAAGAGGATGTGGTTTTGTATATAAAAAACAAGCTGGAAGCTCAGCAGAATTTTAAAGATGAGGAAGGTAGAGTTATTGCAGTTCAAGTCAAATGGCAAGGCGAAAAATTGATAATAGTTGGGGTATATGCACCAAATGGAAACAAAACTGACTTCTACAAAGACTTGGAGGAAAAGTTATTTGATTTTATGGATCAGCCGCAGCCGCAGGGTTCAGGGTTTTATGGATCAGAAGATTATAATAATGGGTGATATGAATGGAGTGGTGTCAATGGAAATGGATAGACTAAGAACAAGTGGGAAGGTTAAGGAAGGGAAACTGCCTAAGACTTTTTTCTCTATGATTCAGAATTGTAATTTGATAGATATCTGGAGATTAAGACACCCATTAGAAAAACAATTTACTTTTCATTCAGAAGCAAATCAGTCAATGTCAAGAATCGATCAGCTATAGATTTCTAGTGAATTAACATCAAGAATTTTAAAAATTGAAATACAACCAAAGGTACTTTCGGATCATAATGCAATAAAGTGTGTAATAAAAGGAACTGAAGAAAAATCCTTTCGATGGAGAATAAATGAGAATCCTTTTGATGACCAGAAAATAATAGAAAAAGCACAAAAGAACTTGACTATTTTGTGAACAATTGTAACAAGGGTACGAAAATGAGTACAGTATGGGATGCCAGCAAAGCTGTTATGCGAGGCTTCTTTATCCAGCAGAATACAATTAAAAATAAATTTAGGGGGAAAGGGAGAAAAGAAATCTTAAAACAAATAATGGAAAATGAGAAGAATTTGGTTAAAAAACCAAACAATTTGAAAATAAAGCAAAATATTAAAATATTACAAACCCAATTTGCAATGATAATAAATAAAGAAGTAGAATGGAATATCAAAAGAATAAAACAGAAAAATTTTGAATTCGCAAATAAATCTGGAAAATGGCTGGCATGGCAAATTAGGAAAAGAAAGGAACAGAATACAATTAATAAAATCATTGTAGAAGGTAATGAAATAGATAATCCGAAAGGAATCAGAAAAGGGTTCGTGGATTTTTATAGACATTTATATAAAAGAACTGAGAAGAGTAATATGAAAAAACAGAGGAATTCTTGAGGGAAAAGGCAGTGCAGAAAATCCCGACTGATAAAAAAGACAGACTGAATGAACCAATTGAGGTAGAGGAAATTAAAGATGCTATAAAGGAATTGAAAAGTGGGAAGACACCGGGACCGGATGGATTCACTGCAAGATATTACAAAGAAATGAAACACATCCTACTCGTGCCGTTGAAAGAAGTTATGAATAATATTTTAAAGAAGGGAGAATTACCGGAAACATGGAAAGAAGCATATATTACGTTCATTCCGAAGCAGGACTCAGATTTAACGCAAGTAAAAAATTATAGGCCGATCTCGCTGTTAAACAACGATTATAAACTATTTGCAAGCATATTAGCGAGCAGGATGAAAAAAATATTGAAAGAAATTATACATAAAGACCAAGCAGGTTTTCTACCTGGCAGACAGATGAAAGATAATATAAAAAATATAGTTAATATAATTGAATATCTGACAGCCAGGAATGATAAACAAGCAATGTTAATTTTTGTGGATGCGGAAAAAGCCTTTGATAACATATCTTGGGAATTTATGTTAAAAAAATTGGAATTTATGGGTATGGGTCAATTCTTCCTAAATGGACTAAAAACCATATATACAGAGCAAAGAGCAAAATTGATTGTAAATAATATAACAACAGAGAATATTGCAATTACTAAAGGCACAAGACAAGGGTGTCCCCTTTCACCATTGTCAAAATAAAAAAAATCCTTCCAGTAGCACCTTTAAGACCAACTAAGTTAGTTCTTGGTATGAGCTTTCGTGTGCAAGCACACTTCTTCAGATACACGGTGAAAGATTCCCTTTCACCATTATTATTCATATCAGTACTGGAAGTTTTTTTAAGATCAATAAGAAGAAATGAGTTAATAAAGGGTGTGACAGTGGGTCGAAATGAATATAAGGTAAAAGCCTTTGCTGATGACTTGGTATTAACAATTGAAGAACCATCATTAAGTATTAAAGAAGTATTAGAGGAAATAGAACAGTTCGGTCAAGTGGCAGGTTTTAAACTGAATAAAAACAAAAGTAAGATAATTGCCAAAAATATGGAACAGGAATCGGTTGAAACATTGCAGCAAAAAACAGGTATAGAAGTGGTTAAGAAAGTTAAATATTTAGGAATTTGGTTAACTCCCAAAAATATTGATTTATTTCAAAATAATTATACACAAATGTGGAATAGTATCAAAAGAGATCTAGAGGTATGGGGAAGGTTGAAGTTATCATTTTGGGGAAGGATTTCATTGATAAAGATGAATGTGCTACCAAAGATGTTATTTTTGTTTCAGACAATTCCAATAATCAAATGGGCAGCAATATTTAAAGAATGGCAAAGGACAATTTCAAGGTATATCTGGCAGGGTAAGAAGCCAAGAATACAATTTAAGTTATTAACAGATGCTATAGAAAGAGGAGGCTTCGCCCTGCCGGACTTGAAATTGTATTATGAAGCATCATGCTTCTGTTGGTTGAAGGAATGGATGAAAATAGAAAATACAGAATTGTTAGATTTGGAAGGTTACGATAATAGATTTGGTTGGCATGCATATCTATGGTACGATAAGAAAAAAGTCCATAAAGGATTTGGAAACCACATATTTTGAAGATCTCTCATAGAAATTTGGGATAGGTATAAAAACCTATTGGAAAAAAAACACCACATTGGTTACCTCCTTTAGAAGCGATGAGTGTAAAAAAGGTCAATATGAGTGGGAGGTGGATAACATACAGGAATTTAATAATTAGAGAAGGGGGAAAATGGAAATTGAAACCATATGAAGAAGTGAAAGAATATGTTAACAATTGGTTACATTATTATCAGGTTAATGAAATGTTTAAACAAGATGTTAAAGAAAAGGGTTTTTTTGAAAAAGAATCGAGGTTTCAACAAGAAATACTGAATAATGATTCAAAAATTTTGTCTAAAATGTATAAATTGCTGCTTGAATGGCATACGAAAGATGAGGAGGTTAAATCGGTTATGATTCATTGGGCCAAAGATTTTGAATATAATATACAATTGAGTGATTGGATAAAATTATGGAAAGAAGGTTTAAAATTCACTGCATGTAATTCACTAAAAGAAAATGTGGTGAAAACGATTTATAGATGGTACATTACACCAGTAAAGTTAGCAAAAATGTATAAAGTAAGTAACAAATGTTGGAAATGTAAGGAAAAAGAGGGAACATTTTATCACATGTGGTGGGAATGTAAAAAGGTGAAATGCTTCTGGGAGATGATATATAATGAATTGAACAAAATGTTGAAATATACATTTTTAAAGAAACCAGAAGCATTTCTCTTGGGTATTGTTGGAAATGATATAAATAAAAAGGAATGTAAGCTTTTTCTATATGCAGTAACAGCAGCAAGAATACTATTGGCCCAAAAATGGAAGCAAGAAGAATTACCAACGATGGAAGAATGGAGGATGAAATTAATGGACTATGCGGAACTTGATAAACTAACAGGAAGGATCCGAAACCGGCGGGACCAGAAGTTTACCGAGGACTGGAGTAAATTTACGGATTATTTGAAAAGTATTTGCAATGACCAGACGATATTTGTAGGTTTGCAAGAAGCTCTGTGAGGAATAATATTAGAAATATTGCAAAAATGAAGAAGGAGATGGGATATGTTAAAAACGTAAAGGCAATATTAAGTTAGGAAATGCGTAAGAAGTGAATAAGACGGAGGATTATCAGAGGTGCTGATGGAAGTCCAATAAGAATGTATTTGTGATAAATTGTGCGGTATGTTTTATAATTTTGTATTTTAAAACCAATAAAAATTCATATAAATAAAGGAATGAACAAAACAACATTAATAACTGCACCCCAGCGCCGCATCTGAACATAACCCCTGTATGCCTCAGATTTCCAGTGGCCCAGATCCTTGATCCTGTCGACAGACAGACCCCAGTGCACAGCTGTAGTAGCAGCACCAATACAAAAGGAATGAGGTGCAAACTCACTGGCTAGCAGGCCACATGCTGCCAGCGCCTTGCACATTACTGCAGCAAATTGATGCCTCCTTAACAGGGACCCATCCTCATGAACCAGGAAGGGACCATCCCCAGGCGGGCGAAGTGACAAATATATCTTGGCATCCTTCACTGGACAAGGGCCGGGCTTACCAGTGGCAGGCAGTCTCATTTATGCATCTCTGCCCAACTGGTCCCTTTTAGAAATTCAAATAGTGAGCACCAGTTCAGCATCAGAAAGCTGAACGTCCTGCAAAAGCAAGCTCCTGGGAGCCCTTCCCTGTGCTGACTCCAGCACCACTTCGCCCACATGCAGTGCACCAAAAAAGGCTATCAAAAAAGCTGCCGCAAAGACTCTCGTCTCATAAATTGCCCAGCAGATAAGTCTTAGCTTGCTGCACACCGAGAATAAAATGTCAAATGTGACCGGCCTCCTACCTGGCGACTTTGGCTGCAACCTCGCCCAACCCTTGAGAGCCTTGCGCACTACAAACTGGGCGCAAGGGTCTCTAGAATAAAGGGATTTACAGAAAAATGATATGGCAGAAGCCTGAATTCTGATGGACTTTACAGCACGATCCATATATCTCAGGTGAGCCAAATATTGCAACACCTGATTTGTGGATGGAGACACTGAACTGTTGATCATCAAGTGCTGTGCTCTGAAAGCCAAAAAGTCCAACCAGGCCTTTTTATAAGATCTCAAAGTGGAAGGAAAACCAGAAGCTACTACTCCCTGAAGGACTAGCTGCTGCCAAGGGTCCAAAGCTGAACCAGGAAATATTCTGGAAGCTACTGGGCATCCGGAACGAGGGATCTGAAGTGCTGGGCATCCGGAGCGAGGGATCTGAAGCGCTCCATCTCCATGCTGCAAGGAGAGAATGAGATCCAGAACACATAAAGAAAGGGTTTACAGAACAAACAGACTGGTGCAAGTGAGCCACACCACATGCTCTAGTGATGCACGTGACATGTCCAGACTGGAGCCTCCACTCATGTCAAGCTGAAGAAGTTGGAGATGAGCAGGAGGGTTGGCTTATGGTGACTGAGGTTTTTGGGCCCCTTCAATATTTTTGAGGTGGGGACCCAGCCCCCCTTTAGCCTCCTCCTGACTGTGGGGGGTGTTGTGGCCACTGGTGGAGGAAGAGGAGTGTGAGGGGAGCACACCGCCCCAGGCAGCGTGATCCTGGTGGCGTGCCATCGTGGATGCCCCCCTGCAGGCGGCATGCCACACCCCTGGGACACGTGCCAACCCCGCTTCTGCCTGCTCTCTGCCCCCTGGTGCGGGAGCATGAAGCTCCGCCACTGGTTGTGGCATGCAGTGTGGGGCACCATGCAGTGCCTGGACTCCTTCCAACAGCCTGGGGGTGTGTGCTCTGGCACGAGGGGTGTGGCATGGCACCTGGCCTTTTCCTGGCTGTGGGGTGCTCGGCACTGGGTACCCAGCAAGGAGCTTAGTGCGGTGCCCAACCTCCTCCCAACCAAGTGTGCCTTGTGTGCATGTGATGTCGGGTCCCCTCAATCTTTGGTGCAGCCTTTGTGCCCCAACTCTTGAGACCTGTATTCTGTCAAACATTGTTTCACACATGGTCTGTTTCCAAGCATCTTTTTTTGTCTTGAGCCTTTGTACAGACAGTTTATTCCTGGCCTGCTTGTTTTCTGCATCCATGGATTTATTATGGAGGAACAATCAGTGATGTGAAGTGGCACACAGGTGCAGGTTTACCACCTCACTGCAAAGAAGGCGTCTCCATTCATCTAGAACCTTTTTTCTTCATCTTAGAAGTCCCAGAAGTCAGTACCTCACAATCTTCAGTGCCTCACAAATTTTATTCGTCTCTCCTGCTGTCCCCCATAAAATAGTGACATTCTAATTCCCACCCACCCACAGCAAATTTGGATCTTAATTTACTCCAGCAGCCTTGAAGATCAGATGGGGGAACCAATTACAACATTGCTGAGTTTTACTAGAAAAAGGTCTTGGAGTGGATGAACTCCTAATTGAAAGTATAAAGCTGAATAGAGCAAAGTACTTCTTCCTGATGACTGAATCTGTGGACTTCAGGCTGGTAAATTGGCCTTTCCCTCATCACTTCCTTTACAGTCCCCCAAAGGAATCATTTTAGTTTTGTGTGGCTTATCCTGCATATCCAACCATGTCTTTCCTTCCCCTGCACTGGAGTTAGAGGTTATTTTCACACAAGTAAAATCCCAAGCAACACCGGCAATTGCACTCTGTTTTCATGGACTCACAAGGTTCTAATGATGAGAAGACGTTCAGTGAATCCTACAGTTCAGAGCCCTGATCTATAGAAAAAGCACTATTTCACACTTACATGTGGATCATAATAACTGCAACAGGTGGTGACTGAATAAACCACCTCAGATCACAAGCATAACTTTTGCATCACCTTGAACACACAACTTTTGATTTGGAGCCAGTTTGCAAACTCATGGTTAGAAGGGATCAAGTAGAGGCAAATCAGACAGTGTGCATTCAAGTGGGACCCCACCAAGGACATCACCAAGAGAAGTTTGCCAAACCAAGAGGCTGCAGAAACAGACAAATAATCTCTATACCTGATGCTGGGCCAAATGAACGTAGTCCCAGTTCATACCAGTGGTAGCTGGTGCCCATTGTGGCTTGTGGGGTGGGTGGGAGGGAACCCAAATGGTAGGGGAACCAGAGCCAGTACCAATGTCAGGCAGAGCTGGCTAATTCTAGGGCACACACATCACCCCGTGGCAGGCTTTGGACTCTCAAATTTCAGCAGAGACCTGTTTGATGCTAACATTTGACTCCCTCTGCCTCTCATGCTCCGTTCTACAGCACTGTTGTTGTAGTATGGTGCCCAATGCGGCTGAACTACTTGTGGTACCCTAAAACCGCCTCTGTCTTCCTCATCCTAATAGATCTGCCTCCATTGTTTAGATCCCATCTAAACTGTCCCAGACTCTGCATTCATCATCTGAAGGCCTTCTTCATGTGCCTTCTCCATGAAAGGTTAGGAGGGTGGTATAAGGCTTGGGTCTCTCCCACACACACGAGACGACTCCGGCAGTTAATTAAGAAAGATTTATTGGTTCAACAAAAAGCCCCGGTTGGAGCTCCATGAATTTCAGTCTTCCTCCAATTCCATAGTTGCTGGGACTGAGCTCCACCCCCTTCTCCTCCAACAGGAACCCCCCCACCTCCTCTTCCTGTACTTTTTGCACTTCTCAGCTAATCTTGTGAGTCTACACAACCAGGGTGATTCCCCTCTCTCTATTTCTGTGTCACTATCTGAGCCCTGGAGCTGAATTCCTGCTCTCTGTGCCTCTCCGTCTCTCTCTGTGTGTACAAAGGTCAAATTCCTGTGGCTAACTGCTTCTCCCTCCTTCTCCTCCCTCTGTGCCTGCTCTTTCTTTGCCTGTCAGACAGTCCAGTTCTCTGACAGGTGGCAACACCAGAACAGGCCTTTTCTGTGGTGGCTCCTCATTTGTGAAATGCTCTTCCCAAGGAGGTTTGCCTGGCACCTTCATTATATATTTTTAGGTTCCAGGCAAAAATGTTTCTCTTCAACCAGGCCTTGGGCTGATTAATAATATACAGCCTTTTAAATGTGTTTCTGGAAAGCCTCACCTGGCGATGAAAAGGAGAAGTAGAGTTGTGTGTCGTCAGCATATCACTGACAATGTACTCCAAAACTCTGGATGACCCCACTCAGTGGTTTCATGTGGATGAAATTGGGATAAAATTGAGCCCCGAGGAACTCCCTATTGAAGGCTCCACGGGGCTGAAAAGCATTCCCCAAGCATCTCCCATTCAAGTGACTATTCAAGTAGGACCGGGACTACCACAAAACAGGGCCTCCAACTTAAACAGATACCATGGTCATGAGAGACACCAAGAGGTTGATATAATTAAACAGTCAGTCTGTGAGCACTTAGAAAAGGATGCTGTTACTACTAAGACCCAGCATGGGGTTCTCAAAAACAAATTATGCCATTCATGTTTTGATAGAGTTACAAGTTTTGGGGTTGAGGGGAATGCTGTGGATGTAGTGAATCTTCACAAAGGCTTTTGACAAAGTCCCCCATTATATTCTTTTGGGGAAGCTGGTAAAATGTGGGCTGGACAATGTTACTGCTAAGTGGATTTGTAGCTGGTTGACTGAAGGAATCGAAGGGTTTCCTCATTATCCTGGAAAAAAAGTGACAAGTGGGGAGCTGCAAGATTCTGTCCTGGGCCCGTTGTTGTTCAACGTCTTTATAAACAACTTGGATGAAGAAATTGAGGGGATGCTCAGCAAATTTGCAGGTGACACCAAACTGAGAAGGCTGGCCAATGCCACAGAAGACATAAATAGAATTCAAGATATTGGAGAATTGGACCAAAACTAACAAAATAATTTCAGTAAGGACACATGTATGGTTCTGCACTCAGGTAGGAAGAACCAACTGTGCAAATATAAGATGGAGGATCTCTGGCTTGCCAGTAGTACATGTGAAAAGGATCTGGGGGTTTTAGTGGACCATAAACTCAACATGAGTCAACAGTGTTCCTGGGCAAGGTGATTGAGCGGGTGGTTGCGGAACAACTCCAAGCACGCCTGGAGGATACGGACCATTTGGATCCCTTCCAATTGGGATTCAGGCCTCACCATAGGACTGAAACTGCCTTGGTTGTGCTGGTTGATGATCTCCGGCGGGCTAGGGACAAAGGTGAGAGCTGTTTCCTAGTTCTGCTGGACCTCTCAGCGCCTTTTGATACCATCAACCATAACATCCTTCTGGACTGTCTTGAGGGGCTGGGAACTGGGGGCACAGTTATACAGTGATTCCGCTCCTTTCTCCTGGGCCGTGTCCAGAAAGTGTGTGTGGGGGGGGATGAGTGTTCAGACCCCTGGGCTCTCACTTGTGGGGTGCCTCAGGGTTCCGTCCTCTCCCTCATATCTATACGAAGCCGCTGGGAGAGATCATCAGGGGGTTTGGGCTGGGTGTCCATCAATATGCAGATGATACCCAACTCTACCTCTCTTTTAAATAAGAACCAGTGAAGGCAGTGACGGTCCCTTGTGAGTGTCTGGAGGCGGTTGGAGGATGGATGGCAGCTAACGGATTGAGGTTGAATCCTGACAAGACAGAAGTACTGTTTTGGGGGACAGGGGGCGGGTTGGTGTGGAGGACTCCCTGTTCCTGAATGGGGTAACTGTGCCCCTGAAGGATCAGGTGCGCAGCCTAGTAGTCATTTTGGACTCACAGCTGTCCATGGAGACACAGGTTGATTCTGTGTCCAGGGCAGCTGTTTACCAGCTCCATCTGGTACATAGGCTGAGACCCTACCTGCCCGCAAGACTGTCTCGCCAGAGTGGTGCATGCTCTGGTAATCTCCCGCTTGGACTACTGCAATGTGCTCTATGTGGGTCTACCTTTGAAGGTGACTCAGAAACGGCAATTAATCCAGAATGTGGCAGCTAGACTAGTGACTGGGAGCGGCCACCGGGACCACATAACATCCGTCCTGAAAGATCTTCATTGGCTCCAGCACGTTTCTGAGCACAATTCAAAGTGTTGGTGCTGACCTTTAAAGCCCTAAACAGCCTCGGTCCTGTATACCTGAAGGAGCGTCTCCACCCCCATCATCCAGCTTGGACACTGAGGTCCAGCGCTGAGGGCCTTCTGGCAGTTCCATCGCTGCGAGAAGTGAGGTTACAGGGAACCAGACAGAGGACCTTCTCAGTAGTGGCACCTGCGCTGTGGAACACCCTCCCAGCAGATGTCAAGAAAATAAACAACTATTTTACTTTTAAAAGACAACTGTTTAGGGAAGTTTTTAATGTCTGACGCTGTATTGTTTTTAATATTCTGTTGGAAGCCACCCAGAGTGGCTGGGGAAACCCAGCCAGATGGGCGGGGTATAAATAATAAATTATTATTATTATTATTATGTGAGGCAGCAGCAATAAAAGCTAATGTTATGCTAGGCTGCATCAACAGAAGCATAGTGTCCCAATCAAGGGAAGTACGGTAGGTACAGTAATAGTTCCACTCTCTTCTGCCTTAGTCAGACCACACCTAGAATACTGTGTCCAGTTCTGGGCACCACAATTTAAGGAGGATATTGAGAAGCATTATGATCAAGGGTCTGGAAACCAAGCTCTTGGAAGGTTATGGACTCTCCTTCTTTAGAGGTTTTTAAGCAGAGATTGAATGGCCAAGATTCCTGCGTTGCATGGGTAGTGAGATAATCCCCAGGGTCCCTTCCAAATCTACAATTCCATGATTCTCTTAACCTCTACAAGAAGTTTAGCCTAGTAAAGAGGGTGGTGGTGGAATGAGCCCCTTTTTCTTTCAGATGAATGAAAGGGAAGAGGACCCATTCTCCCCCCATCTACCAGAATGGTAAGTGTGGTGGGTGGGCTGAGAAAATGAATACCCCTCTTTTACTTATCAGAAAGGAAAGGTAAAGGATCACCCCTGTCCTACTGGGATGATCAGAAAGAGAAAGAGGAATAGTGGAGGGTGCCTGGGGGGAACCTTGCCCAGACCTCCTTGATAGCTGGCAATGCACTTGGCAGCATCTACCTGGTCCTCAGGTGACCACCCATCCATGCACCTCCTATGCCCTCAGACCATCCCCTGGGACCACATGGAGTAAGCAAATAAGATGAACCAGAAACCCACCACAATGAAGATATGGCCAAGCTACAAATGAATTGTAAAGCTGTGGATCAAGCACTATGGCCATTTTGACATGACATCTATAACACACATTCATTGATGGCTTTATGGAATCAGTAATTCAGTTTGGTAGTATTATGTGTTAAAAAAAAAAGTTTTATGTGCTGACACATGTAATCACTGATTTTCGTTATCGTTTCCTTTTGCTTATATGTTTGATTGCCAGTAGCTTTTGGTGCTGCAGTAAAGCAAGAGGAGGAGGTTTACCCTTATGCTATAGATCCAAACTACAAGAAAGAAGATTCCACCTAAACATTAGGAAGAACTTCCTGACAGTAAGAGCTGTTCGACAGTGGAATTTGCTGCCAAGGAGTGTGGTGGAGTCTCCTTCTTTGGAGGTCTTTAAGCAGAGGCTTGACAACCATATGTCAGGAATGCTCTGATGGTGTTTCCTGCTTGGCAGGGGGTTGGACTCGATGGCCCTTGTGGTCTCTTCCAACTCTATGATTCTATGATTCAATGATTCTATTCATATAATCAGTTATCAGTTATCAATATATTCACATATGCTCACATATAACCAGAGTTTTACAGTGATTTTTATAATCCATTTGAATCATAAAAGCTTTTGCCTAGTCTAACAGCAAGCTGCTCGACCTTTCCCCCAGTGCTTTCTTACACCCTAGAGAAAGGGGAAGCTATAAATCAGAAGATGCTGGTACATCTCTCCCCCTCCTAGCTGAAGTTTCTATTGTCCTTTACCATCAACTGGGGGAAAGGTCAGACTGTACTTTGACTGTACAGACAAAGAAAGCAGAAGCTGGGAGTTGTACTCTGCGCACGGTCAGGAGCATGGCAGAATGCACGCTTATTGGTTATTTTTCGCTGGCGTTCGTGATTGTCTCATGATTGTCTCATGATCTGTGATGCTGCACTCAGGTATATAACTCCAGAACTTGAATTCTTTGGGGTCCCAGTCTTTTGGAAAGGATTCCAACTGGGTCCATTATTGCTCAGCAATAAAACTTCACCTTCTTTTTCTCCAATTGCTGTGTCTGTCAATCCTTGCCTCCATATAAGTGGGTACCACTGCCAAAAATTTGCAACACAGTGACAGTGAACACAGCATATAAATGTGACAAATAAATAAATAAAGCAAACATCTACATTTATTGATCTGTGCCTCATTGATTCTAGTATTAAAAACATAGAGGAAATGGAGAGAGAACTCTCTGGTGTTTTTTCAGAGTTGGGTTTTTCCCTGCAGGAAAAAATGACTTCACTCTATAATATCACATAGCATATAAATTCAAACATTGGAAGATTCATGGAGAAATAAAAATAGTTAAAAATGAAAATACTAGAAACAAAATAAAAATGAAATGTTAGCGTGCGTGGCTGATAAACCATCTAAAATAAAATGCTGAAACACGTATCCTAGATTTGACAACATGATTTCACTTTTACTTAGTTCAATGCTCTTTTTGTATGAAGTTACAATTTGTGGGGTTTTGTAGCATAATCCTGTGTGGTCTCAATAGGTTCCAGCTAACTGTGCATAGGATTGTAACCTTAAGGACACCAGGGCACTGCTGGAGAGAGAAGTGAGTGGTCCATCTAAGGGAAATCATTAGTGAATGAAGGAAAATGTGATTACAAATCTTTTTTATTGAATTATTATGCAAATACAAAGGAAACAAAGAATACAAACATTTCTACTGAATACACAAAGAAAGAAAAAACAAAAAACAAAACAGAACAGAACAAACTCAAACAGTAAAAAACATAAGTATGAAGAAGTATGTGGATGGCGGCTCGCAACATTATACAGGAGGCAGCAACGAAAACCATCCCAATGAAAAGGAAATGCAAGAAAGCAAAGTAGCTGTCCAACGAGGCCTTACAAATAGCGGGGGAGAGAAGGCAAGCAAAATGTGAGGGAGATAGTGAAAGATACAGGAAATTGAATGCAGATTTCCAAAAAATAGCAAGGAGAGACAAGAAAGCCTTCTTAAACGAGCAATGCAAAGAAATAGAGGAAAACAAGAGAATGGGAAGAACCAGAGATCTGTTCAAGAAAATTGGAGATATGAAAGGAACATTTCATACAAAGATTACCATAATAAAGGACAAAAGTGGTAAGGACCTAACAGAAGCAGAAGACATTAAGAAAAGGTGGCAAGAATACACAGAGGAATTATACCAGAAAGATATGGATGGCTCTTAAACCTCAGGTAGTGTGGTTGCTGACCTTGAGCCAGACATCCTGGAGAGTGAAGTCAAATGGGCCTTAGAAAGCACTGCTAATAACAAGGCCAGTGGAAGTGATTGTATTCCAGCTAAACTATTTAAAATTTTAAAAGATGATGCTGTTAAGGTGCTACACTCAATATGCCAGCAAATTTGGAAAACTCAGCAGTGGCCAGAGGATTGGAGAAGTTCAGTCTACATCCCAATCCCAAAGAAGGGCAGTGCCAAAGAATGCTCCAACTACCGCACAATTGCACTCATCTCACACGCTAGCAAGGTTATGCTTAAAATTCTACAAGGAATGCTCAAGCAGTATGCGGACCGAGAACTCCCAGAAGTGCAAGCTGGATTTCGAAGGGGCAGAGGAACCAGAGACCAAATTGCAAACATGCGCTGGATTATGGAGAAAACTAGAAAGTTCCAGAAAGACATCTACTTCTTCATTGACTATGCAAAAGCCTTTGACTGTGTCGACCACAGCAAACTATGGCAAGTTCTTAAAGAAATGGGAGTGCCTGATCACCTCATCTGTCTCCTGAGAAATCCCTATGTGAGACAAGAAGCTACAGTTAGAACTGGATATGGAACAACTGATTGGTTCAGAATTGGGAAAGGATATATTGGTTCAGAATTGGGAAAGGACAATATACAAGGCTGTATATTGTCTCCCTGGTGTTTCCTGCTTGGCAGGGGGATGGACTCAATGGCCCTTGTGGTCTCTTCCAACTCTATGAGTCTATGATTCTATGATCATGCAAAAGGCTGGGCTGGATGAATCCCAAGCAGGAATTAAGATTGCTGGAAGAAATATCAACAACCTCAGATATGCAGATGACACAACCTTGATGGCAGAAAGTGAGGAGGAATTAAAGAACCTTTTAATGAGGGTGAAAGAGGAGAGCTCAAAATATGGTCTGCAGCTCAACGTCAAAAAAACGAAGATCATGGCCACTGGGCCCATCACCTCCTGGAAAATAGAAGGGGAAGAAATGGAGGCAGTGAGAGATTTTACTTTCTTGTGCTCCATGATCACTGCAGATGGTGACAGCAGTCACAAAATTAAAAGACACCTGCTTCTTGGGAGAAAAGCAATGACAAACCTAGACAGCATCTTAAAAAGCAGAGGCATCACCTTGCCAACAAAGGTCCGTATAGTTAAAGCTATGGTTTTCCCAGTAGTGATGTATGGAAGTGAGAGCTGGACCATAAAGAAGGCTGATCACCGAAGAATTTATGCTTTTGAATTATGGTGCTGGAGGAGACTCTTGAGAGTCCCATGGACTGCAAGAAGATCAAACCTATCTATTCTTAAGGAAATCAGCCCTGAGTGCTCACTGGAAGGACAGATCCTGAAGCTGAGGCTCCAATACTTTGGCCACCTCATGAGAAAAGAAGACTCTCTGGAAAAGACCCTGATGTTGGGAAAGATTGAGGGCACAAGGAGAAGGGGACGACAGAGGAAAAGATGGCTGGACAGTGTTCTCAAAGCTACCAGCATGAGTTGACCAAACTGCAGGAGGCAGTGGAAGACAGGAGTGCCTGGCGTGCTCTGGTCCATGGGGTCACAAAGAGTCGGACACGACTAAACGACTAAACAACAATAACAACAACTATAATAGGCATCCCAGAATGTCATTTCTTTACCTGAATACTGACCCTTCTCAGGTGAATCTCTTTCTATTATACTTTTGGTTTTTGATTTTGACTTCCGTCGACCTCACGGTGGTTCATTTCCTATAACTAGTACCTTTTCTCTGTGTTTCAATATATTCCTTATCTTGGTATAAGGAGACATTTTCCTACTTATGTGTTTATTCTAAACACAACCAAAAATTGGTTGTTGAACCTTGACTCAATAGGTAGGTATTTAGACAATCCCATTCCTTCTGGACTATTTTATTTGACTTGTTCCTCAAGGCTTCAGTCAACTTAGTGAGTTCCAAGTACTTGCTCAATTTTTGTAGCCATTCTTCTTTATTTGGTATATGGTCTCCCTTCCAATACTTGGCTATTAATACTCTAGCCGCCATCACTGCATAGAAAAATAATTTTAATCTTTCTTTTGGAATATTATCAGTTAGAATTCCAAGAAGGAATGATTCTGTTTTTGTGTGGAATGTAATTTTTAGTAATTTTTCATTTCCTCATAGATTGTGTCCCAGAATATTTTATTTCTGGGCACAACCACCACATATGGAAGAAGGTTCCCACTTGTATATTACATTTCCAACATTTATTATTATGGTTTTTATTGATTTTGGCCAATTTTGTGGGAGTTAGATACCACCTATACGGCATTTTCATCCAATTTTCTCTAATTTGATAGCATGCAGTGAATTTTTGTGATAAATAGGAGTGGTAACAGTGGGCACCCTTCTCTTGTTCCCTTTTCAATATTAAACTCTTCCGTGATTTCATTATTTATAATTAACCTTGCCTTTTGGCTAGTATAAATAGCTAGTATAAATAGCTTTAATTCCATTTATTATTTTGTTCCCTATTCACATCACTTTGATAGTTTTCAGTAGGAAGTCCCATGAAACACTATCAAAGGCTTTTTCAGCATCTACTAGCAGGATTGCTGCTTTTTTTTTGCTAGGTTTCATTTCAATGTATTCCAGTAAATCGATTATTATTCTTGTGTTATTTATCTGCCTTCCCGGCAGGAAGCCTGCTTGGTCTCTATTTATTATTCTGTTCAGGAAGTTTTTCAATCTGTTTGCTAATATTCCGGCAAAGATTTTATAATCTGAATTCAATAATGAGATTGGTTTATATATATATATTTTGTCATTTTGAGATCTGCGCCTTGTTTTGGAATTATTGTTATTAATGCACCCCTCCATGAATCTGGAATTTTCCTTCCTTCCATTATATTATTCATGATTTTTTCAAGATAGGAAGTACAACTTTTAATTTCTTGTAATAATTTATAGTAATCCCAATCTATTTCAGTTCTGCAAAGTCAAACTTTTCAAGGGACTGGAGGACTGGCAAAAAAACTTCCTGACCTGTGAGAGCAGAAGCACTTTCTGACAAGGCAAAGGTATCATTTGATACAGCCCTTAATGATGGCCAAATCTATGCTTTTCTTGCGTCAATGTTGGTTCCTTACACTGATTTACATCTGTGTACTGTTTTCTATTTCATAGTTTGGGCTTCTTTTGTTCAGGAAGGCTACGCTATGCCTGCCACAATTATAGCAGTGCTATAATTCTAGTGAATATTGAAAGCTGTGACATTTCAAATAATCTCCTTTGTTCATTTCGCTTTTGATTAATCTGAGAATTTATTTCCCTGAAGAAGTATTTCTCTGAACATGTAACTCCACATGTCACTTGTTTCCAAGTGAACATTGTATTTCAACCACACAAATGGGAGAGGGGCATATGTTCTTCAGGGAACATTTTTGGTGGTAAAACAAACTTCAGGAGAAGGTCTGAAAAGTTTCTAAAAAGACCACCCAAAGCTGGTGGTTCTGATATTGCACCTATCAGTTTTAGCTTCCTTGCTTAAATCAGCATCCTTCTTTCCCATCATTTAGCCAGTTAGAATGCTCTGCATGCCAACCTCACCAAGGGCAAATGAAGCCAGGGTAGAGTGCCTTTTGAGCAAGCATTGCCTTCAACTCAGAATCAGCTTCATTTGCTCTCATTGAACTCCGCCATGCTGTCAACTCTACTATATGGTGACGTCACTCTTAGTTGGAGGACAAATGAGGATTTGCAGAAGACAAGCTGCAGAAGCTGAAGCCAATCTGGGATGCAGAGGGATTCACAGGGGAACCAGCACTTGAATGCCAGGAATGAGTGAGGAGTGCGGGCTGCCTGGATGAGTAGGGGAGTGTGCGTGTGGCCTGAATCTGTGCTAATAACACTGGGAAACGCCACTAAATATTTGCTGAATGTGAAACGCAGAACAGTACTTCAGCAAATAGCCTCCATTTTGGCTCAGACCTTGTTTGGGCTATTTCTGTTGACATTCCTAAGCCAAAATTGCCCTTGATACAACACTATTGCATTTAAAAAGCTTATCTCAGAATATTCCCTTTATTAAAGGCAAATATCTTTATGTGCTCCCTTCAACATATTAATATTAATAAGCTATTGCAGCTCTTCACTCATAAAATAATTGCATTAATATTACTGTCAGAAAGCTCATCAACAATCAGCTAATTTCAATTAATTTTTCATGATTTTTAATTACTTAATCTGTAAGAAATGCAAACCGCAAAATATGAAGCTAACTGCATTATCTTCTAATTCACAAAATGGTACAGAGAAAGAAAAAAGTGGAGATGTACAAATAGCAGAAGTGCTGCCGTTTTTTCTCCTATGGGTCAAAGTCATTGAAGGGATCTTCATAATCATAAATTAAATACATTGACTGGACCTGTGTTTTGAAGCTATATCAAATCTGGCACTTGTCTAGAATGCAGATGAGAGACAAATTTAATTTAAATCACATTTAAAGGCAGATCTTTGTAATGCACATTACAAAAAACAAAACATGCTTTGAAATTTGCACTTCTTTGAATTATTCAATGCCGTTTGAGCACATTTTGTGGACAAATACTAGGGTAAGTTGCATATATTTGTGAAAATAGCATTAAAATGCATTATATTTGAGGAAATGCTTTGCAAAAAGTGGCACCGTATTTTTCGCTCCATAAGACGCACTTTTTTCCTCCTAAAAAGTAAGGGGAGATTTCTGTGTGTCTTATGGAGTGACGGGGGATCCTGCTGCAGTCACGAGCAGAGGATCCATGGTTCCCCTTCCTTTCCTCCTCCACGGCTCGCTTTGAAGCAGCAAAGTGGGAGAGGAGTCGCTTACATGGGTGTAAGTGGCTCCTGTCCGGTTGGATGCTTTAAAGCAAGTGTGCTCTTTTCCTCCCTCCTCTCCGCTCAAAGCAGCAAAGCTTTTCAGCGAGCTGAGCTGGGGAGGAGGGAGAGAAGGAGAGCCGGCTCGCTTTAAAAGAGCAAAGCGGGAGAGGAGAGGAGCTGCTTACATGGGTGTAAGTGGCTCCTGTCCAGTTGGCTCCTTTAAAGCAACCGTCCTCTCTCCCTCCGTCCTCCCCGCTCAGCTCGCTGAAAAGCTCCTTCTCCACACACCCCACGCATGCTCCTTGTCCCTTCAGTGTTTTTCCTTCCCTCACCACTTAAAACGTGGTTACAAAGCACTGATCCACACGGATTCTCAGGATTTTTGCATTCAGCTACCCCAAACTCACCATCAAATGACATGTCTGTGGCCACAGCATGAACCACAAATATCATACATCCATTGTTTTGTTCAGAATATTTTTTTCTTGTTTTCCTCCTCTAAAAGCTATGTGTTCCTCTAAAAGCTATGAGCGAAAAATATATTAAAGGCAAAACTGCATGAAAATGTGTATTAGAATAATTTTGCACTAAAATGCTGGTAGATCTTCACAAGGACCTTAGATGCAGCAACAAACCAAACCAAAGTGGAATGCAAAGAACCAACTGGAAAGGTGAGGAACTGAGATATACGGAAAGAGAGAGAACTGCCCATCACTAAGTCCAGAACACGGCCAGCACATCCATGAGGCAAGGTGTGGCGACTGCCTCAGGTGCTGCCTCAGGCAGCAGGATCCACAGGGGCAGCAGAAACCGATACAAATATTTACTTCCTCTTGTTCCTGATGTATATCTTCATTCACCCCTTCTTCCCAGTCAGGGCGGGAGGCACCATTTTGTGATTTACCTCAAAATGTCTTGCGCCAGCCCTGGTCTAGGGACTCAGGTTGGCTCAGGATAGAAATCCAGACAGAGGCAGGGAAACTGTTCTTTTGAGGCCTCATCCCTTGCAATCTATAGGAGTCTGCATCATCTCAGGGAGTGACAAATGAGGAATTGCAGGGTTCTGTGCTTGGCCCGTTGTTGTTCAACAGCTTTATAAACAACTTGAATGAAGGGGATGCTCATCAAATGTGCAGTTGAAATCAAGCTGCGAGGGGTAGCTGATGCCCCAGAAGACAGAATCGGGATTCAAAATGACCTTAACAGATTGCAGAACTGGGCCCAAACTAACAAAATGATTTTCCATAGGAACAAATGTAAGCTTCTGTACTTAGGTAGGCATAACTAGTTGCAAAAATCTAAGATGGGGGACATCTGTTTGCCAGCAGTAAAGTGGAAAAAAATATTAGTGGACCACAAGCTTAACATGAGTCAATAATGTGATGCAGCAGCAGCAAAAAAAAAAAAAAAAAAAAAAAAAAAAAAAAAAAGCAAATTCTAAGCTGCCTCAGCAGAAGTCTAGTGCCCAGGTTAAGCGATATTACCTCTCTATTTTGTCTTAGTCAGAGTACACCTGGGATATTGTGTCCAATTCTGGGCACCACAATTTAAGAAGGATGTTGACAAGCTGGAACGTGTGCAGAGGACAACGACCAAATTGATCAAAGGTCTGGAAACTAAGCCTTATGAAGAATGGTTGAGGGACGGGGTTTGTTTAGCCTAGGAAAGAGGTGACTGAGAGGAGATAGGAAAGCCATCTTCTAATATCTCAAGGGCTCTTACAGGGAAGATGGAGCAAGCTTGTTTTCTCCTGCTCTGAAGGTTAGGATCTATACCAGTAGTTTCAAGTTGCAAGGAAAGGCGATTCTGACTGAACACCAGGAAGGAGCTGTTTGACAATGAAACAAACTCCTTAGAAGGTGGTTGACTCTCCTTCATTGGGGAATGTTTTTAAAGCAGAGGTTGGATGGCCACCTTCTTGGATGATTTAGTCGAGATTCCTGCTTTGCCAGGGGTTGGGCTAGATTACCCTTGTGGTCCCTTCCAACTGTACAATTCTATGATTCTTTGTCAGCAGCAGGCTGGTTGAATCTCTGCTTTTTCTGGCTTTCCCATTTCTTGTTGTATCCCTTTTCCAGCGTATGCACCCAAGCACAAACATGCAGTGGCTTAAGGAGAAACAGACCATCCCATCCCTCCTCCAGCAGCTCATTCAGTTTCTGTGCTGACTGCAGAGAAAGCTGCTTCTTTTCTATCCTCGCTGGCACAGAAAAGCTGCCAGAAGAGAGTTGAAGAGTTTGGACTTGATATCAAGCTTTATCACTACCCTAAGGAGTCTCAAAGCGGCTAACAATCTCCTTTCCCTTCCTCCCCCACAACAAACACTCTATGAGGTGAGTGAGGCTGAGAGACTTCAGAGAAGTGTGACCAGCCCAAGGTCACCCAGCAGCTGCATGTGGAGGAGCGGGGAATTGAACCCGGTTCACCAGATTACGAGTCTACCGCTCTTAACCACTACACCACACTGGCTCACACTGCCAGGGCAGGGACATATTGCCTGGCCCACCATTGAGCATCTAACTGCGCTTTCCAGCTGGCAGTGGAGGGAGGGAAGCCATTCTTCCCATCACCGACGTCCAACTTCATAGGCTGTTGCGTAATGTCATGCTAATCAGCCCACCACACTCTATACATGCACATCAGTGTAACATCTAAGGTAGTTAAGTTGAACACAGAGGAGAAAGCTTTCCTTTGCCATGTGCAGACGGCTAATTAGGAAGTCATTATGAGCATTCTTTTTGATCAGAACACAAAATTAAATACAGGTTACATGGTACATTAGTGTGACTATCTAAGATGCTAGCTTGAGCTAGGCAATTAAAAAAAGGGCAAAATATTTTAAATGAATTTTAAAATACATCCTTCCAGTCATTAAGCAGAATTATCACATCCATATTTTGTAAATGTAAAATATATGCGCTCAAAAATCTCCTCTCCACAGTCTTTTTTATTGATGACCCATCTAAGCTTCATTTCCGAACTGAAAAGCCTTGTCGGTCAATTTATTCCAACATAGCAGGATGCGGTGCTTGGGTAGTTATTAATCCTGTAATTGCTCGTGGCATGCCAGAAATAATTCTGCTAATTATTACAATATGTCTTACTTTGCAGTGCCTCTATATGTCAATATACCCTTTGCATAGTGTGGTTGCAATGTGGATTCAAATTCCTAATTTGAAATGAAGATATTATTAAGCCACAACTATTATACAAAGTAACTGCTATATATTTGTCCTCCTCTGCATAGCAAAGCAAGCTATTTCTTTTATAAATTCATACTTGACAAATAACTTGTTCCTGACTTTTAGAGATCTGTTCTGCTGTGAAACCTTGCTCTAAGTGAACATTAGTTTCAATTATGGCACAACCATAATAAACCATTCGGGGTCACAATAGCACAGAAATTCATTTTTTCCAATTCACTGTAGGTGAAAGGAGTTGGTGTCTCTGCTTCTGGAAAAGGTTGTGGGATTAAATGGCACACGCTTAAGGTGATAAATGAAAACACAAAAACACACTATGCAGACATACATAAATAGAGACTCATTATTCATATCAGGTTTCTCCATAAGCCAAAATTGTTTAAGCCTCTCAAACAATTTATTCAACAGCACTGTCTCATCTTTGGTCTAGAGCAAATGGAGAAAGAGGAAGTGAACACAGCTGGATGGGTCCCCAGATCATGCTTTGAGGCAGAGAAAAAACAGAATCAGAGAACTATAGAACCGTAGAGTTGGGAGGGACCCCAAGGGTCATCTAGTCTAACCCCCTGCCATGCAGGAATCTCAGCTAAAGAATCCAACAGATGACCATCCCACCTCTACTTAAAAACCTCCAAGGAAGGAGTCCACAACGTCCTGAGGGAGACCATTCCACTGTCAAACAGCTCTTGCCCTCAGAAAGTTCTTCCTGATGTTTAGATGGAATCTTCTTTCTTGTAACTTGAAGCCAGTAGTTCGAGTCCTACCCTCCAAAGCACGACAAAACAAGCTTGCTCCCTCTTCCATGTGGTCACCCTTGAAGGTGGCTGTTACATCCCTTCTCAACCTTCTCAACCTCAGGCTAAACATGCCAAACTTTTCAGCCGTTCCTGATATGGAATTGGAGGTAGGTGATTCAATTAATTTCTTGTGGAACTTAATCACAATTCCTTTTCTCTGTGCGTGTAGCTGCTTAGGTAAATGATGGAGCCATCTAAGCTAGTAGCCAAAGCTGCATGGAACTCCAAATGTGAGCTATGATGGCCTCAACTGGGGCTTCTTGATGTTGCTCATAAGTTTCTGTTCCAGTCTCAGCTGGGAGCAAAATTTAAACGGATTCCACCTGGTTCTAAATGGAGTGACATTTTCCCCAATCATAGGGGCCAGCTCCCTGTGGCCCTGGGTGCCCGAGCCCCCACAAAATTCCCTATGCAGGAGCTGGCTCCTCACAAATTTTGGCACCGGGGCCATGCACGCTGCATGGCACCCATGGCCCCAGGCACCCATGGTCACAGGGCCAAGCTGGCACTCCTGCCCCCAATGAACAGCCACAATACTTGTCTACACTGCAAAGAGGGGAGAATATATATTTTTTATAAAATGTTTTATAGCACTTTTTGTTCAAGAATCTCCATATATTAACATCACAATAAAACAGTAAAATGGCAGCATATTCAAATTCAAAGCTTAAACAAAGGTAACAATTTCAGTAACATTAAAATGCCAGCAAAATATGCAAGAAGCCAGTAGAAGAAAACTGACACCTCCAACAAATATGTTGTATGTTTGGGTAGATGGAGCTTTGTTTATGCTGAGTTAAGTACAACTGGTAAATTTTGTACATTTTACAATGTACATTTTACAGATACAGACAGGTACTGTAGGAGAATGACTGGAGGCTGTTTTTAGAAAATGGTGTCTGCAGACTTATGCCAACCGGCTCATGTCTAGTCCAGGTTTTCTCATGCCAACACATCTTCTACATTAGATATAGATGAAAATTGCTTTTCAGAATGAGATTCCATGGAGGTCTATTACAAGGCATGGATTAGCAAAGTTGCTTCCAATTTCAAGCTGCCAGTTCCATAGGCAACCAGGTATCTTGGATTTTCCTCCAGACCACCCCAAACCCTTGAAACTACAACTCTTTCACAACTTTCTTCCCCACCTGCCATGTCTCGTTCTCTTTCTCTGTACATCCTCTTGTGTGGGTCTGCCAAAGGGTTGGGAAGAAATCCTGAGGCAAGAATGTCTGGCACTGACTGATTTCTGGTCACTGCATTTTATTATTTTGTTTTGAATGGTCAGTTTTAAGGTGGCCTATTTTTAAATTGCTCATTGTCCAGAGAACATATGTTAGGATGTGACTCATAGATATCATAAATAGATAAAATTTTGCCCATTCCTGACAGCAGACAGAGTAAATCAACACCCTCAAGCTTTCCAACTTAGCTAAAATGATCATTCTATTTGTGGTGCTGCTGTTGCCGTAACTTGTCTTTAATATGGTTACTTTGCATTTTCAGGACAGTGCTAAAGTTTTGTTTATGGGTCTTGCATGGAGAATTGCATAAAATAGGATAGACTTTCCTTCCTAACAGGTTTTTATGCTTGCCAAAACAGATTGTTAAAAACATAAAGGTAAACAGAGCTTGTTCAGTCCTGTCTTGAAGGCAGGGCACTAAGAAATTAGTTCCTTTTCTGTCGTTTTTCCTGAAGATTTTTCTCGTCTGTCACAACACAGTAGTTATGAAAAATGGAACTATAAATTCAATTTAGAGGGCAATTTACAGCTAATCTTTGGAGTAATTCCAGTGTGAATAATGCAGCAATTTGGATGCATGGCCAGTCAATTCAACCGCTGATTTATTAAGATTTAAGAAAATTTCCTTCATTAATGATAATTGCCCAACATGAGAAATAATTTCTCAGAGAATTATCTACCTTCATATCTGCAGCATTAATTTTCAGAAAGGCAGCTGTGTTAGTTAAACTTATTTTTTGGGTGGGGAAAACTTTTTAAAAAACAAAAGATATATGAAGTGCTAAAATTCTGAGCTGTATCTCCTTAGCACACATGTGTGAACTGATCAACAATTCTTTATGGCTTGTTTTTCATTCAGAGCCTATTAGGGGGAAAACACCTTTTGAATTTCTCAGCAGAAGGATGGTGGAATTCGCTGTTGATTTTCCACGCTACTTACATGAAATCAAACGATATGAGGAACAATGCTCTTTCTTCCTTTCTAAAAGTCAAATCTGCTAGCTGCAATATCAACATCAAATGCTAATATCAGATATTAATTTCCAAATCTGAACATCATTCAATGCATCCTTTTACCATCAATATACTTTCTTGGTTTATTATGTCTATATCTATATATGGTAGCAGGTGCTGGTGGATTGGGAGAGTGCTTGTGAGGACAAGTGCTGGGAAGTTTTTGCCTCTGCACATGAGTCTGGGAATGTTCTGATCAGTTCACATTGGGTTCAGTACCCTGACCTGTTCTTAACGCATTGTTGACCACATCTACGGAACGCGATAGTTATGTTCTTTCATGTCATGCAATATCAATCATTAGTAATAGTTTAAGTCTTGACAATCAATCACTAGTTAATAGTTTAATAAGGAGGTTTCACACCTGTCCAATTCTGTGTCCCCTTTCCCAACCTTTAATCTATTGATGATTAATGCCTATATTCAACCTTTGCATTGTATTCGTGTTAACCAATCAGCAACAAGCACATGTGTGGTAATGCTGTAATATTCAATAAAAGAGACTCCCCAAGACATGCTCGGGAGATGCCTCCCGTATGACACCTGCCACTCGTCTGTCATTTATTTCAACCCAACATCTGGTGACCCTGACGTGATTCCGACGTGCCAGATCCCTTTACGCAGACCCCCGTACTTCACTCAACTGGAAAAGTCTCAGCGCGCTACTTCGTGAGTATGGGGGGGGGGGGACTGACTAGGTTCCAAAAGGAGCATGCCAAGGAGCTGCTCCACCTCGTTAGGCAGCGGGTGGCGGGTGCGCATATTTCTTTGAAAGAAATTGAACAATTGTTATGTGAGATTGCTTGCCAGTGCCCCTGGTACCCAGAGTCAGGCTCTCTGGGAACAGAAGCTTGGCAAAAGATCGGAACAACTCTCTTCTCAGAACCGAGGGCTCAGATTCATTGTCTGCTCACTTGGCAGAAGTGTGCAGATGCCATCGCTAGGTTAGGACCTCAGGCATCTCCGTCGGCACCCGCAGCAGACAATCCCCCACCACCTGCCCTTTTAGCTGCAGCAGACAATCCCCCACCTTACCCAAAGCCTTTGCCTCCATCGCAACCTTCCCTAACCCCCCCTACGCCTCAGCTCACATCCACCCCCCATCCCTCCCTCCTTCGCCTGCCTCAGGCCCTGCGTGCTCTCCCACAGGAGCTGTGCACGCTGCGCTTTTTCAAGCTAGGCAGAAAGGAGTCCTCTCCTTAGAAGAAGAGGCTGGATGGGCTGGCGAAATGCCGTCTGCCTTCCCTATCTCCTATACAAACCCTGGCACTGCGCAACAACAGATTATGTACAAGGAGCTTCCTTATTCTATTCTGAGAGAATTAAGGAAAGCCATTACTGATTCTGGCCTAAAATCTTCTTATGTGCTAGAGATGCTGGAGGGGATCGCAAATGGTTACACAATGCTACCTCAAGATTGGAAAGATCTGATGCGCATGCTTTTATCCCCGGCTCAGTATGTGGTTTTTGAAAGTGAATTTAAGCATAGCACAGTAGCCCTGGCTGATCCACAGCATTCAGCCAACCAACTCTTTGGTGCTGGTCCGTATGATAATATACCAGCCCAGGCGCAATTGACACCTTTACATTTCAGTCGCACCGCGACCTGTGTACAACGCGCCTTTCGCAAAGTCCCTGTCTCAGGGCAACCGCTGAGCTCCTTTGTTAATATTAAGCAGCCAACAGCCTTACCATCAATTTATAGACAGATTGAAAGAATCAATCACCAGGCAGATTGATGACACTACAGCTCAAGATGAATCGATGAAAAAATTGGCTTTTGAGAATGCAAACACCGATTGCAAGAAGGCTTTACAGTTAATCATACATCGCCCTAAATATGACCTGGCCGGTATGATTCAAACCTGTGCAGATGTTGGCAGCCAGAGTCATGCGATGTCTTTGCTTGCCGGTGCAATCCAGGCTGGCAATAAGCCTACGGGCAACTGCTTCAATTGCAAACGCCCAGGTCATTTTGCTAAACAATGCAGAACCCCTGGTGGGGGAGCAAACAGCAATGGTGAAGCCAATAAGGCTAAGCCTTCCAAAAAATGCCCGAAATGCGGAAAAGGTTATCATTGGGCAAATCAGTGCAGGAGTTTGGGAAACTCCATGGGGGCCCAGCTCTCGGGCCAGGACAAATAGAGAGCCCTCCGCCGTTAGTCTCCACTATTAAGACTTTTTCTAATGAGACACCCTCTGATTTCACCATTGATTTAATTAATCAGGAAACCAAAGACGCTGTTTTATCTGGTGAAATTGTGCTCATGCCCACCCAGTTGGCGGGCCCACTACCACCTAAGGTCGCAGGCTTAATTTTACCCAAATTCTCTGCGGCCAAAGAAGGAATCCTGGTTATTCCGGGAGTCCTAGATCCTGACTATGTGGGCACAATCATGGTTCAACTCTGGAGCCATATGCCCATGCAGTTAAATAAGGGTGAGTCTTGGACGCATTTGGTAGTGCTCCCTTCTCATCCTACTGTTTCTATTATGGATAGTAATTTGCATGAGCTCTCTCCCCTTTCTCCACAGCTGTTAGCTGTAATCCAGAGAATTGGTGAACAGAAACTTCTTCGTAAGTATAAAATCAATGGCAAGGTTCTGGAAGGCTTGATTGACACAGGCGCAGACATTTCTGTCATATCCAGCAATTGTTGGGATCCCACGTGGCCCCTTGAGTCTGCCTCTGCAGTTTGGGGTGTGGGTGGACCTCAAATCTCTTCCAAAAGCGTAAAGTGGTTGCCTGTTTCTCTGCCTGATAGCTCTGAAACCATTGCATACATCCAGCCCTGTGTGCTGAAAATCCACCTCAATCTGTGGGGCAGAGATTTATTACAACAATTACAGGCTACCATTCAATTTAATGAGTAAGCTTGCACTCCCCCTCAACTGTAAATTCTTTGCTTTCACTGTTCCTGTGTTAAATAACAGCCAGCCCATGGAACGGTATCAATGGAAAGTCCTACCGCAAGGAATGCTGAATTCCCCTACCATGTGCCAACAATACATCAGCCATGGCACACCCTGTTGCTTAAGCTGTTTGTCCATCATTTTACCCAAAAAGCATCATTTGACCCGCTCTAGATATCGCCGCTCTGTGGAATTGACTAATGATTGTGATGATTCTGTCTCTCTTCCCAGTAGTTCTGAATATATCTCTTTAGCCGTTTCTCTCTTAGGAGTCCCTGGATTGGCTGTACGGAATAGTAGGAACATTAATTCTTTAGCTTGCTCCACAGCTAAAGCCTTGAATTTTACTTCTCAAGCTCTTCATCTTTTGAATAAAGAACAGAGTGAACTCCAGCATGGACTTCTGCAAAATCGCGCTGCTATCGACTATTTGCTCATGCTTCATCATTATGGCTGTGAACAAGTGAATGACATGTGTTGCTTCAATATTACTGATAATTCTAAAGCCATTCAAAAGCAAATCTCTCATTTGCAAAATCTTACACACCACATTAAACAGGACGTTGGATTTTCTGGCCTCTGGGATTTGTTCACCCAGTGGCTCACTGGCTGGTTGCCAAACCTGAATTGGTTTCGTAATCTTTTCCAATATGCTATTGTCATAATACAGTGGTGCCTCGCAAGACGAAATTAATCCGTTCCGCAAGAGTCTTCGTCTAGCGGTTTTTTCGTCTTGCGAAGCAACCCTATTAGCGGCTTAACGGATTAGCGCTATTAGCGGTTTAGCGGCTATTAAAGGCTTATCGGCTTATCAGATTAGCTGCTAAAAGGCTATTAAAGGCTTAGCGGCTTAGATAAAGGGGGGAAAAGCGAAAAAAAAATCTCAAGACTCGCAAGACATTTTCGTCTTGCGAAGCAAGCCCATAGGGAAATTCGTCCTGCGAAGCAACTCAAAAACGGAAAACCCTTTCGTCTAGTGGGTTTTCCGTCTTGCGAGGCATTCGTCTTGCGGGGCACCACTGTATGTATATTAATTTTACTATGCTGCTTCATCCAATGCATTCCTGGTCTCATGCGTCTTTGGTCTCAGTTTTTTTCTCCTCCTCTGCCACCTAATAAAATCATTGCCGCCTACTATGCGAAGTGGCAGCATCAACTGTAAATGATAGGGGAGATGTGGGCAGACTTATTTCGGGCATGCGCTGGCATACCATGTATCCCGAAGTATTTTTGTCCCGTCCACCCTGGCGAACTTATTTCGGGCATGCACTGGCATACCACGTATCCCAAAGTATTTTTATCCTATTCACCCAGAAATCATATAGTAACACCTCGCAAATAAGAAAAGAAAGGGGGAGATGCTGGGAAGTTTTTGCCTCTGCACATGAGTCTGGGAATGTTCTGATCAGTTCACATTGAGTTCAGTACCCTGACCTGTTCTTAACGCATTGTTGACCACATCTACGGAACGCGATAGTTATGTTCTTTCATGTCATGCAATATCAATCATTAGTAATAGTTTAAGTCTTGACAATCAATCACTAGTTAATAGTTTAATAAGGAGGTTTCACGCCTGTCCAATTCTGTGTCCCCTTTCCCAACCTTTAATCTATTGATGATTAATGCCTATATTCAACCTTTGCATTGTATTCGTGTTAACCAATCAGCAACAAGCACATGTGTGGTAATGCTGTAATATTCAATAAAAGAGACTCCCCAAGACATGCTCGGGAGATGCCTCCCGTATGACACCTGCCACTCGTCTGTCATTTATTTCAACCCAACATCTGGTGACCCTGACGTGATTCCGACGTGCCAGATCCCTTTACGCAGACCCCCGTACTTCACTCAACTGGAAAAGTCTCAGCGCGCTACTTCGTGAGTATGGGGGGGGGGGGACTGACTAGGTTCCAAAAGGAGCATGCCAAGGAGCTGCTCCACCTCGTTAGGCAGCGGGTGGCGGGTGCGCATATTTCTTTGAAAGAAATTGAACAATTGTTATGTGAGATTGCTTGCCAGTGCCCCTGGTACCCAGAGTCAGGCTCTCTGGGAACAGAAGCTTGGCAAAAGATCGGAACAACTCTCTTCTCAGAACCGAGGGCTCAGATTCATTGTCTGCTCACTTGGCAGAAGTGTGCAGATGCCATCGCTAGGTTAGGACCTCAGGCATCTCCGTCGGCACCCGCAGCAGACAATCCCCCACCACCTGCCCTTTTAGCTGCAGCAGACAATCCCCCACCTTACCCAAAGCCTTTGCCTCCATCGCAACCTTCCCTAACCCCCCCTACGCCTCAGCTCACATCCACCCCCCATCCCTCCCTCCTTCGCCTGCCTCAGGCCCTGCGTGCTCTCCCACAGGAGCTGTGCACGCTGCGCTTTTTCAAGCTAGGCAGAAAGGAGTCCTCTCCTTAGAAGAAGAGGCTGGATGGGCTGGCGAAATGCCGTCTGCCTTCCCTATCTCCTATACAAACCCTGGCACTGCGCAACAACAGATTATGTACAAGGAGCTTCCTTATTCTATTCTGAGAGAATTAAGGAAAGCCATTACTGATTCTGGCCTAAAATCTTCTTATGTGCTAGAGATGCTGGAGGGGATCGCAAATGGTTACACAATGCTACCTCAAGATTGGAAAGATCTGATGCGCATGCTTTTATCCCCGGCTCAGTATGTGGTTTTTGAAAGTGAATTTAAGCATAGCACAGTAGCCCTGGCTGATCCACAGCATTCAGCCAACCAACTCTTTGGTGCTGGTCCGTATGATAATATACCAGCCCAGGCGCAATTGACACCTTTACATTTCAGTCGCACCGCGACCTGTGTACAACGCGCCTTTCGCAAAGTCCCTGTCTCAGGGCAACCGCTGAGCTCCTTTGTTAATATTAAGCAGCCAACAGCCTTACCATCAATTTATAGACAGATTGAAAGAATCAATCACCAGGCAGATTGATGACACTACAGCTCAAGATGAATCGATGAAAAAATTGGCTTTTGAGAATGCAAACACCGATTGCAAGAAGGCTTTACAGTTAATCATACATCGCCCTAAATATGACCTGGCCGGTATGATTCAAACCTGTGCAGATGTTGGCAGCCAGAGTCATGCGATGTCTTTGCTTGCCGGTGCAATCCAGGCTGGCAATAAGCCTACGGGCAACTGCTTCAATTGCAAACGCCCAGGTCATTTTGCTAAACAATGCAGAACCCCTGGTGGGGGAGCAAACAGCAATGGTGAAGCCAATAAGGCTAAGCCTTCCAAAAAATGCCCGAAATGCGGAAAAGGTTATCATTGGGCAAATCAGTGCAGGAGTTTGGGAAACTCCATGGGGGCCCAGCTCTCGGGCCAGGACAAATAGAGAGCCCTCCGCCGTTAGTCTCCACTATTAAGACTTTTTCTAATGAGACACCCTCTGATTTCACCATTGATTTAATTAATCAGGAAACCAAAGACGCTGTTTTATCTGGTGAAATTGTGCTCATGCCCACCCAGTTGGCGGGCCCACTACCACCTAAGGTCGCAGGCTTAATTTTACCCAAATTCTCTGCGGCCAAAGAAGGAATCCTGGTTATTCCGGGAGTCCTAGATCCTGACTATGTGGGCACAATCATGGTTCAACTCTGGAGCCATATGCCCATGCAGTTAAATAAGGGTGAGTCTTGGACGCATTTGGTAGTGCTCCCTTCTCATCCTACTGTTTCTATTATGGATAGTAATTTGCATGAGCTCTCTCCCCTTTCTCCACAGCTGTTAGCTGTAATCCAGAGAATTGGTGAACAGAAACTTCTTCGTAAGTATAAAATCAATGGCAAGGTTCTGGAAGGCTTGATTGACACAGGCGCAGACATTTCTGTCATATCCAGCAATTGTTGGGATCCCACGTGGCCCCTTGAGTCTGCCTCTGCAGTTTGGGGTGTGGGTGGACCTCAAATCTCTTCCAAAAGCGTAAAGTGGTTGCCTGTTTCTCTGCCTGATAGCTCTGAAACCATTGCATACATCCAGCCCTGTGTGCTGAAAATCCACCTCAATCTGTGGGGCAGAGATTTATTACAACAATTACAGGCTACCATTCAATTTAATGAGTAAGCTTGCACTCCCCCTCAACTGTAAATTCTTTGCTTTCACTGTTCCTGTGTTAAATAACAGCCAGCCCATGGAACGGTATCAATGGAAAGTCCTACCGCAAGGAATGCTGAATTCCCCTACCATGTGCCAACAATACATCAGCCATGGCACACCCTGTTGCTTAAGCTGTTTGTCCATCATTTTACCCAAAAAGCATCATTTGACCCGCTCTAGATATCGCCGCTCTGTGGAATTGACTAATGATTGTGATGATTCTGTCTCTCTTCCCAGTAGTTCTGAATATATCTCTTTAGCCGTTTCTCTCTTAGGAGTCCCTGGATTGGCTGTACGGAATAGTAGGAACATTAATTCTTTAGCTTGCTCCACAGCTAAAGCCTTGAATTTTACTTCTCAAGCTCTTCATCTTTTGAATAAAGAACAGAGTGAACTCCAGCATGGACTTCTGCAAAATCGCGCTGCTATCGACTATTTGCTCATGCTTCATCATTATGGCTGTGAACAAGTGAATGACATGTGTTGCTTCAATATTACTGATAATTCTAAAGCCATTCAAAAGCAAATCTCTCATTTGCAAAATCTTACACACCACATTAAACAGGACGTTGGATTTTCTGGCCTCTGGGATTTGTTCACCCAGTGGCTCACTGGCTGGTTGCCAAACCTGAATTGGTTTCGTAATCTTTTCCAATATGCTATTGTCATAATACAGTGGTGCCTCGCAAGACGAAATTAATCCGTTCCGCAAGAGTCTTCGTCTAGCGGTTTTTTCGTCTTGCGAAGCAACCCTATTAGCGGCTTAACGGATTAGCGCTATTAGCGGTTTAGCGGCTATTAAAGGCTTATCGGCTTATCAGATTAGCTGCTAAAAGGCTATTAAAGGCTTAGCGGCTTAGATAAAGGGGGGAAAAGCGAAAAAAAAATCTCAAGACTCGCAAGACATTTTCGTCTTGCGAAGCAAGCCCATAGGGAAATTCGTCCTGCGAAGCAACTCAAAAACGGAAAACCCTTTCGTCTAGTGGGTTTTCCGTCTTGCGAGGCATTCGTCTTGCGGGGCACCACTGTATGTATATTAATTTTACTATGCTGCTTCATCCAATGCATTCCTGGTCTCATGCGTCTTTGGTCTCAGTTTTTTTCTCCTCCTCTGCCACCTAATAAAATCATTGCCGCCTACTATGCGAAGTGGCAGCATCAACTGTAAATGATAGGGGAGATGTGGGCAGACTTATTTCGGGCATGCGCTGGCATACCATGTATCCCGAAGTATTTTTGTCCCGTCCACCCTGGCGAACTTATTTCGGGCATGCACTGGCATACCACGTATCCCAAAGTATTTTTATCCTATTCACCCAGAAATCATATAGTAACACCTCGCAAATAAGAAAAGAAAGGGGGAGATGCTGGGAAGTTTTTGCCTCTGCACATGAGTCTGGGAATGTTCTGATCAGTTCACATTGAGTTCAGTACCCTGACCTGTTCTTAACGCATTGTTGACCACATCTACGGAACGCGATAGTTATGTTCTTTCATGTCATGCAATATCAATCATTAGTAATAGTTTAAGTCTTGACAATCAATCACTAGTTAATAGTTTAATAAGGAGGTTTCACGCCTGTCCAATTCTGTGTCCCCTTTCCCAACCTTTAATCTATTGATGATTAATGCCTATATTCAACCTTTGCATTGTATTCATGTTAACCAATCAGCAACAAGCACATATGTGGTAATGCTGTAATATTCAATAAAAGAGACTCCCCAAGACATGCTCGGGAGATGCCTCCCATATGACACCTGCCACTCGTCTGTCGTTTATTTCAACCCAACAGACAAGTGGATCATCAGGTGAGTCCTCAGACTCGCAGCCATGTGTGTCGGGGAGACACCTCAGGCCTGGCCCTTCATTTGGTCTGAAAACCTGCACAGGCAGGCAGAGAAACTGACATGGAGAGACAGAGTCTTTCTTTTATCCCATGATATGGCGTTCCATAGCCATGGCATAAAACTAGATTGGTGTGAATATTGGAAGAGGGAATGACAGTGCAGCCTCTTCCTTCCCAGCTTTGAATTGCAACTCTCGCTATCCCTGACCATGCTGGTCAGGGCTAATGAGAGTGGCAGTTCAAAACATCTGGAGGGCACTGTTATGTACTGAAGTTCTCACCATGGGCCAGCAGGGGAATACTGTAGATAGTTTTCGCTCAGGTCCACATATGCAAATAAGGGATTGAAAGTGACGTGCACTGATTGGATAGTTACAGAAAGTGGTTACTGTTACATTTTAGTGGAGCTCTATATAAGCAGGCTAGCTGAACCCTTCAGTTCAGTCGTGTTCTGGCCTGTGAATAAACAAGAGCTGTTTGAAAAATTGCTGTGTCGTCTGATATGTTCACCCACAACTTAACAGGCACCACGTTGGGAAAGGCTGCTGTAAGGTGAGAGGAGTTTCCGTCTTGCGAGTCTGGCAAGGCCCACTGGAGCCAATCATTTCACTCTCTGCCCCAGGGGGTTCACTGGCCAGAAGAGGGATTGTCAGCTGATCCTCTGCTGCAGGTCAGCATGGCACTGCAGATAGATAGAGGCAGGAGCTCAGTTCCTCTGCTTTAGACGTAGATACTGAAAAAAGAGACAATGCATGTACTTTTAAACCAAGAAAATATTTAATAAAAATTATTTTTAAAACAAAAACAAAGCATTGACCATCTGTACTAGCTGGTGAAATCGGGATGTCCTGATTTATATTGGCCTGCCACTATTTTGTTTTCTTAGTATTAATGGCTTGTTCACTTCATATATGGCCTAATAACCTTCTATTGCACTTCTGGACTGTTAATAATGTTAATAAAGGGTTAAAAAGGTATAGGGTAGCATTGCTTCTTTCAGCTCAGCAGAGGACAGGCGATGCTGCTGCAGTCTGAGGCTATAAAACTCTGTCTCTCCTAAAAACACTGGCTATAAAGAGACCAGACAAAGCATAGTGCTTGGTTAATAGTTGAGCAAGTCCCTTTCGTGGCATAGACTGAACCCAGGACCTTCTATTTTCAGGTCCCACCACGCAAGAGAAGTGGTTGTTCACATTTTATCCCCTTCTCCAATCAGTGTGCAAAATGGTCAGTGGCCATACAGAAGAGTGTTGTTGTTGTTGTTTAGTCGTTTCATCATGTCTGACTCTTCGTGATCCCATGGACCAGAACATGCCAGGCACTCCTGTCTTTCACTGCCTCTCGCAGTTTGGTCAGAAGAGTGGCCTGCTTTTTTCTGGGACCATGCGGCCAGGCAGTTTGTGAATAGACCTTTGTTATCTTTAATAGAGGGAAAAAACGATTACAGACAACAATAGGTAAAGGTAAAGGTACCCCTGCCCGTACGGGCCAGTCGTGTCCGACTCTAGGGTTGTGTGTCCATCTCACTTAAGAGGCCGGGGGCCAGTGCTGTCCGGAGACACTTCCGGGTCACATGGCCAGCGTGACGAAGCTGCTCTGGCTAGCCAGCACCAGCGCAGCACACGGAAACGCCGTTTACCTTCCCACTATAAAGCGGTACCTATTTATCTACTTGCACTTAGGGGTGCTTTCGAACTGCTAGGTGGGCAGGAGCTGGGACCGAAAGACGGGAGCTCACCCCACCGCGGGATTCGAACCGCCGACCATGCAATCGGCAAGCCCTAGGCGCTGAGGTTTTACAATTAATGTTAACCCTTGCTGGGTATATGTCCTGAAACAGACTTTGCACATTCAAAAAAAAAAATATCTCTGAGGTATAAACTAAGTTGCTTGCTATTTCTTACAGAGATATTTATTTTGGCATTGTTGTTTTCCCCCGTAAGCCTAAGTGACATTAACAGAGAGCTGCCTCAGCTTTCTTTATGTTCACAGCTTGGCTTTGCCTGTTGTATTTTGCAAGTGACAGGAGGATTCTGGATAGCAACTGGAATAAGAACGTTTATTTTTTTCCTCCTCTAGATTCTTTTTGTAAAAACAACATTTGTAAAACATGTCTGTAAAACTGTGAACTTGGAAATGGCAGGTGATGGTTCTGGAGAGTGAGCGTGTAGTTTGTGGCTCCTGAGCAGCAGCTGCTCGGTTCAAAACTGATTCAAGCCACTGCCTGGCCACAGAGTGGGGAGGAGTGCTCCTGCTCTGATCTCTGGGTCCTGGGAGGTGCTAGTGGACTTCTGCAGCCACCACCAGACAAGCACATGGCTGCTGTGGGGATGGACTCCCCCAGGGATGCCAGAAGCCTGCACCTGGTGGGGTGCATGGGGCAGCTACAACCCCCACCTCCTCTGACACCTCCTGACAGGCACATAATGGGCAGGGCTGGAATGCCTCACCCCCATCTATCACAATGCCATGGACACTCAGCAAACCATCTCACCGGCCACCTCTGCTTCTGAGCACACAGAGTGCAATCCTCAGCACATGTACAAGGAAGTAAAATCCACTGAGCACAAGGGAGTAGCTATGCTTATGGTTATAGGTTCTCTGAGGTTAAAATATAAGCAGATCCTGGGCCAATCTGAATGGAGGGGAGTGGAAGGTCCCCTCCTTGTTTGAAAGACAGACTTTGCCATAGGTGTAAAGTGGGGTTGGAATGGTTGCTGAGGCCAAGGGCAGTTTAATCTATTGGAATGCCTTGCTTTTGATTTTTGCATAAGCATTCAGTTAGATTGGGAATTTTATTTTTTTGCCATTGTAGTTTTGCTTTGCCTTATGGCAGAAAAGCTAATATGTTGTTTATTGGACCTGTTTAAATGATTCTGTAAATTTTGTATAGTAGTTTTCACGTGTTTATTTTTATTACTTTCTTCCCTGCTCAGGGATTGAAAATATTCATTGGACAGGAATAAATCAATACACCTGACCTATCCTTTAAATGGATCCTTCCACTGCCACACCTGTGCAACCCAGAGAGCAGTCCATGACTTGCTCAGACTGCAAGGGGCAGCCCAGTTTAAATGAGGCTCTGAGTACAGAAAATGTTGTCGACTATGGTAGCCCACATGGAATCATGCCTAAATTCAGGCCAGAGGCTTGTTTCTGGAATGATCATAATGGTAATAGTGTAGAAAACCAGCGTTGGCTGAAGGAAATAACTCCACGCAGCTATGGAGGAACTCATTCAGTAAATTAGAATCCAACAACACCCTTCCCCACCTGGCAATACAGTGGTACCTCGGGTTACAGATGCTTCAGGTTACATACGCTTCAAGTTACAAACTCCGCTAACCCAGAAATAGTACCTCAGGTTAAGAACTTTGCTTCAGGATGAGAACAGAAATCGTGCTCCATCGGCGTGGCAGCAGCAGGAGGCCCCATAAGCTAAAGTGGTGCTTCAGGTTAAGAACAGTTTCAGGTTAAGAACAGACCTCCAGAACAAATTAAGTTTTTAACCTGAGGTACCACTGTACTAAGAAATGGCAGGGCATTGATCTATGCAAGAAATACTAAGAAATGGCAGGGCCTTATCACAAAAATGCATGCCATGAGTATAACTTAGATGCCTCAATAGTTTTAAAACTTCCTTTATCATTCAAGAAATCACTGCATTGTAAATTGTCATATTTCCAAGGGTTTTTCTTATTATTATTTGCTTGGAAGGTTTCTGTCCTGACTTCCAGGGGTGGGGGGCAGGGCAGTAGAAATCCTGCCCTCAGACTTTGAAATGGCTCTCCATACAGGGGCCTCCTTTGCTGTTCTGTTGCCATTTTTCATTTGGACACAGCAAAAGGTCAGGTCTATTAACTATTTTTCCTTGTGATGCTGCTGGAGCAGTATGCTTTTCTCAAGTACCACATTGTTAGTCTCCACAAGAAATGCAGCTTTTCTGTTTTCACAGCTCTATTGTGAAAATAATAGGGACTTGCCAGACCTTTTTCTTTTGCCTGGTTTTTGATAAGATCATTTTCCATTTTATACTTGATTCTTCAAACTACATTCTTTGAAGCAGGCATAATGGAAATGTAATTAGGGTATTGACAAGTCAGCCAATTCAGAGAGGAGTCTTCCTGAGTCCTCCACCTGAAAATGGCTCCCCATGGCCTTCAGGGGAGTGGATGCTCAGCCGAAGTTCTCTCTCCACTACTGTGAAGAGGAGCATTCCTCTCACAAGGTCTGTGAGCCCAGCAGAGCCCAGGGTCTGTGGCTGAGGCCAACAGTCATTGCAGCGGCATCTGGAGAACTGGGGAAAGAGATAAGAGTGTGGCTATTCAGATTCAGGAGAAGAGTGACTTAAATCACTCTCAACATCATTTCCCACCTCTGTTTTCACATGTCACATATTCATCAATTGGAACATGATGGGCACAATTTTTCTATGCAACGAGGCTCATGAGGTAGCTTTTAATCAGGCCATGGTGATATTCGGGTGAGTTAACATGATTTTTGTTTGCTTTGGGAGATTTGCCAGCTGGTGCAATAAATTTTACAATCATACAAGTCACCCCCATCTCCACGGGTGGCATCCAGTGCTCCCCTTCCACTAGCACAAGAGACCTGTGCTTGCTAAATGGGCATTTCACCTCCTCTGCCTTGCATGGTTGGGAAACTCTCTTCAGAGGAGACTTTGAGGGAGGGGAGAGGAAACAACCGTGCCACTGCTCTAGCTGAACTCAGCTGACACTGCTTTGCATGCAAGTGTTCAGACCATTTATTCTGCATGATACAGTAATATTTATTTATATATTTATATGCTAGTGTATTTTTAAGAACAAAATTGTTCAGTGAAACATTCTCAACCCATAGCAAGAGACTGTATGTCTGTGAGTTAACAACTGAATCCTTTATGTGGGAGTTTCTTAGAGCATTTGCAGATGATTTAGTACTGACGTTACAGGAGCCAGAATCTAGTACTAAAAGGGTTTTAGAACTGATTCAAGAATTTGGTCAAGTTGCAGGATTTAAATTGAACAAGTTAAAAACTAAGGTTTTAGAGAAAAATCTAACACCAATGGAGAGAGAGAGGTTTCAGAATGTGACAGGTTTAACAGTGGTTAAGAAAGTTAAATACCTGGGGATTAACATGACAGCAAAAAATGGGAATTTATTTAAAGAGAACTATGAAAAATGTTGGGCTGAAGTGAAAAAAGATTTAGAAATTTGGTCAAATTTGAGGCTTTCACTGCTGGGCCGTATTGCTGCGATAAAAATGAATGTATTGCCTAGAATGTTGTTTTTGTTTCAAACTTTGCAAATTGTGGACAAAATGGATTGTTTCGAGAGGTGGCAGAAAGATATTTCTAGATTTGTCTGGCAGGGCAAGAAGCCCAGAATAAAATTTAAAATACTAACGGATGCAAAGGAAAGAGGTGGATTTGCCCTGCCAGACCTCAAACTTTATTATGAATCAGCAGCTTTTTGCTGGTTGAAAGAATGGCTGCTTCTTGAAAACACTGACATTTTGGACCTAGAAGGATTTAACAATGTTTTTGGATGGCATGCATATCTGTGGTATGATAAGGTCAAAGCACATAAAGCATTTAAAAATCACATTGTCAGGAAAGCACTGTTTAATGTTTGGATAAGATACAAGGATTTATTGGAAAACAAAACTCCAAGGTGGCTGTCACCAATGGAAGCGAAAGCCTTGAAAAAGCTCAATATGGAGGTCAAATGGCCGAAATATTGGGAAATTTTGGAACAAGATGGAGATAGACTGAAATTGCAGAGTTTTGAAAAATTAAAAAACAAAGTGCGAGACTGGCTTCATTATTTTCAGATAATGGAGGCATTTAAATTGGACAAGAAAATTGGCTTCCAGGTGGAAAAATCAAAGTTAGAAACTGAACTGTTAGAACCCAAAACTAAGAATTTGTCAAGAATGTATAACTTGCTGCTGAAATGGAACACTCAGGATGAAACGGTGAAATCTGCTATGATTAAATGGGCACAAGACGTTGGACACAACATTATGTTCGCTGACTGGGAACAGTTATGGACCACAGGTATGAAATTTACGGCATGTAATGCCCTAAGAGAGAATATTATGAAAATGATATACAGGTGGTACATAACCCCAGTCAAGCTTGCAAAAATTTACCATTTGCCTGATAATAAATGTTGGAAATGTAAGGAAATTGAAGGTACATTTTTTCACCTTTGGTGGACGTGCCCAAAGATTAAGGCTTTCTGGGAAATGATATATAATGAATTAAAAAAGGTATTTAAATATACCTTGTTGAAGAAACCAGAGGCCTTTCTCCTGGGCATAGTCGGCCAATCGGTGTTAAAAAAGGATAGAACTTTCTTTATGTATGTTAATGGTTTCAGAACTCACAGAGTTAAAGAGTTCTGGTGACGTCTCTTTCCTGAGGCGTGGTTAGAAACACTTAAGGGAGGGGTTTGACTCCGTGTGTTTCAGTCTGACTTTCGGACGTGATGCGAAAGGGAGAATGTGTCAGTTCTCGCCAGGTCTGAATTTATGATGTTATTCTTCATGATTAAAAGGCAAGAGTAGATAAGGACTGCCTTGTGTCTGGACTGATTTATTCCACACGTGCTGCACTCTGCTTCTCACCGCTGTGTTTCGCTCTGCTACCGGCAAGAGAAAGAGGCCTGAGGAGGACTTTTGCAGGAGGCACGGATAGCTTGCAGAGTTCCGCAACGGAAGCAGTGCCGGGCTCCATGTTCAGTCTCTGTGTACCCTCTTGTCCGGTGTAAATAATCCGAAAAGGTTATGGAAGCTCGCCAAAGCTTTGAAGCATTGCAGGAACGTCCCACGTGTGGGGGAAGCCAGCAGGAAAGTTGCTGGGGTCCAGCTGGAGCTCTGGAGCTGTGTCTTTGAAGCTGGAAGGAGCTCGCTGGGGAGAAGCGATCTGCCGGAGCCAGGAGGCGGAGAAAGCTACTGCCGGGAGACGTGAGTAAGCTTAGCCCCCGGGGAGGAGATGGCAGACGATCGTGAATCATTCTCAGTTCCCTTTGAGAAATTAAATGGACAAAATTGGGCCGAATGGAGCCGGAAGCTAAAGGCCTGGCTGGTAGCCAAGGGGTTGTGGGAGGCGACCCAGGGGCCCCCTCTCCCACCACCTGCAGCAGGAGCAGCGGCAGCGGACATAGCGGCTGCTCACGCGTCGCAGAGGAAAAACCAGAAAGCCCTGGGAGCTATAGTGCTCAGTTTGGAGGGTTCCCAACTTCCTCTGGTTGAAGGGCTTGAGACTGCTCAGGAGGCCTACCAAGCCCTTGAGAGGGTGCACCACAGAACCACGGCTGGTGCAAAGATCCACACCACCAGACGCTTGTTTGAGATGAAGCTGCGTCCCGGTGGGAACATCAGACAGCATGTTACTGAGATGCTATCTGTTTTTAATGAGTTGCGCCTGTTACAGGTCAACTTTTCAGAAGAGCTGAAGGTTTATATTTTGCTCAGCTCTCTGGACAAAAGTTATGACAATTTGTGTCTGTCTATGGAATCGATGAGTCCACAGGATTTGACGCTATCGTACGTGACAGGGCGTCTTTCGGACGAACAGGAGAGGCGTGTCCGAGAAGGCAGGTCTGGCGCAGGCAGCTCCACCGGTTGCAGAGGTGGGGGGGGCAAGCCAGATGAGAGCTGTGTTCAGGTTTTTTCCACTCGTCGATGTTATGTCTGTGGATCCAACAGCCACCTAAAACGGGCTTGTCCGCAGAAGAGCAGAGAGGCCGGGCAGGATGTCTCCAAGGTCAACCAGCTGAGTTCTCATGGGAACCAGTCTCGGAGAGGAGGCCAGCGTGGGAACGCGAAGGAAGGACGTGACTCAGAGAAGGGAGACTGTTATCATCTCGCGGCTTCTCTGGCAACTTTGAACAACAATGCCAGCAGGGACACAACTGTGAAGTGGGTGCTGGACTCAGGAGCGAGTCATCACCTGATAACGCCATCTGCTGGGGAGCTGCAGAATTGCAGGGCTGTTTTAACTGGAATGACTTGTAAATTTGCTGACGGGAAAAAACGAAATGTATCTAAAGTGGCAAATGTTTATAATTCTGTTTTGCAGGCTGAGCTGGAGTGCTTCATTGTACCAGGGATGAAGTGTTGCCTGTTATCGGTTTCTGCTCTGGCGAAGCAGGGATACAAAATTTGTTTTGAAAATAACACCTGTTCCATTTTCAGAGGGGGGAGGCAACTTGTCAACGTGGAGAGCAAGGACAATCTCTTTGTTCTGGAAACACCTCTGGAGGGTGGTGGGAATGCAGGGAAAGCACAGGCGCAGTGTGCTAGTGTTCCCAGCCATGATTCATGTGTTCATGTATGGCACAAGAGAATGTCTCATGCTTGTCTGGAGGATGTTAAGAGGCTGCCAGGCTGCACCGAAGGTTGTAAAATCACACCATGTGAGGGATCCCTAGTGTGCAGGGCATGCAGCAAGGTTCAAAGGTGCAGGTTTCCCGGGGTAAAGAGGGTAACCACAAAACCTTTTGAGTTGATTCACACAGATCTGTCAGGACCCATGAGGTGTGAGAGTCTGGGTGGGGCCAAGTATGTGCTATCGCTGACAGATGACCACAGCCAGGTTGGCTGGTGTTTCTCTCTCAAATCACAGGGGGAGGCGGCGCAACTGATCCAGGATTGGGTTGCGGAGGTGGAACGAAGGTTTTCCACCAGGGTGCAAGGGTTCAAGAGCGACCGAGGGTCACAGTTTACTGGGTCTGCTCTGGAGGAGTTTTTCAAGGAAAAAGGAATACGTCACCACGTGACGGGTGCAAAGTCTCCTCAAGGGAGAGGCGTGGCAGAGCACAGGAGTGAAACACTGGCTGAAGCTGTCAGAGTTTTGCTGGGTGACTCTGGGCTGCCTCAGAGCTTTTGGAGTGAAGCTTGGAAAGCTGCCAACTTTGTTTTTAACAGGTCCTACAATCACGATGTAGGTGACACACCGTATTTTCTGTTGCACAAGAGGAAGCCACAGGTGCATTTCTTCCGTTCGTTTGGTTCCAAGGCTTCAGTGCCAATACCAACAGCGCAACGGAAGGAGGGTGGTCCTAGGTACCAGGACATGATCTTCTGTGGGTATGATCCTGCAACAAATGGGTGGAAGTTTGCATACCCAGAGGGTGATCAGACCACACTGCTGGTCATCAAGCATGCTGAGTTCTTTGAGCAGGATGGTTGGTCACAGCCTAGGTATGGTTCTGATTTTCTCTCAGACTGCTTGTCCGATTCTGAGGGGGAGGAAAAGGAGGAAGAAGGGGAGGAAGGAGAGGCAGAGGCGGAGCCTGTTGCTGAAGACCAGGTTGCTGATGATGGTCAAGCACAGGGGTGGGTTTCTCCACAGGTTAAGAGGGAACCCAAGAGTGAGCCTTCATCTCCTGTTAGCCAAGTGCGGGAAGCCCGAAGACGCAGCAAGTCAGAGGGGGAGTCTTTTGAGCTTGCTGGAGACACACTTGCTGACCCCAGTGGGTCAGGAGGAGCGCCCGAGGTTGTGCTCCGGCGGTCAACTCGGACCACAAAGGGGATTCCACCGGAGAGGTTTCAGGTCACCAGTGCGTGGGTTGGTTTCGCACAGTGTGATTCTGGGAGTGTGGAAGGGATTCAACAATTGCCTGGGATGGATGCCAGTGGGAGGCAAAAGGCAATGGGAGGTGAGTTGAACTCAAAGAGGTCTGTAAATAGGGGTTCACAGTTTCCCTCAGGATTCGTGACGATAGGGGGTGTTAATGGTTTCAGAACTCACAGAGTTAAAGAGTTCTGGTGACGTCTCTTTCCTGAGGCGTGGTTAGAAACACTTAAGGGAGGGGTTTGACTCCGTGTGTTTCAGTCTGACTTTCGGACGTGATGCGAAAGGGAGAATGTGTCAGTTCTCGCCAGGTCTGAATTTATGATGTTATTCTTCATGATTAAAAGGCAAGAGTAGATAAGGACTGCCTTGTGTCTGGACTGATTTATTCCACACGTGCTGCACTCTGCTTCTCACCGCTGTGTTTCGCTCTGCTACCGGCAAGAGAAAGAGGCCTGAGGAGGACTTTTGCAGGAGGCACGGATAGCTTGCAGAGTTCCGCAACGGAAGCGGTGCCGGGCTCCATGTTCAGTCTCTGTGTACCCTCTTGTCCGGTGTAAATAATCCGAAAAATGTATGCAACAACAGCAGCAAGAATACTCATTGCAAAGTATTGGAAGACACAAGAGCTACCCACACTGGAGGAATGGCAGATGAAACTGATGGACTATATGGAATTGGCGGAAATGACTGGCAGAATCCGTGACCAGGGAGAAGAGTCAGTGGAAGAAGATTGGAAGAAATTTAAAGATTACCTACAGAAATATTGCAAAATTAAAGAATGTTAGAGTGATGATGGATCGAAATTAAGTGGTTTCTAGCTGTACAGGCTTTAAAGTTATATACAGATCAAGATTAAGGATCAGGATTAAAAAGGTTAAAAGAATGGAAAATTGGCTATTAATAGATAAAAATTTAATGTTATATTATATTGAGATTAAGGATTGGAATTAAAAAGGAGGGAAAGGAATTGCTGGACAAACAAACTGAATTGGAATACAAAAGAGGGAGGTATGAGGAGGTCCAGAAAATAAGTAAATTCAAAAGTAGTGATGAAAAGATGGAATTGTTTTTAATTGTTTTTTCTTTTTCTTTCTTTCTGTATTTTGTATTTTGTATTGTGTATTTTTCTTTTTACTTTTAAATTCTTTTTTTATTGATGTGTCTCTTTTTATCTTTTTTTAAAAAAAAAATATGTGGGAGTTTCTTCATGTATGTAAGATGAAAACATATACTGGATCATGTCCAGACAGAATTTTGCAAAAATACTGGTAGGTAATGAAAGGAAAACTAAAATTGTCCCATGTCACTGCTGCATGACTCACAGCTGTCAAGTGTGACATCATTTTAGATTAAACTGCTGGACTTCTGACATGGCAGGCCACCAAGTCCTGCGCCTTCCTAATACATTCTGCCTCAACAGCGCCAGTCCAAGGCCTGTTTACAAATGATTCACTTTTGTGGAATAAATGGGAGGAAGAAGGTGATTTGTCACAGCTCTTGCAGCTGACTTTCCTCTACCTATAAATGGCATATCCTCTTAATGGCAGTTCTGTCTATAAGGTGCTCAAATAAAGGCAGTCGGTGTGTCTGCTGCCACGTAGGTGCATAGAGCCAGACCAGCCATGCACCTGGGTGAAATGACTAGTTTTGGGTGGCACTAGGGATGGGCTGAGAAAGACAGGCATCAGAACCTGAATGGTACAGCAATATTAAATGTCAAGTTGGCATATACAGAGTTCGCATACATAGATTCTATAGGGAAAGTTAACATAAACTCTCATTTTGTATAACTTGCACCTCAGACTCAGTAAAGAAAAGAAGTAACAAAAACATTAAAAAAGAAAAAGAGAAAACAATGAAAAGAAAAGAAAGTACATATATTTAAGCTTCCTCTTCTGTTCATATTATTTTGTTTAATAGAAAGAGTGAATTGACATAAAAATTAAGATTTACAGCCAGGCAAAATAAAAGATTAAATGATTAAGTAGGCTTGGTCTTCTTAAATTTATGCCATATATATATATATATATATATATATATATGGTTATTTGAGAATGTGATTTCAAAGTAGTAGTAGTAATAATAATAATAATAATAATAATAATAATAATAATAATGGGACGCGGGTGGTGCTGTGGTCTAAACCACTGAGTTTCTTGGGCTTGCTGATTGTAAGGGCAGCAGTTCGAATCTGTGCAATGGAGTGAGCTCCTGTCGCACTGTCCCAGCTCCTGCCAACCTAGCAGTTCAAAAACATGCCAGTGCAAGTAGATAAATAGGTACTGCTGCGGCAGAAAGGTAAACAGTGTTTCTGTGTGCTCTGGCGTCCATCATGGTGTCCCGTTGTGCCAGAAGCAGTTTAGTCATGCTGGCCACCTACCCAGAAAGCTGTCTGTGGACAAACACCAGCTCCCTCAGCCTGAAGCGAAATGAGCGCCACACCCCATAATTGCCTTTGACTGAACATAACCGTCCAGGGGTCCTTTACCTTTCCTGTTTACCTTAGTAATAATGGTGCTGATTAGGGTAAACTATAAATAATTCCAGATATGCATTAATGTGTCCATTTTCTTTTGTGTGGTTGTTAAACTACACTTTCCCACCAACTTTTCTAGGAGCGCTACTTGCCAAATCTGAGCATACCACCAGTCATTACTAACTCCTTCTAAAGTTTTCCAAGTTCACCCTACCACTGCAGTGGTTAATAAATAACACATTAATCCTTTGTTTTGTACATTTTTTTCATCATTAAGTATGTTAAGAAGGGTTGGCTATGGGCTTGTCTTAATTTTCTTTCACTATTAAAGTGCATTTCCCTAAAACCTGCTATCCCAAATTCCTGTTTGGGGGGGGGCATTCCCACCACATGAGTATGCATACACCTGCTGTTCTGCGCTCCCTCCAGCATAAATTAGAGAGTTTAGCCTCCATGCAGGATAATTTTTGAGGGGGTGATATGAGCTGTGGAGCCAGGTGAATGTTCTGACTTCTGGTGTGTGCAGAGAACAAAGCAAATAGCTTTCCAATGTGTTTCCTCTTTTGTGCATTTGAAGTCATCTTCCCATTCAGATGTTAGTGTTTTAGTCATACCTGTGTCTATGTGCACCAGGATTTTATATAGCAATAAGACCTCCTCTTTATTATTAGGACTGTAGAATCATAGAATTCTCCAGCTGAGATTTATTTACAAAAATATATGATTTCCATAAAGGCACCATTGGTTTGAGATGAGCCCACGGTGTGCATGAAATGAAGGTATTATAACAATGACAATAACAATAATTTTATTTATATCCTGCCCATTTGGCTGGGTCGCTCAGTGGCACATTTAAATGACACCCTCACTGGCTTGGAGCCCCCAGATAGTTGCTCCTTTGTGTAAGCACTATAAGGTGAGAAGAAGGAACTTGTGCAGCACCAAAGCCAGATTATAATAGTGCAACTGGAACATTATATTTTTTTAAAAAAGAAGAAAAGCAAGTTTCTGACTATCTAGGAAGGGCAGTTGTGGTGCAAACTGTGCAAGCAACACAACCCTGTGGGGGTGCCCATCTCATTGGAGATAAGATTTCCATGGAGTCAGGGACCCAGGTTTCATGTAGCTCTGCAAAGCAGGTCTTAGTCTTACCAAGCAGTTTCAGGAGCTGGTAGGGCCTGTCAGACAACTCTTTGGAGGGAACTCTGAGAATTTGGGCCAAAGGTATGGATACCAAGATATGGTAGCAAGAGGTATGGATTTTGGGGGGATGGGTATTGAAGGGTGTTTGGGGGCAAAAAACAGCAATGGGGTAGTGTTTTCTCAGAAGGGCTTTTGAGCAGAGGGGGAGAAGAAATAAAGGCAGTGATGGTGGCTTCCTTCCTGGCTTTGCCTTGTCAAGCTCACTCAGCCTTGTGTTGGTGGGATTTTGGTTGTGGGCAGAAGAGCTTCTGAAGAAGGGGAAGACAGCATGAAAAGCAGTGATGCGGTTATTTCCCACTTCACTTCACTTCACCTCGTTGTTCCTGCCTGCTTCTGTGCTGGTGGTGCCCGGTAGCAGCGGGCCTGCAGAATGAGCTCCAGCTCCAGGGGAAGCATCATGACTGGTTATGTTGGGCTGCTTTCTACCTCAGCCTCACTTGGAGGACATCTGGGTTGCTCTGTAGACCAAAAGCTGCTCCTTGGGTCACTTGAGTCCATGTGGTGTAATGGTTCTGGGGGAAGAGAGTTCAGTTCCCTACTTGATCCTGAAGCTCAAGGGGTGACCTCAGGCTAATCACCAGCAGAGCCTGACCTTCTCCAAAGGGTTGTTGTGAGCAGAATTTTTTTTCCAGCCGGAACTCAGTTTCGGCCCCTCTCAGGTGGGCTCCATTGCCTTTCTAAGAGACCAAGGGAAGTGTTGATGGTGAGTTCTGGCACCTCTTTTTCTGGAATAATAGCCCTGGTTGTGAGGGTAATTTGAAGCAGGGGAGAACCATTTTGAGCTCCTTGGAGGGAAGGTGGGAGGTACATGAAATAATAAATAGCATAAAGTAAATTTTCACTCTTTGGTGATCACTCATAGCCGAGTAAGATTGTCTTCCATAAACACAGTTTTAACAATGAATACGTAAATGACTGTGGAGGCCAATTCTGGACCCACACATCCTTCTACAGTGGGGACATTGGTTCCCGGGCGGGAGTTGATCACGGTGTGGATTTGCCAAGCGTGCCTTCCTCTTACCACGTTTCTCCCTTGTGTTCTGAGTTTGAGTGTTTTCAAAGTCCAGGGCACCTTTGGTAAAAGCTTTTCTCCAACTGGAGCACTTGCAGGCCAGTGTTTCCTAGTTGTTGGTGTTTATACTATATTTTTTAAGATTTGCCTTTAGACAGTCTTTAAACCTCTTTTGTTGACCACCAGTATTACGTTTTCCATTTTTAAGTTCGGAATAGAGTAGTTGCTTTGGAAGACTATCATCAGGCATCCGCACAACATGACCAGTCCAACGAAATTGATGTTGAAGAATCATTGCTTCAGCACTGGTGATCTTTGCTTCATCCAGTACACTGATATTAGTTCGCCTGTCTTCCCAAGTGATGTGTAAGATTTTTCAGAGACACTGTTGATGGAATATTTCGAGGTGTTGGAGATGGCATTGGTAGTACAATAGCTTTGTAAACAAACATTTTGGTTTCCCTGCAAATGTCCCGGTCCTCAAACACTCCGCACTTCAACTCGGATAAAGCTATACTCAGGCGATGCTGGATTTCGGCATCAATATTGACCCTTGTGGAAAGATAACTAGTCATACCTCGGGTTGAATGTGCTTCAGGATGAGCGCATTTGAGTTGCGCTTTGCGGCAACCCGGAAGTAACGGAGCACGCTACTTCCGGGTTTTGCCTCTTGCGCACGAACAGACGCTTAAAATTATGTCACATGCATGCACAGAAGCGCTGAAACGTGACCTGCGCATGCGCAGACGGAATGGATTCCGTTCACATCTAGAGGTACCACTGTACCTAGGTAGGAGAAGTGATCAACATTTTCCAATGTTACACCATTGAGTTGGATTTGTGGCGCTGCAGAGGGGTTATTTTGTACTTTTTGGTGTAGCACTTTAGTTTTTTGGATGTTGAGCGACAGGACAAGCTTTTTGTAAGCTTCTGTGAATATATTTAGGATGGTTTGGAGGTCATCCTCTGAGCATGCACACACTACGTTGTCATCAGCATACTGAAGCTCTATGACGGAAGTTACGGTAACCTTACTCTTTGCTTTCAGCCTGCTCAGATTGAAGAGCTTTCCATCTGTTTAATATATGATTTCTACCCCAGTGGGGAGTTTATCTTTGACAAAGTGTAGGATCATGGCAATGAAAATAATGAATAGAGTTGGGGCAATAACACAACCCTGTTTAACACCTGATCCCACTGTGAATGGTTCACTTTGAGAGCCATTGTTATCTGTGATTGTTGCTGTCATATTATCATGGAGGGGCCAAATGATGTTTACAAATTTATCCGGGCAGCCAATTTTCATAAGGACAGTCCACAGGGCATTACGATTTACAGTGTCGAAAGCCTTAGTCAGGTCGATAAACACCATATACAGGGGTTGGTTTTGCTCTCCGCACTTTTCCTGGAGCTGTTGAGTGGTGAAAATCATGTCCACTGCCCCACTAGAAGGCTGAAAAAACATTTTGGGATTCAAGAAGGGTCACCTCGGATATTGTTAAGAGCCAGTTTGCTAAGATCCTTGCAAGAATTTTACCAGCTGCAGCTAATAGAGAGATGCCTTGATAGTTTCCGCAATCAGTTTTGTCACCTTTTTTAGAGATTGATAATTTTGGCCTCCCTAAAGTCTGCTGGGATTGCTTCTCTTTCCCAGATTTTTTTCGATGATCTTGTGAAGTTGTTGTGTAAGTTCAATTCCAAATACATGTGTAGACAAGGAGGACAAGCATGTATGATACTCAAGCTGCAGTTTCCAAGCCAGGTGAACCACCTTGTTGGTGTAGGAAACCTATGAAGTAGCCACTAAAAACTAGCTGCAGCTTATATAATTTTCTAGAATAAAAAAATTGCAGCAGACCTGTTGCTGCTAAGATGGCAGCAAGGAGGCAAAGAAAAGTCATGAGAAGTTGTTTGGCTGAAGTTCAGCAGGTTCCCCACAGCCTGGAGGCTTGTTATTGGCAAGGGGAGAATTGGAGTTCCTCTCTCTGCTCCCACTGTCCTGCTTGCACAAAGGGTGGCTTCATTTTGCATTCAGTGTTTCATGTATCATGCAGAATAAATTAGTTGCAACTCCCATACTAGACAGGAAGTATTTAAAAGGAATTGAGAAAGCAATGTTTCAGAAATCGCTTCCGCTTCACAGCAGGGGCATGTTGCGCTCTGTCCTCCTGGGCACACTTCCTCCCACCTCTGTGTGGGCAGGACAACGTCACAGCACCGAGCGCCCAATCAGGAGGCTTGGAGGCGTGGCCTGGACGATTTAAACCCTGGCACAATGCCGTTTTGTTCCCTTTTGCCTCACGCTGCAGTTCTGCAGGCTTCCCTGGACTTCCTCCTCGCATCTTCTCCACGTGGCTCCAGTCCCTTTGCAGGTTCCTGCGGAAGACTGTTGGAGGATCGTGCACTTCAGTGCCAATCATTAGGTTCTATTTTGGGGGCCGGGAGAGTGGAGGAGCGAGGAGGGGTGTTGGGGGATTGCAGGCCAAGCCGAGCGACATTGCTTGGGTACTGGTGTTTTCAGGGCCTGAGTCGTGTGCGTGTGTGCTTGGCTTTGTGTGTGTGTGTGTGTGTGTGTGTGTGTGTGTGTGCAGTTTAGCTCAGAGTTTAGGGGCTTGTGAGGGAGCTTGGGCCAAGCTGCGCAGCATTGGTGCTTTACTTTGTTAAGGTCTCAGGCTGAAGGAAAAGGGCGGCAAGATTGTACACTGCTGTGTTGCCCTCTGAGGTTTTTGGGCGCTTTGCCTTAATCCTGCAATTTTGTCTTTGTGTTTCCTCCTCCTTGCCTCAGTGTTGTTTGCAGCTGTGAGTAGTCCTGAGTTCTTCTCCCCACCCCCATTGAACATTTGCTTTCCTCCCCCCCCCTTCTTGTCTCTCCTTGCTATTCTTTGGAAATCTGCATTCAATTTCCTGTATCTTTCACTATCTCCCTTGCATTTTGCTTGCCTTCTCTCCCCCGCTATTTGTAAGGCCTCGTTGGACAGCCACTTTGCTTTCTTGCATTTCCTTTTCATTGGGATGGTTTTCTTTGCTGCCTCCTGTATAATGTTACGAGCCTCCATCCACAGTTCTTCAGGCACTCTGTCCACCAAATCTAAATCCTTAAACCTATTCCTCACTTCCACTGTGTATTCATAAGGGATTTGATTTAGATTGTATCTTCCTGGCCCAGTGGTTTTTCCTACTTTCTTCAATTTAAGCTTGAATTTTGCTATAAGAAGCTGATGATCTGAGCCACAGTCAGCTCCAGGTCTTGTTTTTGCTGACTGTATAGAACTTCTCGATCTTTGGCTGCAGAGAAAATAATCAATCTGATTTCAATGCTGCCCATCTGGTGATGTCCATGTGTAGAGTCATCTTTTGTGTTGTTGGAAAAGCATGTTTGTGATGACCAGCTTGTTCTCTTGACTTTAAGAAAGCCGACTTCATAAAACTTAGGGAAGTGCTGGGTGAGATCCCATGGACAGTAATACTAAAAGGAAAGGGAGTTCATGATGGCTGGGAGTTTGTTAAGAGGGAGATAGTAAAAGCACAACGTCAGGCAATACCAATGAGACGGAAACATGGAAGGTGCTTAAAGAAGCCAGGGTGGCTATCTAAAGAACTTTTAACTGAGTTACGATTAAAAAAGGATGTGTACAAAAAATGGAAAAGGGGGGAAACCACCAAAGAGGAATTCAAACAAATAGCCAGCACGTGTAGACACAAAGTCAGAAAAGCTAAAGCACAGAATGAACTCAGGCTTGCTAGAGAGGTTAAAAGCAACAAAAAAGGCTTTTATGGGTATGTTCGTAGCAAAAGGAAGAACAAAGAAACAGTGGGGTCACTCAGAGGAGAAGATGGTGAAATGCAAACAGGGGACACAGAAAGGGCTGAACTCCTCAATGCCTTCTTTGCCTCAGTCTTCTCCGATAAAGAAAACAATGCCCGACCTGAAGAATTTGGAGCAAATGATTCAGCAAAGGAAACACAGCCCAGAATAACTAAGGAGATAGTACAAGAATACTTGGCTAGTTTAGATGTATTCAAGTCTCCAGGGCCAGATGAACTGCATCCAAGAGTATTAAAAGAACTGGCAGATGTGATCTCAGAACCACTGGCAGTCATCTTTGAGAATTCCTGGAGAACAGGCGAAGTCCCGGCAGACTGGAGGAGGGCAAATGTTGTTCCTATTTTCAAAAAGGGGAAAAGAGAGGACCCAAATAATTACCGCCCAGTCAGTCTGACATCAATACCAGGGAAGATTCTGGAGCAGATCATTAAGCAAACAGTCTGTGAGCACCTAGAAAGGAATGCTGTGATCACCAACAGTCAGCAAGGATTTCTGAAAAATAAGTCATGTCAGACTAACCTGATCTCGTTTTTTGACAGAATTACAAGCCTGGTAGATGAAGGGAACGCAGTGGATGTAGCCTACCTTGATTTCAGCAAGGCATTTGACAAGGTGCCCCATGATATTCTTGTAAAGAAGCTGGTAAAATGTGGTCTTGACTATGCTACCACACAGTGGATTTGTAACTGGCTGACTGACCGAACCCAAAGGGTGCTCATCAATGGTTCCTCTTCATCCTGGAGAAGAGTGACTAGTGGGGTGCCACAGGGTTCTGTCTTGGGCCCGGTCTTATTCAACATCTTTATCAACGACTTGGATGATGGACTCAAGGGCATCCTGATCAAATTTGCAGATGACACCTGTCAGAGTTGCTTCCAGATCCTAGCTCACAGAGGATCACGCTAGCCAGCGATCATTAAATAAAAGTCTTTATTGAGTTACAGTTTCCATTCTCAAGCTGCTGCGTGCAACCCTATGTCTAATGGTTAGATCGGCGAAGCTCCATCTGAGTCTCCGCCCCTTGTACACCAACTTAATATCCTAGCCTTGCTCCACCTTTTCCGCCTGACTGTTCTTCTCTGGGTCCCTCTGCCCCCCGGGGTCTCTTCCTTCCGGGATTCCTCTGACGCTGACGCTGACCCCCCTGACTCTTCTCCCTCCTTTCGGCGGGCTTTAGGACCTGGCTCCCTTTCCGGGCTGCCTACTGCGCCACCTTCCTGTGCATTTGAACTTGTCGCGCGCGCCCAACCTTCCACCTTCCGTCTGACCGTTTCTTCGCTCCCCGATGGAGGTGTGGCCACTCCTGACTCGTGCCCTCCCCCCTGTTGTGAGCTGCCAGCGCTTGATCCCTGGCGCCCTTCCTCTTCCCTGCTCTCTGGCGGTGACGCTGGTCCCGATTTCCAACTGCTCCCCTCTGAGTCCCCTCTGGCTCTATCTTCCTGGGGTGTCCCCCTAGGCTCCCCCCTTGCCCTGGCCACTGGTGCTCCTTTCTGTGAATCTTCTGATTCACTGGAAAGACTCGGAGATCTCGGGTCGTCGTCATCACTCATCTTTTCTTCTGCCTCCTCCCCCTCGCTCTCTGTTTCCTCCCTTGCCCTTGCCTCTGCTCCTGAACCCCTGACATCCATCCCCCCCTCGAAGCCCCCTCTTCCCCCCTCCCCTCCTTCCGGTGCGGGATCTGGGTGCTGCTGTGTCAGGGGGACGAATGTCGGATACAGTTCGCTTCCCGTGGCGGGCCGCCATCCGAAGTCTTCCGGTTCTTCCTCCCTGCTCTCGTTGACGACGGTCACCTCCGCTTCCATCTCTGTGCCGCCGTGCTCGAAACCCGGGTCGTCCCCGAAAACGTCCATGTCCGTCTCTCCCTCGTTGCCTTCTGGAGACGTTGCTCGTCCTGGACCCTCCAGCCACCTTCTGCGGAACTGCTCCTCTGGTCGATCATCCCACCAATACGAGGGTTCTGAAGCAGATCCCGAGGGTGACCCCTCCGGGGAACGGGCGTCTCGTGTCGGTTCCTCGTCCGAGTCGAACCCCCGGAACGTGCTGGCTGAAAGCGTGGGCGTGAAAAGCCAGTCGTCGAAAAAGTCTGCTGGCATTGGCCTATGTGGGAAGAGGGCATGAAACTCTTCTTTGAGCAGAGGTTCGTCTAAAGCGTAGCCCGGCACCCAGCTGTTGGCACTGGCCGGGGTGCCCTCCTTGGCGAGAAAGTATTCTACCCCCTCTTCCCCCCATCTGGAGTCCAAAATCTCCGTGACTTCGTTGATGCGCTCCTCCTGTGCCACTCCCCCTTGCCCGGTTCTCTCTCGGAGCGGACCCGGTGCCGTTCCTGGTTCCTGAAACCTGTGAGGTGCCTTGTAGGGAGTGAGCACCGATCTGTGGAACACCGGATGCATTCTGGAACCCTCCGGAAGAGCCAGCCTGAAAGCCACCGGGTTGACCTGTTCTTCGACTTGGTAGGGCCCCAGTTGTTTATGCCCTAGTTTCTTCTTCGCCAACGACCTGGCCGGCACTGCGTGGGCTGCTAACCAGACCCAGTCTCCCACCTGGATCTCTTCGCCAACCCTTCTGTGTTTGTCCGCTTGTACCTTGTATGCGTGTTTAGCCAGCTCCAGGTGCCGCCGCAGCTGATCGTGGACCTCCTGCAACTCCGACGCGAACGCATCTGCTGTCTGCGGCTCCCCCTCCCCCATTCTTTCCAGTCCCGGGAAGGTTCTGGGGTGCCTCCCGTTGTTGGCGAAGAACGGCGTGACCCCCGTGGACACGTGCTTCGTGTTGTTGTAGGCGAACTCGGCGAGAGGCAGGTAATCCACCCACGTCGCAGGCTGTTGATTCGCATAACATCTCAGGTACTGCTGCATGATGGCATTGACCCGCTCCGCTTGCCCGTTGGTCTGCGGGTGTCTAGCCGACGCCAGGTTGATCTTGACGTTCAGGAAGCCCATCAGCCTCTGCCAGAAGTTCGAGATGAACTGTGGCCCTCGGTCGGACAGAATAGACCGCGGCAGACCGTGAACCTTGAACACGTGGTCTATGAACAGTTTGGCGGTTTGTTCCGCCGTGGCCACCTTCGCACACGGAATGAAATGTGCCATCTTGGAGAACAAGTCCACCACCACCAGCACAGCCGTCTTGCCCCTCGAGCTGGGCAGATCCGTGACAAAGTCCAGGGCCACTCTCTCCCATGGTTCGAACGGAGTTTGCAGCGGTTCCAGCAGTCCGGCCGGCGGTCTGTGCACTGGTTTGGCCCTCTGGCAGGTGTCACACCTCGCCACGTAGTCCGCGACTTCCCCTCTCATTCCGGGCCACCAGAAGTCTCTGGCTACTAATTCCACCGTCTTCTCCTTGCCAAAGTGCCCGGCAGTGGGCGCGTCGTGCAGCTGCTGCAGTACCTTGGCGCGAAGTTCGTCTCCCGGCACGTAGATGGCCCCTTTACGGATGAGCAAACCATCTCGCAGCTGGAACTCGTCGGTCGCTGCCGTGCCCCTGTGCACCTCTGCCATCTTTGCTTGCGCGAAGGAGTCATCCTGCAACGCTCGTCGCACCGCATCCAGGTCAACTGTTGCCGCCGCGCACGCCCACACTGTCGGTGCGAAGATGTGCATGGCGGCCGCTGGCGTTGCCTCCTCCAGATACTGTGGCTTACGGGAGAGAGCATCCGCCATGATGTTGGTGTCCCCCGGGACATATTCTATTCGGAAGTCGAAATTCGCAAAGAACTCAGCCCAACGTATCTGCCTCTGGTTCAGGAACTGTGCCGTGCGCCAGTGCTCTAGATTCTTGTGGTCCGTGCAGACCTGCACCGTGTGCTTGGCACCGATCAGGAAGTGCCTCCACGCTTTGAACGCTGCATGAATGGCCAGCAACTCCCTGTCCCAGATGGTGTAGTTCTGTTCGGACTTGCTGAGCTTCCTTGAATAAAACGCTCCCGGCCTCCAAACCCCCTGCGGGTCTTTCTGCAGCAGGACTGCTCCCACGGCTCTGTCCGAAGCGTCTGTCTCCACCCTCATCGGCCTGCTGGGGTTGACATGAAGCAGCTGCTCTTCCGATGCGAAGAGACGCTTGAGTGCCTGAAAGGACTGCTCCGCCTGCTCTGTCCAGATGAACTTCTTTTTCTTGGAGCTGAGCGTGTCCGTGATGGCCGCTGTCTGCATCGCAAAGCCTTTGATAAACTTGCGATAGAAGTTCGCGAAGCCGACAAACCGCCGGACCTCCTTCCGGTTGCGTGGGCTTTTCCAATCCAACACTGCTCGGACCTTGGCGCTGTCCATGGCGAGCCCTTTATCAGACAACTTGTAGCCCAGGAAATCCACCTCCGTCACGTCGAATTGGCACTTCTCCAGCTTGGCGTAAAGCCTATGTTGCTGTAGCCTGCTCAGCACTTCCTTGACGTGTCTGTCATGCTCCTGCTGCGATTCCGAAAAGATCAGGATGTCATCCAAGAAACAGACGCACGTCTTGTAGAGGAGCCCCGCCAACACGTGATGCATGAAAGCTTGAAAAACGTGGGAGCCATTTTGCAATCCAAAAGGCATAACTCTATATTCGTAGGTGCCCAGGGGCGTGAACATGGCTGTCTTCCACTCATCTCCTTCCCGCATGCGAATGAGGTTGTATGCCCCTCGCAGGTCCAACTTGGTGAACACTCTGCCCTTCCGTACCTTTGCGAGGAGGTCGTCGATTCGGGGCATGGGGAAGTCCGATGGCTTGGTCACACTGTTCAAGATGCAAAAGTCCACTACAAGTCTTTTTTGGGGCGTGTCCCGCTTCTTAACAAAGAATACCGGACTGCCCCCCGCTGCCTTGGACTCTCGGATGAAACCGCGCTCCAAATTATGATCTATGAACTCTTTGAGTTCCTGCAGTTCGTCCTCAGACATGGAATACAGCTTCCCTTTGGGCAGCGCCGCCCCCGGCAGCAGGTCAATTTTGCAGTCATATGGTCTGTGGGGGGGTAGCCTGTCTGCCTCCTTCTCGCAGAAAACCTCCAAAAATTCCGCGTACTTGTGGGGAACCGCTTGCAGCGTGCCTAGCTGCAGCTGTGACTCCTCTTCCCCTCCTTCCTGCCTGGGCACGATGCAGTGTTCAGCGCAAAAGGAAGAGCCGAAGGTCAGCTGCCTCTGGTACCAAGCCAGCGTCGGGCTGTGCTTGTCCAGCCAACTCATGCCCAATACAATGGGCGTGTCCGATAGTTGAGTGACATTGAAGCTGATGATTTCCCTGTGATTCCCAAGTCGCATCACCATTGGTGGCGTCTGCTTCACCACTTGCCCCCCTAGCAGCTCCCTGCCATCCACCGTGACAACCTGCAGGGGCAGCGTGGCAGGCAGCAACTGTATAGCGTGCCGGTCGACAAAGTCCTGCCCTATAAAGTCCGCATTGCTTCCGGAGTCAATGGTGATTGGCACGTCCATGGTGATTCCATTGGGCAGCTGGAGCGATGCGGTGAGCCGCACTACCGGTTTGGGCGGGAGGGGGTCCATGGGCTGTAAAATCTCTGGGGACTGCTTCACTGACACGTCTGGCTGGGCCCCAGTGCCTCTTCCTCCAACCAGACTCCGTCGTTTCCCTGCTGTGGTTGTCCTTGCTGCGTTGCTGCAGTTACCATTGCTGAGGCTGCAGTGTGCTTGTGGAGCCTCTGGGGACACTCTTTCGCCATATGCTGTGGATCATCGCAGATGTAACACTTCCTGTTCCCTCTAGGAGGCTTCGCTTTCACTGTTGCCGGTGCTAGGGCTCTGGCTGCTGACTGAGCCCTTGCACCTCCAACCTCCATAGGTTCCGCTCCTCCTCCTGGCGGAGGCGTGGATTGCGCACGCGCTGCTTCTCTGGGAAGGAAGGAGGAGCCCCTGGCTGGTTCGCGCCCTCCACGCCCTTCGCCACTGCTCCACGGACGTCCTTCCAGCCGCACCCCCACCGCCAGCGCCCTCTGAACGATCTCCTGCGTGGTCCGGGGTCTCTCCCCCCTCGCAATTTCATCTTTAACCGAGCCGTGCAATCCCTCCCAAAACAGGTCTCTTACAGGAGCCGAATCTCTGTCCCATTCCAGAGCACTGACCAAAGCGAAAAAGCGGGCATGGTACTGCCTTACGCTGGCCCTCCCTTGCTTCAGTCCATGTATCTGCTGCCGAGCAAGATCCACGTCAATGCTTGACAAAAAGCACCCATCCATCGCTTTAATAAAGGCATCCGCATTTTGGAGCGCCGGATCCTTATCTCTCCACAAATTGCGCAGCCATGCTTTAGCATCTCCATGCAAATGGGACATGATGAATCCCACCTTCTCTTGCTCATCTCTAAAGTCTTTGTTCAGCAGTTGCAGTGCACACATTACATCTGCTCTAAAGTTGGGGTACTGTTGCAAATTCCCATCGAAGTGAGAGACCAAACCGCCTGTTCGTCTCCCCAACCCAATCCCCTCCGGTTTGGGGGTCAGTTGCCCTTGCTTCGTAAGCACTTCCAACCTGACCTGGAGATCCCTGTAGGCGGCAGCTGCGTCCTCCTCTCTCTTCCTGGATGCAAGAGCCTCGGCATTCAGGCGCGACACTGCTTCTCTGAGTTCCACTATCTGCTGTTCGGCCGTCATGTTGTCTGCCGTTCGTGAGCTCGCTAGTAGGCACCCGCTTTCTCTCCTCTCCGCGAGGCTGTAGATGCCCACAATTTAAGAGATGGAGCTTACTGTCAGAGTTGCTTCCAGATCCTAGCTCACAGAGGATCACGCTAGCCAGCGATCATTAAATAAAAGTCTTTATTGAGTTACAGTTTCCATTCTCAAGCTGCTGCGTGCAACCCTACGTCTAATGGTTAGATCGGCGAAGCTCCATCTGAGTCTCCGCCCCTTGTACACCAACTTAATATCCTAGCCTTGCTCCACCTTTTCCGCCTGACTGTTCTTCTCTGGGTCCCTCTGCCCCCCGGGGTCTCTTCCTTCCGGGATTCCTCTGACGCTGACGCTGACCCCCCTGACTCTTCTCCCTCCTTTCGGCGGGCTTTAGGACCTGGCTCCCTTTCCGGGCTGCCTACTGCGCCACCTTCCTGTGCATTTGAACTTGTCGCGCGCGCCCAACCTTCCACCTTCCGTCTGACCGTTTCTTCGCTCCCCGATGGAGGTGTGGCCACTCCTGACTCGTGCCCTCCCCCCTGTTGTGAGCTGCCAGCGCTTGATCCCTGGCGCCCTTCCTCTTCCCTGCTCTCTGGCGGTGACGCTGGTCCCGATTTCCAACTGCTCCCCTCTGAGTCCCCTCTGGCTCTATCTTCCTGGGGTGTCCCCCTAGGCTCCCCCCTTGCCCTGGCCACTGGTGCTCCTTTCTGTGAATCTTCTGATTCACTGGAAAGACTCGGAGATCTCGGGTCGTCGTCATCACTCATCTTTTCTTCTGCCTCCTCCCCCTCGCTCTCTGTTTCCTCCCTTGCCCTTGCCTCTGCTCCTGAACCCCTGACAACACCAAACTGGGAGGGGTGGCTAACACCCCAGAGGACAGGATCACACTTCAAAACGACCTTGACAGATTAGAGAACTGGGCAAAAACAAACAAGATGAATTTTAACAGGGAGAAATGTAAAGTATTGCACTTGGGCAAAAAAAATGAGAGGCACAAATACAAGATGGGGGACACCTGGCTTGAGAGCAGTACATGTGAAAAAGATCTAGGAGTCTTGGTTGACCACAAACTTGACATGAGCCAACAGTGTGACGTGGCAGCTAAAAAAGCCAATGCAATTCTGGGCTGCATCAATAGGAGCATAGCATCTAGATCAAGGGAAGTAATAGTGCCACTGTATTCTGCTCTGGTCAGACCTCACCTGGAGTACTGTGTCCAGTTCTGGGCACCACAGTTCAAGAAGGACACTGACAAACTGGAACGTGTCCAGAGGAGGGCAACCAAAATGGTCAAAGGCCTGGAAACGATGCCTTATGAGGAACGGCTAAGGGAGCTGGGCATGTTTAGCCTGGAGAAGAGGAGGTTAAGGGGTGATATGATAGCCATGTTCAAATATATAAAAGGATGTCACATAGAGGAGGGAGAAAGGTTGTTTTCTGCTGCTCCAGAGAAGCGGACACGGAGCAATGGATCCAAACTACAAGAAAGAAGATTCCACCTAAACATTAGGAAGAACTTCCTGACAGTAAGAGCTGTTTGACAGTGGAATTTGCTGCCAAGGAGTGTGGTGGAGTCTCCTTCTTTGGAGGTCTTTAAGCAGAGGCTTGACAACCATATGTCAGGAGTGCTCTGATGGTGTTTCCTGCTTGGCAGGAGGTTGGACTCGATGGCCCTTGTGGTCTCTTCCAACTCTATGATTCTATGATTCTTCTATGATTCTATGATTGACAGAACTCTATTAGCCTTTGCCCTGCTTCGTTTTGATCTCCAAGGCCAAACTTGCCAGTTGTTCCTTTTATCTCTTGATTACCTACTTTAGCATTCCAATCCCCTATAATGAGAAGAACATCCTTCTTTGATGTCATTTCTAGAAGGTGTTGTAAGTCTTCATAGAACTGGTCAATTTCAGTTTCTTCAGCACCAGTAGTTGGTGCATAAACTTGGATTACTGTGATGTTAAAAGGTCTTGGATTCGTATCGAGATCATTCTATCATTTTTGAGATTGCATCCCAGTACAGCTTTCACCACTCTTTTGTTGACTATGAGGGCCACTCCATTTCTTTTACCGGATTCTTGCTCACAGTAGTAGATATGATGGTCATCCGAACTGAATTCGCCCATTCCCATCCATTTTAGTTCACTGATGCCCAAGATGTCAATATTTATTCTTGCCATCTCATTTTTGACCACATCCAACTTACCAAGGTTCATGGTTCTTACATTCCAGGTTCCTATGCAATATTTTTCTTTACAGCATTGGACTTTCCTTTCGCTTCCAGGCATAGCCACAGCTGAGCGACCTTTCGGCTTTGGCTCAGCCGCTTCATCAGCTCTGAATCTACTTGTACTTGACTTCCACTCTTCCTCAGTAGCATGTTGGACGCCTTCCGACCTGAGGGGCTCATCTTCCAGCGTCATAACTTTAATATGCCTGTTGTCTTTGTCCATGGAGTTTTCTTGGCAGGGATATTGGAGTGGCTTGCCAGTTCCTCCTCCAGGTGGATCATGTTTGGTCAAAACTCTCCACTATGACCTGTTCATCTTGGGTGCCCTGAAGGGCATAGTTCATAGCTTCTCTGACTTATTCAAGCCCCTTCGCCATGACAACCCCATGAAGGGGTTGGTGGCTTTAGGAAGCTATTTTAAAATCATTTCTAACTGTATTACTGGCTGTTTTCTTTAATTGGCATTACATGTTTGCTGCTGCTTTCATAATCAAAAACCTTGCATTTCTCCCTTTCTACTCATTTATAATTCATTGCATTGGTTGTTAATAGGCTTTCTGCAGGTTTTTTTGCTGCAGTCTCCTCCTAGTGATGCAGCAACAAAGCTGCTAGGACACTTGCATGGCTAAGCAGGGTCTGCTGTGGTTTCAAGTTGATTGGGAGACCAACAGCTGAGGTTTTGCTGTTTTTCCTAAAGTAGTGATTCATTTCCACTGTACATATATTGCTGGTTTAAATCAATTTATTGTCTGATTTTGATGACCCCCCAAGCATATTAATAAATATATATAAATACTTAATTTAACCAAATCAATTTTAATTTTTTTTTTTTTAGAGTATTATAGGGAGGCTTGTTGCTTATTAATAACTTGGATACTGACTGGAATTAATTTGGTCTCTCCTCTTCCTTTAAAGTGCATTTAAAGGAAATCATTTCAGTTCATTTTGGTGCATGGGTTTTGTTGGTTGGGGGGCATAGTAAGCCTTGCTTACCTTTAATTAGTGGCTTAACCTCGATAACATTACTGGTCCATTGGAAGTTTGTGTGGGGTTTTAGTCATCTATGTTTAATTCTATATTGTTGTAGTTTGTCTGCTTTAGCATGGTCCCAAAAAGGAAACCAGTGGCTGGAGTGGATGTTCTGGGTGCGAAACACCCATCAGGACCTAGGTTGGCAACTGGGAGCAAAGGCGCCACTGCAATGTCAGGCCAACCAGTGGGGCAATTAGGGTCCATTCTGGCTGGTATGGCAGATGACCCACAAGCTTTGTATCAGTTTGCCAATGAATTTGATGCCTTCTTTCAATGTTTCAGACCACAGGGTGAGAACCAAGCCAGAGCCAGAGCCAGACCTAGACCTCTCCAGCCTAGATCTAGCCACATTGCTGTTACAAGGACCGGTACCTCCAGAACCAGAGCCAGACACCTCTCCCCTAACCTCATTCCTGACACAGGGGCTAGTGCCTCCAGCTTATCGGTAACTAGTGATGAGTCGGAAGATCTGCCCTCTTCTTCCGCAGCCTTGTTCTCTTGATTCCCAGGTTTCTAATGCAGGTGGTAGCGAGTTGCCGGCACCACTTCTGCCTCCTCATGGGGTCGCAGCTGGCCTGCAGCAAGGGGAGGAATCTCAGCCCCAAACAGGGAACACCAGGGTTACCAGGTCAGTGGGACACCGTCTGGCAGCAATACCACTGCAATATCAAATGACGGTGATCACTAAATCAGCCTCCTCTAGCCTTTTGCAGGTATCAAAGGGACCATCTCTGGTGGCTGCAGCCCTGGGGTCGTCAGATGATGATGATTTGCCTCTCCCCTGTGTGATGGCCTCCACTAAGAAGAGGCACCACACGAAGTGCTCCAGTAAGAAGCACAAGAAGGACAGGGATGAGGGCACAACATCCAGTTCAGGTACCTCCTCTTCAAGTTCTGATAGTGATAGTGATGCTCCCGTGGAATTTTATTAGGGCCAGGGTGAAGGGGTCCCAGGCCTGCCCAGTTGGGCTCATGCCAGGAGGGCCAACTTCCATAGGAGTAAGTTTGGTGCCACATTAGAGTGCAAAGATGGTGCCCTGGTGGAAGACATTAAAATTTCCACTAATTCTACCAGGGACATTATACCAGGGAGTCACCTTTCTTCCAAACTCAGAAATAAGATATTGAATGGTCGCTACGTGGACATTTTCAAATTGATGCCTAATGAATGCCCCGGGAAGGTGGGAAAAATATCAAACTTTGGGAAACATAAATACAGTGCGCCCAAGGTAGAAAGGTCATTTGAGAACTGGCTAGACTGCTTCCAGGTGTTTGCAGGTGTGGTGTCTGCAGTATATCCCAAGAGAGCGCTGCATTTGATTGTGTACCAGTCCCAGGTCAGGAAAGCTTACACAATGGCGGGGGAGGAGGCAGCCATAACATATGATGAGATTTTTTTCGCAGGAAAGCTGCCAAGGTGCCCAATGCACATTGGGATCACCAGGACCTAGATGTGTGGACCACCTTTGTTGCGCCACTGTTTGAGAAAAAACCCCAGGAGCAACCTAAACATAGTAAATCAGTATCAAAGAAAGACCCTCGCCACAGGGTTTGTTGGGAGTACAACAAAGGTTTGTGTACAAGGCAGGCTTGTAAGTACTCTCACGAGTGCAACAGATGCCTTGGAAACCACCCCTTGGTTTCATGTTACAAGGGCAGGCAGTCCTTTTGAAGGGGCAGGGGGGCTCATCATCAGAACTCAAGGGGTGGGTACTCCTCCGCAAACCAAGGTCCCCATAGGCAATAAATCCCTGACTTTGGCCTTTACCCCCATTATATCACCCGCCTTAAAACCTCTGTTGGATATTTATCCAAACAGGGAGGACGCCCAGTACTTATGGGAAGACTTCTCCTCTGGATTCAGGATCCCAGTCTCTTTTCCCCTAAGCTCAAAAGATCCACCTAATCAAGAATCAGTTAGAGAAATGCCCAAAGTAGCTAGGAAAAAGATTACTAAGGAACTGAATGCAGGATGGGTGGCTGGACACTTCACAAGCCCATCGTTCCCTAACCTACACCTTCCACCTTTAGGGATAGTGCCTAAGAAAGTGCCTGGTGAGTACAGCCTTATTCACAATCTATCTTACCCAAAGGGAAGCTCAGTAAATGACGCCATCCCAGAGGAATTATGTTTGGTGTGCTATGCCTCCTTTGACCGAGCTATTAAGCTCATTCGCAGATTTGGAAAAGAGGCCCTGCTGGCAAAATGTGATGTTGAATCAGCCTTCCGCCTTCTGCCAGTACACCCTCAGGACTTCCAATGGCTGGGATTTAAATTTGAGGGGGCCTTTTATGTGGACAAGGCTATGCCAATGGGCTGCTCAGTGACCTGTGCAGCGTTTGAGTCTTTTTGCACATTTCTGGGCTGGACTCTACGCTTCAGGACAGGTTTCCCAGGAGTTACTTGTAATGGTTCTAGGGGTTGCTTGTGCATAAGCCGGTGCAAACACCTGGCTGGATTGCCTGAGTGAACCTTTTCTGTCCGGACAGCCACTCACCCGTGGCTGTCTCAATTGCTGGCAGAATCCGTCAGTGGGCGCTTCTTAAACTTCTTCCAGCAAAGAAGCTCTTTGACGCCTAGTTTCCTCTTACTTTCTCTGCGCGAAAGCCTTCTGCGCAAGGAGGGCGTAGGCAGCGGAGGAGCTCTACTCTCCCCGCTGGTCCCCGGCAAGGAGTCATGGGACCGCCTCGCCGCTTCCCCCATCTGCCCCCCTTCTCCACTGGTGCTACGCTGATTCTCTTCCCCAGAAGATGGGCTGCCTCTCCCAATCCTGGGTGGCTTCGTTACAGTGTTCCCTCTCCTCTACCTGCGGGTGGGTGGTAACCCCTCCCTCCCATCCCGGGAATTCCCGCCCCTCCCTGTAAGGTGAAAGTAGGGACCTATGGAACACCGGATGTATCTTCATGCTGTCAGGCAACTTGAGTTTAAATGCCACGGGGTTAACATGCTGCATTACCTCAAACGGCCCCAGCCGCCTAGGCTGCAACTTCTTGCACCCTCCCTTTAGGGGTAACCCTTGGGACGACAACCACACCCTGTCCCCCACCCGTATGGCCTCCCCCTCCTGACGGTGCCTGTCTGCCTGCCTCTTGTAGACTTCCTTGGCCCGCTCCAAGTTCAGCCTGAGTTGCTGGTGTAAGGCCTCCATTTCCTCCACAAATTGCTCAGCCGCAGGTACACTCCATCCTTCCTCCCCCTGCCCCGGGCAGGCCCTAGGGTGACACCCGTAATTGGCCATGAAAGGGCTCATTCCCGTGGACACGTGCGCAGCGTTATTGTACGCAAATTCAGCCAAAGCTAATTTCTCTACCCAATCGTTCTGCCTCTCGCTGACATAGAAGCGTAGGTACTGCTGGAGTATGCTGTTCGCTCTTTCGGCTTGTCCGTTGGTTTCTGGATGCCTCGCCGTCGAGAAGCTCACCTCAACCTGTAGCAAGCTCATGAGTCTCCGCCAGAACCGGGAAGTAAATTGTTTCCCGCGATCTGAGATTACCCTCAATGGATTCCCATGCAGTCTAAAAATGTGATCCACAAACAGCCTGGCTGTCTCTGCCGTTGCTGCATGTGAGCAAGCTACGAAATGGCACATTTTAGTCAGTTGATCGACCACTACCATGACCGCTGTCTTTCCCCTTGACTTGGGCAGATCTGTCATAAAATCAATGGACACCGCTTCCCAGGGCCTTTCCAGTGTAGGTAAGGGTTCCAGTAGCCCCGCAGGGGCAGACCTTTCCCCCTTTGCCCTCTGGCATCGGTCGCACCCTCGTACATATTCTCTTACGTCTTCCCTCACCTTTGGCCACCAGAACTGCCTGGTGACAAGTAGCATGGTCTTGTGCTGTCCAAAGTGCCCAGCTATTGGGCTGTCATGGAGTTGTCTAAGTACCTTCCCCCTCAAAGTCTCCCCTGGTACATACAGCGCCCCCTTATAGTACAGTAGTCCTTCCTTTTCCTCAAACCCTCCATTGACTGTAGCACCTCCCTGACGTCTCTGACGTGTTGCTTTTCATTATCCGAATAGATTAAGACGTCATCCAGAAAGGCTACGCAATTCTTGTACAGCAGGGGCCCCAACACATGGTGCATGAAGACTTGAAAGCAGGCGGACCCCGATTGTAATCCAAATGGCATGACTAAGTACTCAAAAGCCCCTCAAAAGCCCCCAGGGGGGTGAACATGGTCGCTTTCCATTCATCCCCCTCCCTTATCCTAATCAGATTGTATGCTCCCCTGAGGTCCAGCTTGGTAAAAATCTTCCCCTGCCTCACACGTGTCAAAATATCGTCAATCCTGGGCATTGGGAAAGTCACGGGTTCTGACACCAGGTTTAGGGCCCTGTAATCCATGACTAATCTGGGCTGATTAGTCTCTTTTTTGTCCACAAAGAACACTAGACTGCCTCCCACCGCCTTTGATTCCCTTATGAAACCTCTCTTCAGGTTCTTGTCAATAAACTGCCGCAACTCCTGCATCTCCCGATCGGACATGGCATACAGCTTACGGGTGGGTAACTGAGCCCCTGGAAGAAGGTTGATTTGGCAGTCAAATGGCCTGTGGGGGGGCAGTCTGCCTGCCTCCCTCTCGCTGAAGACCTCCTTCAAATCAGCATATTGTGTTGGCACCTCCTTCTTTTGCTCCAGGGCCACCCCAGCCACAGTCCTTCTTGGTTCCTTCCCTCCCAGACAGTGTTCTAAGCAGTAAGCTCACACAAAGGTGACCGACCGCTGATGCCATGACACCACTGGGTCATGTATTGCCAGCCAGCTCATTCCCAGTATTATTGGGGGTCCTGCCAGTGTGGCCACGTGAAAGGCAATGGTCTCCGTGTGTCTGGAGACACTCATTCACATTGGTGGTGTCTGATGTGTCACTTCCCCTCCCAGGAGTTCCCTGCCATCGAAGGTGGTCACCTGCAAGGGAAAATCTAGTGGCAACAGGTGGAGCTGGTGCTCCAGAGTGAAGTCTCTGCTGAAGAAATTACACGAGCTGCCAGAATCTAGCAGCCCCTCCACTTTGATGGGGTGCCCATTTGGGAGTTCTAGCACCACCTCTATGGCTATAGCTGCCTTGGGGGGGGGTCAGGCTGGGGCACTTCTATTGGTTGCTGGCCTGGCTGCTGCCCCTGCTGGTTGGCAGCCAGGCGTTGTCGTTTCCCTGCACCTGCTCTTCCTCCCCCTTATTGTCGTGGCCTGCATCCCCCATCATGCCTTGCCAGGCTTTTCGTTGAGGGCAGACCTTTGCAAAATGTCCCGGCCTCTGACAGAGGAAACACTTCTTGGTAGTTTTCCACTCCTTCCCCTCCCTTTTCCGACCTTCCCCAGTGTTTGAAACTTCGCGCGCGTGCGCACTCCATCAATTTCCATCGGCTCCGCCACCTGGGAAGGCTCCCTCGGCATCTGAAGGCAGCCCTGTTTAGGGAAGCTTTTAATGTTTGATGTATCATAGTATTTTAATATTCTTTTGGAAGCCGCCCAGAGTGGCTGGGGAAACCCAGCCAGATGGGCGGGGTATAAATAATAAATTATTATTATTATTATTATTATTATCTCTGGAATGCGGTTGTCATGGAAACGTTCCGCCCTTATCTCCCGCTTTTCCTGAGCCCGCGCTTCCTGGCGTACACCAATCGCAAGCACAGCCTTTGTGAGTTCATCCATCAACCGTGGGCGGGGCGCTCGGGACAACTCGTCTTTCACTTCGGGGGCCAGACCCGCTTCAAACAACATTTGTACTGGTTCAGAGTCCAGATTCCACCCGAGCTTGTGGACTAACATCGCAAAACACGACCAGTAGTTTCTGACGGTCAGGCTCCCCTGCTTGCACCCCATCAGCTCCCTCCGTGTCACGCTCTGCTCAATCTCACTGGAGAACATCGCGTCCATCGTGAGGTAGAATTTCTTAAGATCTTTCAAAGCGTCATTCCCCGATGCCATCAAGGGCCTGATCCATTCGCGCGCCCCATCCTGTAGATGTCCAATAATGTACGCCACCCTCTCCCCGTCATCCGCAAAGTCGTTTTTCTGCAATTCCAAAGCGTACTGAATTTTCATCCGGAAGGCATTGTAGTCTTGGGGCGTTCCACCAAACTTGTGTACCAGCCAGGGACCTTCCTCCCTATCGGAGTGGCTCTAACCTGTGCATCCTGAGCCCGTCTCTCCTCCAGCCGCGCAGACAGGGTAGCGACATGCGCCTCCAGGTCTCGGTTCCTCTCGACCAGACCTCGCACCATGGCTTCTTGCTCTGTCTCTCCGGCCGGCCCCGTTTGGCTCATTGTGCTGCCTCTCCGGTGCTGCGCACAAGCAACGTCAGGGACTGACGGATTGCTGTAATGGTTCTAGGGGTTGCTTGTGCGTAAGCCGGTGCAAACACCTGGCTGGATTGCCTGAGTGAACCTTTTCTGTCCGGACAGCCACTCACCCGTGGCTGTCTCAATCGCTGGCAGAATCCGTCAGTGGGCGCTTCTTAAACTTCTTCCAGCAAAGAAGCTCTTTGACGCGTAGTCTCCTCCTACTTTCTCTGCGCAAAAGCCTTCTGCGCAAGGAGGGCGTAGGCAGCGGAGGAGCTCTACTCTCCCCGCTGGTCCCCGGCAAGGAGTCATGGGACCGCCTCGCCGCTTCCCCCATCTGCCCCCCTTCTCCACTGGTGCTACGCTGATTCTCTTCCCCAGAAGATGGGCTGCCTCTCCCAATCCCGGGACGCTCTCCGGAATCCCTCTGGATTTTGCTCTCTCCCTCCGACACTGATGGCAGTTCCCTGACATTACCCATTACTTAGATGACTTTTTCTATCTGGGCCCTGCTGAAAGAGCCTCATGTGTCACGTTGTTACAAGGACTGGCCGATTAGGCAAAGGAACTTGGATTCCTGCTCGCAGCAGAAAAGACAGAGGGTCCTACTATAACACTGACTTATGTAGGCATAGAATTGGATACAGTCAGCCAAACATCCCACTTGCCAATGGAGAAATTGTCAGCCCTTAAGGCATTAATTTCTCAATTAATTCCCCTGAGAAAGGTAGCACTGCATCAAATTCAATCCCTGCTTGGGCATTTGAATTTTGCTTGCCGAGTAGTCGCTTCTAGGAGCCCATTTTGCTCGCGGCTGGCAAGGTTGTCTGCCAGCCTACGGTCACCCCATCACTGGGTACGTCTTCCAAGCACCGTGAAGCAGACCTGAGGATTTGGCTGCAATTTTTGAACGAGTACAATGGTGTTTCCTTTGGCAGGATGTGCTAAACCTTTCTTCGGATTTCCAGGTACATTTCGACGCAGGAGGATCCTTAGGCTTTGGCGTATATTTCAAGGGCCGATGGTGTGCCCAGCATTGGCCAGAGGCATGGTGCAGTAAGTCCATCATTCGCGATCTAATGTTCTTGGAATTCTTCCCTATACTAGTGGTCATGCATATTTGGACAGAGGAGTTCAGAGAGCAGCACGTTTGCTTCTGGTCAGATAACCAACTGGTGGTTAACGTTCTAGCTAAGCAGAGGGTTGCATGCCTTCGACCTTTTGTGCTGCAGTGCCTCCGATTTAACATTTAGTTTTTGGCTAGATTCATCCCCGGGGTTAATAACAATATTGCCAATGCACTGTCTTGTTTTCAGATCAACCGCTGGCACTGGAGGCACAGCAATTGCCAGAGCCTTTCTCAGAGTACCTTTGGAGCACTGGAAGCGAGTAGTGCTGCAGGGAGTAATCGCTTCAGTTGCCCCCTCCACCCTTAGATCATATAAAAAAGCCTGGGCAGACTTTATTAAATTCCATACACAATTTTTGCAAATTACAGCCTCGCAGCCACCTACTACAGTCCATGCACTTAGAATCATAGAATCATAGACTCATAGAATCATAGAGTTGGAAGAGACCACAAGGGCCATCGAGTCCAACCCCCTGCCAAGCAGGAAACACCATCAGAGCACTCCTGACATATGGTTGTCAAGCCTCTGCTTAAAGACCTCCAAAGAAGGAGACTCCACCACACTCCTTGGCAGCAAATTCCACTGTCAAACAGCTCTTACTGTCAGGAAGTTCTTCCTAATGTTTAGGTGGAATCTTCTTTCTTGTAGTTTGGATCCATTGCTCCGTGTCCGCTTCTCTGGAGCAGCAGAAAACAACCTTTCTCCCTCCTCTATGTGACATCCTTTTATATATTTGAACATGGCTATCATATCACCCCTTAACCTCCTCTTCTCCAGGCTAAACATGCCCAGCTCTCTTAGCCGTTCCTCATAAGGCATCGTTTCCAGGCCTTTGACCATTTTGGTTGCCCTCCTCTGGACCCGTTCCAGTTTGTCAGTGTCCTTCTTGAACTGTGGTGCCCAGAACTGGACCCCGTACTCCAGGTGAGGTCTGACCAGAGCAGAATACAGTGGCACTATTACTTCCCTTGATCTAGATGCTATACTCCTATTGATGCAGCCCAGAATTGCATTGGCTTTTTTAGCTGCCGCGTCACACTGTTGGTTCATGTCAAGTTTGTGGTCAACCAAGACTCCTAGATCCTTTTCACATGTACTGCTCTCAAGCCAGGTGTCCCCCATCTTGTATTTGTGCCTCTCATTTTTTTTGCCCAAGTACAATACTTTACATTTCTCCCTTTTAAAGTTCATCTTGTTTGTTTTGGCCGAGTTCTCTAATCTGTCAAGGTCGTTTTGAAGTGTGATCCTGTCCTCTGGGGTGTTAGCCACCCCTCCCAGTTTGGTGTCATCTGCAAATTTGATCAGGATGCCCTTGAGTCCATCATCCAAGTCGTTGATAAAGATGTTGAATAAGACCGGGCCCAAGACAGAACCCTGTGGCACCCCACTAGTCACTCTTCTCCAGGATGAAGAGGAACCATTGATGAGCACCCTTTGGGTTCGGTCAGTCAGCCACTTAAATACCTAGCCCATTTTTTCGAACATGGTCAGGCAGCTAAGACTCTTAAGATACAGTCTGCTGCAATAACATTTTTCAGTAAGTCCATTTTCCTCAAAGATCCCTGCATGGAATTTATAGTATGTAGAGTGTTGGAAGGGTGGGGCAGGTTGCAGCCAGCCACCGGGCTTTGTCAGAGACCAGTCACTTCAGACCTACTCTCAAAAATACATAGGAAACTAAGATCCATTTGTTGGTCAAAGTTCAAAGCCAGGCTTTTCCTCACTGCTTTCTCCATCACATTTTTTGGTCCCTTAAGGGTGGGGGAGGTTGTCCTCGAGATGGCCCCAGGGGGCCTGACCCAGAGGCCTGTGTCTAGACAATATTATACTAGCCGAAGCAAAGTTAGTAGTATACATTAGGAACTCCAAAACAGACCAGAAGGGAAGAGGCATCCTTCTCAGGCTACCAGCCACTGGGCAAAAAGGCCCCCTGCCCTGTTAAGGATGCTAGGAGGTACTTTCAGCAAAGGCCCCTGGGTCCAGGTCCATTCATTATCCACCTAGCGAGACATCAGTTTACACACGTATTGCGGAAGGCTATTGGGGCATGTGGTTTCCCTGCCGGGGAATATGCAGCCCACTCCTTCAGGATCGGTGCCGCCACAACGGCGGCACACTGGGGCTTGTCGGTGAAGAGGATAAAGAACATGGGGCAGTGGCGGTCGGACACATACAAGGCTTACATCAAGAACAGGCAGTAATGTCACCCCTCTGACCTTTCGCTGTCTTTTCTTTCTTTCAACAGACACCCCACCCTCATGTTTGGATTGTGGGCCATAGCATTGCGCATTGGGCCAGCAGGTGCACACTTGACACTGGCTTGGGACATCACCTCGGTCTTTCTGACTACGCATGAGTTTCCTGGCAGGTGAGGCGCGGGATGTGTGGGGAAGAAATCCTGCCTTTGGTGAAGGCTAAAGCAGCATCCTGGGGGCTGCCATGTGCACTGGTAGTGCAGCTGGGTGGGAACGACTTGCCTTCCTAGAAAGGCCTCAATCTGCGTTTAAGCATTCCCAAAAGCTACCAGTTTATGGTCACAGCTCCTCGAAAGGTGTATATGGCAGGACAGTCATTGCCCAGCTGCCACAAATAAGGCTAGGAAAAAATTGGACCGGGCTATGACACGGAAAGTGTTGGCCTTGGGTGGCCAGGCGATTTGCCACCCAGAAATTGTGCACAGCAATGAGGCCTTATATCGAGTAGATGGCGTTCATCTTACCAATGGTGGGAATGACATTTGGTTGGCCAATATCATTAAGGGCATAAAGTGTTGGTTGCAGGTGTGAGGGTATTGGCAGTGAGCTTAGGGCTCGATTGGCGGTTAGGCATTGGTATAGCGGTGGGGGGGAGGTGCGGCCATCACCAGCCCCTCCATGCTCTAGGGTATTCCATTAAAGGAATCAAGGGGTCTGGATCTTGTCCGAAGCCCGCGGAGGGGCTAGGGCCATGCCACGACCCCAAGGAACCCAGGGGATGCTCGAGTCGGTTCACGTCGGCAGGGCTCCCCCTTTGGGGTTCACCCTTAGCAGACTTCCAGCAAAGCAGGCTGGAAGTCAGATATAGTCTTGTTTGCCAAGGCCTAAGCCAATACCGCTCACATTCTGTAATCAATAAAGTTGTGGTTTAAATTACACGCATTAACATTAACCTTAATTACTGTGTCATCTTGTCTTTTTTCTGGGGAGTGGTTTGGGGGGCCTTGAGGCAGAAAAGAAGAAAAAGGCAAAAGCTGTGGAACAAACCTTTGCATTCAGAGAAACAACTTGCTTCCAGTGGGAATAGTAAAAACACAACACCTTCATAGTAAAAGCACAACACATTTGTTTGTGGGTAAGGATGTGACTTCCCAATGCATGCTCTTTCCAATTTTTTAAAGTCATCTCTCTACCCTCCTTCTTAATTCACATGTGATGCCTGAGCCTCAGTGCAAGGGCTCCAATGGATTCATTTGAGTAAATTTTCCAAATCCTGATTCATAATATTTTCTGCTGGGGCAAACATTTCAATCCATTTTTCTATTGAGGAATAGTTTTGGTAACACACAATTCTTGGGGAATTGCCAGTTTACAGAGATTTCTCTTGGGAGACACCTGAATATTCATTTTCATCTTGTTGGTATCCTTTTCATTTTAAGGTCTTATTTAATGCTTTCAAGAAAGCAGATGCTTGTTTGACAGCCCAGTCATTCTGTTTCAAACAGCAGATGTTTAAGACATTTTTGCTCCCCTTTTAAAAATGCAATTCTGTGAATATAAAGTGAAAAGCATAACACAGGTAGACAAAAGTTGTCTTTGAGCAAGGAAGATGTACCTGAAATGACTTGCAAATAGTTGCAGAATGAAGGAGCAAGCAATGAAGTAAACGTACCGCTGGTCTTGCTAGGCATTCACACCCCCCCAAGCTGGTGAGCTGGAGTTCAAGTTGTAGCTCAGCAATAGATTCATGGTGTGTGTTAAGCTGCCTCTCAGCCCATCTTTCACCCTCTGTCCCATTTGTGCATTCTTGTGAAATGCATTCTCATGGGGTTATTGTGAGGATTAGGTGCCAATCTAAGACAGTTGTTTTATCCTTGAAGAAGAAACCCTGATTTCACTTACCGCTCACCCTTCACCAAGGGCAAGTTACAAAAACATCACAGTAAAAAGAAAGTACCGTATTTTTCGCTCGATAATACGCACCTGACCATAACATGCACGTGGTTTTTAGAGGAGGAAAACAAGAAAAAAATATTCTAAACGAAACAGTGGATGTATGATTTTTGTGGTTCATGCTGTGGCCACAGACATGTGATCTGACGGTGAGTTTGGGGTGACCCAGTGCAAAAATCCTGAGGATCCATGTGGATCCGTGCTTTGTAACCACGTTTTAAGTGGGGAGGGAAGGAAAAGCACTCAAGGGACAAGGAGCACGCGTGGGGTGTGTGGAGAAGGAGCTTTTCTGTGAGCTGAGCGGGGAGGAGGGAGGGAAAGAGCACTGTTGCTTTAAAGGTATACTTAAGGTATTTGCCCTGTGCCTGGGGTTTTTTCCATTTAACAGTTTGCAGCCTTTTCCTTCCACTCCTTGTTTTGAGGCAGAATAGATTTGAGCAAGTGAGGAGGACTTGGATTGCAGGGGATTTGCCATTAGCTGTGTAAAAGCGCTCCTCCTTGCAGCCTTCTACTTTGTTTGTACAAGTGGCTACTGGTATCAGGTTCAGTTTGAGTGATAAGCAGCCACCAGCAGCAATAGAATGGAGCACAAAAAAGCGGTAGGGGCACTAGGACCCAGACAATGCTCAACTCTATCCTGCCTGAAAACAGCTGAGAAGCGGGGGGATTTGCCTAGTTTTCCCCTCTCCCTCATCTGTGCCCTCCCCAGCCTTTTCTTTTACTCCTGGTTTTCACTGCGCTCGTGGCTCAGAGCTCCAGGTTGGTTTTTTTGGTTTTTTTGCTGCTGGTTGCTTAAATTTTATCCTTCCTGATCCAAGCCCTCCTGTGCCCTGCTGTCCCTCTGCAGCCTCATTGCTCCATTTAGAGAGCGCGTGGACCTTTGCTAGCTGAGGCTGCAGCAGCTGTTGCTGGCTACTTTAAAAGTGCCTGCTGGCTTTTAACTGCCTGCCTCCTCTCGGCTCGCTATGGCTCCCGTCTGTCCCGTGTAATCGGCTGCTGCCCGCTTTGCTGCCATGGCTCTCCTTCCTTCCCTCCTCCCCTCCTCCTCCTCTCTCCTCCTCCTCCCTCCTCCTCCGTAGGTCGCTTTAAAGCAAGCAGAGGAGCCCCTCCTCCTGGCTGTAAAGCAAGCAAAGCTAGAGCCGTGCAAAGCCCTGCAAGCGGCTCCCGCTTTGCTTGACTGACAGCAGCCACGGCTCCGATCCAGTGCATTCGCTCCGTAACACGCACAGGCATTTCCCCTTACTTTCTAGGAGCAAAAAAGTGCGTGTTATGGAGCGAAAATTATGGTACATTAAAATAATGTAATCACAAAACTTATAGCAAAATTAACAAAAAAAATGGCTGCTTAAGCAGTCCGTGGGGGGGGGGGCTGGGTTTGCAGCCCAATGCAGCAGGCCCTGAGCCCAGAGATCAATGCTGGGCTGGTCAGCTGGCCATTGGGAAATCCCCTGCTTGGATCAAGTTGTTTGAAACTCACCATTCTGAGTGGGTAGGGCTTGGGAGCAGACCAGAGTGGAGCAGGCTTCAGTCTGTTCCACCCCCAGCCTATAAGGCCAGCTGTGCCCAATCTTGGGTCTGCCGTTGGCTGCAGAACAGCAAGGAAGAACAGAAGAACAGAGAACAGGGGAAGCAGGAGCCTTGCACCATCAAGGAGACAACTTGGTGAGTGAATTGCCTAAAGCGTAGCTGGTGACAGCTGCCATGCTGGAGTGGCACATTTTGAGAACGAGCTGAAATTGCAATGGTGGCATCTCACCTTCCTTATTGCAATCACGCTTTGTTTCGGGTGCTCGCCACCCACCTGCCCAGTATGTCCTACCCTTCTGCTGAATCGGCAAGCTTCCTCCTCAAAGATCTTCAATCCCTTTCATACCCCTGACAGGCACATCTGGATTTGTGGCCATAGTATGCACAGGGCACAAGTGCATGCAGGGGCAATGCATTGAGGTGCACATCTGGGTCTACAGCCCGAAGCGAATTTCATCTGGATGAGCCAGCAGGCAATTGGGATGCTCTTATACCCAAGTTGAAGGGCAAGGTTGCAAGCTGTGGTCTTCCAGATGTGTTGGTCCTGCAGCTGGGTGAGAATGACCTCATCATCTGAAATTGTGTGTACCTGGTCTTGATAGAAATTTCTGATCTAGAGAGCCTGTGCACTGTGCATCCAGGCACTGCCATCTTACGGTCGGAGCTCCTTCTGCGTGGCAGGGTGTGAAAAAGCCAACCTGCATAAATTATGCCCTTATAAAGATTAACAGCGACCGAAGCCACGAGCTGAATAAGACTTTTAGAAACTTCCAAGTAAAACTTTCAAGCCCCCCTTTTTGCAGGGGGAAGGGGGGTGGAATTTCCGATTGAATAAACCCTGCATATGTTAGATCTGTGCAAAATGGATTCTTGTTTTCTGAAGCAGACCTCCCAGCAGGGAAAGGCTAGACTCCATTGTGATGTCATTTGTTTTCTTCTTTGGGGAAATACAAAGTGAACTGGATAAAACATTGCTAAAGGTATCTCTTACCCTCCTGGAACAATTTAAAAGTGCAAATAAAGTCTTAAAAGAGTAAAAAGAAAGTAAAAAGGAAAGGGGGAACTACTGAACTGCCTGCAGAGATGTGTGGTGGGAAACTGCCTTCTTCCTTCTCTCTCTGGACTGAGATTGTGATTGACCTTGAAACTGCAGAATAGTTATGGCTAATGGGGGAGAGAAGGGAGAGAAGGCAGACAAAAGCAAGCCAAGAAGACGTTCCAGGGCTCAAACCTCTGAAGAATCGGTGATGCAATTGCTGAATGAGATTAAAACAGAGGTAAGAGGAAATCAACACAGCATAAAAGAAATGAAACAAGAATTTTTTGATTTGAAACAAGAATTGAAAGAGGTTAAGACAGACGTTTCAGGCCATGAAGTGAGATTGACCCAACTGGAAACAGTTAGAGTCTCAGACTTAGAGAGAACACAACAGGAGGCGTCTAGAATCATAGAATCATAGAGTTGGAAGAGACCACAAGGGCCATCGAGTCCAACCCCCTGCCAAGCAGGAAACACCATCAGGGCACTCCTGACATATGGTTGTCAAGCCTCTGCTTAAAGACCTCCAAAGAAGGAGACTCCACCACACTCCTTGGCAGCAAATTCCACTGTCGAACAGCTCTTACTGTCTAACACCATTGCTTTTCTTCAGATGAAAGAACGTGAAAATCAATTGAGATTGAGAGGTGCACCGCAACTGGAACAGGATAGTCTTAAAGACTGGCTAATTGATGAATTTGCAGCATGCTGGGATCTCCAAAAAGAAGAGTTAAATTCCTGGATTGAAAGGGCCTACAGAAAGGGCCTTAAAAAGACTCAAAAATTACGCATGATTGTATAGCAGTCTTCAAGACCAAGGAACAAAGAGATACTAGTTTGGGTCTACATTATAAAAAAAAGGTTTAAAGATTAAAGATAAGTCAATTGTTCTGTATAAGGAGATCCCAAAGCACGTTTTGAGTTTGAGGAGTAATTACACAGATCTTGCTAGCGCCTTAAGAAGGAAGAACATATTTTTCAGGTGGGAATTCCCAGAAGGCATTTCTTTTAAATTTCAAGGGAGAAAACAAAGAATTAAGACTGTTGGAGAGAAGGAAAGATTCCTGGAAAACAACGCAGAGGAACTTGGACTGGAAAGTTCACACCCACTGGGGGCAGGGGCTCCCTAACACGACAAGATGGCTCTGAAAATTTACTCATGGAGTGTGAATGCATTAAACTCACGTTGAAAAAGGAACCAAGTTTATCATGTACTAGCAAAACAGAATTTGGATATAATCTGCTTACAAGAAACTCATGTTATTAGATTACATAGAAAAATCCTTCAAAATAAGAAACTTGGACAGGAATTTATTTCTTCAGATAAAGCCAAACAAAGAGGAGTGGTTTTCTACGTAAAAGAAAAATGGAACCCCAGAATGATATTCAAAGATGAGGAGGGAAGATATATTGCAGTTGAAATTAAAGCACAAGGCAAAAAATATTTGTTGCTGGGAATTTATGCACCACATGATGGCAAAGCAAAATTCTTTAAGAATTTGGAATCAAGACTTCTGGACTATTTGGATTACAAACTGATTCTGATGTGAGACTTGAATAGAGTAGCATCAACATTTATGGATAGAACACAGAGACAGAAATTGATGAATGCTGGCAGACTACCAAAGTCATTTTTTTAAATATTAGATAAATTTGATCTGTCAGATATATGGAGAATTCGAAATCCAACAGAAAGAAATTTTATATTCTTTTCAGATACAAAGCAATCATTATCACGGATTGACTACCTATGGATATCCAGAGACTTCGGCTCCTAGAGTAACTAAAACGGAAATATGCCCTAAGACTTGCTCAGACCACAATGCAGTGTTTTAGGAGATGAAATTGTTTCTGCAGGGATCCTACAGATGGAGAATGAATGATGATTTGTTGAGGAATGAGCAAACAATTAGTAAGGCCCAAAAGACCCTAAAGGACTATTTTGAGATAAATATGAACTCAGAGATGGAAACAAGAGTCGTTTGGGACGCAAGCAAGGCAGTAATGAGAGGATTCCTCATACAACAAAATTTGATTAAGAAAAAGACACAAAATGAGAAAAAAGATAATATTTTGTCTCAAATAAAGGATAAAGAGAAGAACTTAAGATCCAATTCTAAGAACCAGCAGATTCAAACGGAGATCAAGGCTTTACAGACTCAATATTCTCAGATTATAAATCAGTAAATAGAATGGAAAATAAAAATGATGAAACAAAGAAATTTTGAATCTGCAAATAAATATGGAAAATTGCTTGCTTGGCAATTACAATAGAGACAGAAAAAGTACTATAACCAATATTGTGTCAGACGGAAAGTCTGTGGAGAAACCTGTGGAGATAAGAAAATGTTTCCAGAAATACTACAAACAGCTGTACAAAAAGGATAAGGAAGATAAAGATAAAATTGAGCAATTTATTAAAGTACAGTGGTACCTTGGGTTACATTCGCTTCAGGTTACATATGCATCAGGTTACAGACTCCGCTAACCCAGAAATAGTACCTCAGGTTAAGAACTTTGCTTCAGGATGAGAACAGAAATCGTGCTCCGGCGGCGCGACAGCAGTGGGAGGACCGATTAGCTAAAGTGCTGCTTCAGGTTAAGAACAGTTTCAGGTTAAGAACGGACCTCCGGAACGAATTAAGTATGTAATCAGAGGTAAATGGACTGCAAAAAATTCCTGAAAACAAAAAGATTTTACTCAATGGATTGATTACAAGGCAAGAGGCTGAAAAGGCAATAAGTCAGATGCAACTTGGCAAAGCCCCAGGACCAGATGGTTTGTCTGCAAAGTATTATAAGACTATGAAAGATTGGCTCATTCAGCCATTTGTTGAAGTGTGTAATAAGATATTAAGAGGGGATAAAGCACCCAAAACATCAAAGGAAGCTTTTATAACTCTGATACCAAAACAAGATCAAAATAAATCCAATGTTAAAATTTACAGACCAATCACACTACTAAATGTGGATTATGATTTTTTTGCTAACATTTTGGCCAACAGGTTGAAGAAGGTTTTAACAGATTACATCCACAAGGACCAGGCAGGGTTTCTGCCTGGAAGACATCTGAAAGATAATATTAGGAATATAATTGATGTATTGGAAAGATTGGAAGTTAGAAAAAATTGTACAGCGATGTTAATGTTTATTGATGCAGAGAAGGCCATTGATAATGTGTCTTGGAGTTTTATGAAAAAGAATTTAGAAAATATTGGGGTTGGTCAAGATTTTCTAAATGGTATTAATGTGATTTACTTTGAACAAAAAGCCAAAATTATAGTTAATAATGTGGTTTCAGAAGAAATTAGAATTGAAAAAGGAACCAGGTAAGGGTGCCCACTCTCCCCTCTGCTTTTTATTTCGGTTCTGGAGGTTTTGCTAAGCATATTAAGGAAGGAGGAAGAAGTCAAAGGTATAACAGTAGGATCCAAACAATACAAGTTAAAAGTCTTTGCTGATGATTTGGTGTTAACTTTACAAGATCCAGACTCCAGTGCAGTAAGAGCACTGGAGTTCAAGAGTTCAAGAATTCAAGAGTTCGGGCAAGTAGCAGGATTTACGTTTGTTGTTGTTTAGTCGTTTAGTCGTGTCCGACTCTTCGTGACCCCATGGACCAGAGCACGCCAGGCACTCCTGTCTTCCACTGTCTCCCGCAGTTTGGTCAGACTCATGTTTGTAGCTTCGAGAACACTGTCCAACCATCTCATCCTCTGTCGTCCCCTTCTCCTTGTGCCCTCAATCTTTCCCAACATCAGGGTCTTTTCCAGGGAGTCTTCTCTTCTCATGAGGTGGCCAAAGTATTGGAGCCTCAGCTTCACGATCTGTCCTTCCAGTGAGCACTCAGGGCTAATTTCCTTAAGAATGGATGCGTTTGATCTTCTTGCAGTCCATGGGACTCTCAAGAGTCTCCTCCAGCACCATAATTCAAAAGCATCAATTCTTCGGCGATCAGCCTTCTTTATGGTCCAGCTCTCACTTCCATACATCACTACTGGGAAAACCATGGCATTAACTATACGGACCTTTGTTGGCAAGGTGATGTCTCTGCTTTTTAAGATGCTGTCTAGGTTTGCCATCGCCTTTCTCCCAAGGAGCAGGGATTTAAGTTAAATAAGAGCAAAACCAAAGAGTTGAAGAAAAATCTAGATAATGAGGAGAGAAAACTCCTTCAGGAAAAGACAGGTTTAGTTTTTGTGAAAAAAGTTAAATATCTGGGTGTGAATTTATTGGTGAGAAATTTGAATTTATATAAAGATAATTATGAGAAACTATGGAATGAAATCTTGAGATTTGGTCAAACTTAAAATTGTCTTTAATGGGCCGAATATCGGTGGTTAAGATGAATGTATTGCCAAAGATGTTTTTATTTCAATCCTTACCAATTATTGATAATGTTAAATGTTTCAAAGAATGGCAGAAAGCATTGTCTAAATTTATCTGGCAGGGGGGGAAACCCAGAATTAAATATAAATTACTTACAGATTCAAAAGAAAGAGGGGGTTTATCCCTGCCACATTTGAAGATATATTTTGAAGCTACAGCTTTATGCTGGATTAAGGAATGGATTCAGCTAGACAATGTTGATGTCTTGGATTTGGAGGGATTCGGTAATTTATTTGGATGGCATGCATATTTATAGTATGACAAGATGAAGGCCCACAAAGGTTTTAAAATCCATGTAATCAGAAAATCTTTATATAATGTTTGCATAAGATATAAAGATCTCTTAGAAAGGAAAACACCCAGGTGGCTTTCTCCAATGGAAGCGAAGGCCCAGAAAAAGTTAAACATGGAGAGTAAAAGGTTGAGGCATTCTGATTTATTGTTGGAACATAATGAAGGATTTAAATTAAGACCATTTGATCAAATTAAAGACAAATTGGATTGGCTACAATATTATCAGGTCAATGAATTGTATAAGCTTGACAAGAAAAATGGTTTTGCATCGGAAAAAACCAAATTGGAAACAGAGTTTTTAGATACTAATGTTAAAAATTTATCCAAAATGTATAATTTATTGTTGGAGTGGCATACAAAGGATGAACAAGTTAAATCTGTGATGATTGATTGGGCAAGAGATGTTGGACACAATACAATGTTGGAAGATTGGAAAAGGTTGTGGAAGAAAGGGGTTAAATTTATTGCATGTATTGTGTTAAAAGAAAAAATCATGAAAATGATGTATAGATGGTATTTAACCCCAGTAAAATTAGCAAAGATCTACCATATGCATGATAATTTATGTTGGAAGTGTAGACAAAAAGAAGGTACCTTTTATCACATGTGGTGGACGTGTGAAAGACTTCTGGGAAAAGATTTATAATGAGTTGAAAAAAAATGTTGAAAAATACATTTATTAAGAAACCAGAAGCCTTTCTGCTTGGAATAATAGGATTGGAATTGCCCCCAAAAGATGTTAGATTGTTTTTGTATGCCACTACAGTGGCAAGACTTTTATTGGCCAAAAATTGGAAATCACAAGAAATACCAATAGTAGAAGAATGGCAGATGAAGATGTTAGATTTTTTGGAGCTAGCCGACCTGACTGGAAGAATCCACGATCAGAAAGAAGAGGAATACCAAGAAGAGTGGAAGAAATTTAAAGACTATTTAGCTAAATATTGTAACATACAATAAGTAGAAATTACTTGAAAGTACTAAATGGGCCTAGGACTAGAGTAAGAGTGAATTGTAAAATACTATGGATTTGGATAATTATGAAAAGAGAAGAACATTGTAAATTAAAGGTGTTAATTTGATTAGAAAGAGGATATTGGAAAGCTGTTAAAAAGTGTTTCAATGAAATTCAGTAAGGAGGGATTTGAGGAAGTCAGTTAACAATGAAATTTAAATTAGGCTTTAAAGTATTAGGCATTTATATGTTTGTTTTTCTTGCTTTCTGTTTTAGTATTAGTATTGTAATGTTGTTTTTTTCTTTATTTGTGTGTCTTATTTGTTATAAATTCGGAAAATTAATAATTTTTTTGAAAAAAAATAAAAAGTCACATCACCACCTCAGCAATATACCCACAGAACATGCCCTCTCCTCTACCATTTTGATATTGCAATGTTTTAAATATGCGTGTGTATAGGGGTGTCAACTTGAATAAAATAGGGGGGCAGGCCTGCACAATCGATCGCATATCACGGTGGACGCACACCATTTGAATGGCAATGCCCATTAACTTTGGGGGGAGGGCCCTCAACTATTTTATTGTGGGGATTTGAAGATCCCTCGGCCCCTAGGAGTTGGCTCCCATGATGTAGGTGGATGAACGAGGATGTCAGGGCTGGTTTAGTTGCAGTTCAGCACAGAAGCTCAGAGATGAACAGTGAGCTTTATTGCTTATTGAGAGAAACAAAACCCAACAGAGAGCTCCTCAGCAGGACTAGCTGTGGTAAGGCAGTTGCCAGAACTGAGGATCTGACCATCCCCCTTCCTCCTAAGACTCCTTCCCAGGCAGCTTCCAACTCCTTTGAGGATGGTTCCTTAGTGCCTTTTGTTCTGCTACATGTAACTTACACGCAGCGTAAATTAATAATGCAGAGTTTTAAAGAATAAGGGCTTTACTGAGTTAAAATAAACTTCTTCATAAACAACATGGTTCCAAACAGTTTGACTGAGATTACATACTGCTCACAACTGAGGCAGACTGACTCTGACTGAAATTTTACAGAGAACAGAGAGAAAATGGCTGCTAAGTCACACGTCAGAGTGACTCCACAGTTACCAGTTAGGCCTGAATAACTTTAGTAGGCCCAAATGATTGTGCAGTCCCAGCACTTCCCAGCCTGCTTTGCTGATTCTGCTCTCATGTGTCTTTGTCACATGACAGTAACACTCTCTGAGGAGGAGGGGAGAGGGAAACAGAGGAACTGGTCAGCTTCCTCCTCCTCCTCCACTGCCTCCGTCTTACTTAAACCTGTTGCTTGCCCAGCTTCCAGCCCATCGGCACCCCCTCTTCCTCTGACCTGTCTCCTGCATCCCCCTCCTACTATTCTCCTGGCTCAGAGGCTTCCTGCTCTGATGCTTCCCTGGTGGTAGCTTCCCACTATTCCTCCTCATCTAGCCAGTCCCTGAGACTGGGGTGACCTGCCAGAGAAAACAATTAAATGTACCTCCTTTCTGTGTTCTCCTCAAGTCAAAGATGTTCAGTCTTGCCTGTGTATATTACAAACCTGATCCTCTTGGATTTGGAGAACCTTGGCTGCAAATGTGGATTTAGAGCCCCGGTAGGGAGCTTTCAGAAACCAGGATCATAAACCTGCTATGTTAACAACAGCTGTGTGGAGTTTCCATCAGCTGGCATTGTGAAGTCATGATCTGCAACAATTTTGAATAGAATACCAATGGGGCACTTCTATGAATACAGCCAACTCAAGATTTTGTGTGATGCTACAGATCCTTTCCCATCCTCTGTGAAGTTTAGCGCAATCAGAATTGGGTCTCAATTATTCATTCAGCCTCCATACAATTTTCATTTCTGCAAAATCCATTCAAGTTGGGCAGAGGTGTTCCACATTTGATGATGATGATGATAATAATAATAATAATAATAATTCATTGTATATACCACCTTTTATCAAAAGATCCCAGTTTGATGTACTACATTAAAAACGCTTTACAGAACATCAGTTATAAAAACATAATAAATACATACTAATATACATACTAACAGACAGCCTAATATATGATTGAAAGCCTATGCATGCACTTGAGTTTGGGGTCTGTCACCAGATCATAAATGTGAATGGCAAGAGGCACTCTTGCTGTTTCCTATCTCAATAAATTGGAGTTGTTCTAAGAAACATTTGTAGGTCTGGGCTGGATCTCTCCCCTCCCCTGGATCTGTAAGCTTCTTCCAAAGATTCACTAGTGGATGCATTTGTGTTTTGCTGTAAAAAGGATGGGGGGAAGCTGTGTAAGAGACTTATTTGTAATTCTTTTTCATTTCAATAACCACAGCAATATATTATCATGACAAAGAGGCATCTTTCTACTGGACCAAAGGGAATTTGTGCCTTTGGTGTGCATAGCTAGTACATACATAGGTTCATCTAATTATAAATTATCCACTCAATATTTACTTCTTTACAACAATAGCCATTTAGTGTGCAGAAGCAGGGAGGGAAACCAGATAGGTCTATAAGCTCTCTCTGTGTGTTCATGCCCAGTTTAGTTATTTAAATCACTCATTTTTATATTGTAATAATAACCAAATAAAAGGAAAATACCATATGATACATGATTAAAAGTGTGTGTGTGTGAGAGAGAGAGAGAGAGAGAGAGAGACAAACTGTCTCTTCACAAATGGAAAAGGGGTCCACCACCCATTTCCCTTCATTTACTAACACTCTAAGGGTAACAAAGCAGCCCTGAGAAAGGCTCACAGACAAATGTCATACATGTAGTATTTGGGCAAAGAAAAGAAAGGGAAATTATTGAGTACAATGTCACCCATGAACTTGCGGCCTTGTAGCTGGGGATTTAAGAACGGGATTTGTTTACAAGCTATGGAGGAAGTGGTGTTCCTTTTTTGTTGTGTTGTGTTGTGCTGTGCTGTGTTGTGTTCTTTTGCTTTGTTAGCAGCCTTGAATTCTTCCATTAAACGGTGAGCTTCACTTGGTGCTCTTGGCTCCATTCCTATTGCAGTTTAATGCAGCTCTGTAACTCTAACGTGAGATATTTTGTACTCTGGGAAGTGTGCTCAGTTGTTTTGATTGATTTTCTTCCTTTTTATAACTATGAAATTTCCAGAATAAAAGCAACCCTCATTAAAGTTTATAGAAAATGAGAGACAGTCCCTTTGTAGCACCCTGCTTGTGGTTAACGCTTAGCTGGAATGAAATATTCAACGCAGCAATAGATAAATTAAAATAATAATTTATTTGTCAGACAAATAAATGAGAGAC